>NC_051068.1:24087871-24401338 GCF_004664715.2 Peromyscus leucopus
CTTTCAGTATCAAGTGTTTGCGACTTAGCTTCTCCTTATGAAGAATTGTCTCATAAGCATCTAGAGTTTAGTTATTTACATGCACACACACACACACACACACACACACACACACACACACACACACACACACACACACACTTCTACCTTACCCCAGAAATGGTCCCAGAATTGAAGATTGAAATCACCTCTGTTTTGAACTTCTAATAGCAAAGCATTACTATGAGTCAGACTTTGAAATTGTCAGTAGTTAGGACTACAGGCTGTTATTTATCATCATCCTGACCACCTCCTTCTCTTCCTTATCCTCACTATTTACACATTGAAGCTACATCCATAGCTGTTCTTTTTAAACAGTCTATGAATGTTAGTAACTTTTTAACACTCCATATTGGGACTTGAGGACATCCCCAACTTTGAGTTAACTCCATAATGTTGAAAATATCCCTTTAGTTTTTACATGAACTGTCAGATATTTATTTGTGCATAAATTAGAAAATTTTCTTTTCTAAATCATCTTTCCAACTAATCAATTCATTAGATATTTATGTAGCACATTTAGTACTTGATTATCTAAATACATATTAATGACTCATTTTATTATCAAAAACTACTAATGAAGATGGCCCACTTTCTTTCAAAGATTTTGAGGTTTATAACTCCAGACTCCGTTTTACAACAGCCCACCTGCCTACTAGTAAAATATAGTTCTTAAATAACTGAAGTATTTATTCTGTGGACAGGATAGCAAAGTAGTATATGAGAGTAGTGATATGATTGACAGAAGGCCTCCGTTCTCATGAGTCTCTAAAAAACCTCCACTTCACATCCTTAGGAATCACATGGGAAGATGATTCCTGAAGGGATGACTCCTCTCAAGGACTTGGAGTTCATCAGTTTTGTGTGGTAAATGTTGTTTGTTTCTGCTTTGTGTTTGCTTTTATTTCTTATAGGTATTTCTGAGGAATCCAGTGTGATAACTCATCTTTCAATGTACAGAGTATATGGTGCCAGTTAGGTGGACTGGGTTTCATTTGTGGTGCCTTTGTAGGTTCTCATGATGATGTTTCAGGATTTCTAGGGGAGGAGGATCTTTTTTCTATAAGGTCTGAACATGCTTGATTATGAATGAATTCAGTTACAGACAGGCAAGGATACTGTGTGAGGATCACCGACTTCCCACACAAAAGTTGGTCACCAATTGGTAGTTATTCAAAATAAATTTTACTTTTAGAGAACAAAAGCACTAGGAAAGTTGATAGTAAAGCATTAGGGCCATCTAAACATAGATTACACCCTCACAGCAAGTGACATTTTTAAGTAGGTTGTGTTTCCTAGAGTAGGCTTAAGTTCAACAAAAATTAAACATGAGGCTACTTTTGCCTCTCTAAATGTACACTTTTTTCCCTTCTCAAATTTCCACACCATGATGAGACATTGATAATACTCAATGACCTAAGGTAGGGATAAATCTTTGGTACCACAATTCAGGAGTTTTTGAGTTGTACATCTTATGGGTTTTGAGAAATGTGTCCCATTAGAGTATCATACAGGACAGTTTAATGACCTGAAGAACTCTACCTGGTCACTCTTCCTTTCTATTCTTCCCTTAGATCTCTTTATTAGTACTTTAGATGTATTCCTACTGAATGTGAATGATATGGGAGTAGAAAACATGAAGACTTTTTTTTAATGTACTTCTTTCAATTAGTATCATATCTATTTGCCTTTTTCTACACCTATCTATATCTAGGATCTTATTTCATTTCTTTTTAATACTTAATAATATACTATTACATTGCATATGACAGTGTATCCATATATTTGATCAAGTAAATGCAGATTGCTTTCAAGTTTTGGCAACTATGAATAAAGCCATTATCAACATTTATTTATATACTTTTGTGTATGTATTCATTTTCAACTAATTTAAATAAATGTAATTGCTGGGGAATAAGGTAAAATGATGCTAAGTTTTTAAAGAAATTGTCAAATCATCTTCAAAGTGACTTTACAGTTTTGTGTTCTCTCCAGCAGTGAGTGAAATTCCTTATTGCTCCATATTTAGGTTTGCTCCTGTTTCAAGTTTTATCTTTTCTAAGAGGGGTGTAATGATATATCAGTTTTTCCTAAATTGAAATTCTTTAATGATAAGTGATGATTTATTTTTACTATATTGTTGTGTGATTTTTCTGTATCTTTTGGATAAAAGCTTTTATTTACACAGAGTATGTGTAAATACACACAAAAAAATGTCCTTTGCAGATTGTTTATCCTAGTCTGTGCCATGTCTCTTAAATCTATATTTTCTTTTCTATTATGTTCTGGGAATTTTAGTTTTACATTTCTCACTTACGTTACATCTTGTTGAACATGTTAATTCTGAAAGGTGTTAGGCCTGTATTTAGACTCACCTTCTGTGTGAGAGTATTCTGTGATTCCAGCCACATTTATTCTAAGACTAGCTTTACACTAACTAATCAGGTGCTTAGACTCGGCCTCCTTCCCCTTAGTTCTTCTGAAGAAACTGCAAACATATATGTAATTCCTGTAAAATGGTGGAAATTATATTTTTTCTCCTTCCTAATCAGTGTGTTCCAAAATCCCAATAGTGGTAATTATGGACATTTAGATAGCCTTCAGGCCACTCATTATCACTCACAACATAATCAGACAAATCCCCTGTCTTTTATACTAGCACCTTGACGTCAGCTTGTGACCTGAATCAGTCTCAGGGTCATGATTGAAGGAGGGATCCTGGTGTTCATCCTGGGGATGAACTCTAATGAGTGCTGTCATGAAAGTCATATCCCTTTGATATGTCTTAATAATTTCTTTCATCTTTTTCACCTAGGCATAATAGGAGACTCATGTCTTTAAAATTCCTACCTAATTCATGTAGATGCTGTTGACAACAGAAATCTTAACAAAATAAGTAAATTGCAGAGCATGGTAGTTAATCTTAGGCGACTGTCCTAGTCCAGGAAAAAGAATTCCTCACTTTGGTCTTACTTTCATGAAGCATACTTTTAAGTGAATAAAAGGATTTATAATATTACATTTCCTTCTTGAAATATATCACAATTTATTGTCATTTTTATCCCTGATCCATACAGTTCTTTTCTTTACTAACTTATCCTACATCCCTGAGTGAGTTACCTAGTGAATGAGTAATCTGTGTCTGACAAGACAGCTGTCAATTAGTCAGGAGACATCTTGGTTAATTCTGCACTAGAAAAAGCCTTAGATTTTAAGGCCAAGAATGAAAAGTGCCATATGTGTGTGCATTAGAAAATCCAAACCCAAAATGCATGTTTTCAAAACTATTAGTTTTCTGTTTTGAAGGCTTAATTCTAGACTGAGCATGGAATTTCAAGGGTTTGTAAGTAAACACAGGAGCCTTTAAGTGGGTCTTTTTTTGTCATGAACTCAGAAAAGTTCTGAATGTACATATTAACAGGGATATTTGGCAAACTACATTGGACTTTTAGAATTCTCCAAAATACGAGAGATTTAGACTATTTTTAGTTGTTTAAAAGCCTCTTCAGTTTCTGTTGCCTAAAACTGGAATCTGGACAGTAAGTGAGCAATTGTATGCTTGAGGTTTTGTTGATTCTCTGAAGGAGGAATATAAAATTGTTGTAAAAAAAAGTTTCATGAGAATTGAGGATAGAAACATTTCACTCTGGAGAAAGCTTCTTTAAGACTGAGGTGTAACAAACAAGACAGTAAGATTCACGGTCTCCAAAGCTTAAAAAGTTCACAGGTCCCTCTCCTCATCATTAGAATAGAAATTCCACTTCTTGGGAAGAGAACTTTCCCACCAGGATAGCTGGCCATGCAGGGTGTAGGAAGCTTCAGTAACACAACTTACCTGAATTATTGCCCACACCAGGTATGCTTGTTGGTTACAATACTGCCTTTGAGTCACATTATCTTGGATTAATACACATTTGCTCATATTTCTGCAAGTAAAGTTGCACAAATGTTTACAATTCAGAATAAGTTATAAAATGATATAAATGCATTACTTTAATGATTCAATAATTTTATACATTCATATAATGTGTTTTGATTAAAGTTCACATCCCTTTTTCTCCTCCCTAATTCTTCTCCCAGTGCACCATCATTATTTCTTCCCAATTCCATGTGTTCAGTGTTTTAACTAGTTAGTTTATTCTTCCCTCTTATATTACATCCCAACTGCACTTTTCCCTAGTTCCTTTCTGCCCATTCCTTACTCCCACCTCCTCTCTCCTGCATGGGGATCAACTCTTCTTCTGTTTCCCTTCAGACAGGAGCAGACCTCCCAGGGATACCAAACAAACATGGCATAACAACTGACAATAAAACTAGTCACATACTCTCATATCAAGGCTGGACGAGACAATCAAGTAGAAGGAAAAGGGTCCCAAAGGCAGGCAAAAGAGTCAGAGATAATCCTTGCACCCACTGCTTGGCGTCCCACAAGAGTATCAAGCTACACAACCAAAACGTACATGCAGAAGACCTATGTCAGACCCAATCAGGCACCTTGATTGTTGTTCCAATCACTGTGAGGCCCTATGAGCCCTAGTTAGTTGATTCTGTGAAACATGATCTTGTAGTGTCCTTGACCTCTCTGGCTCCTACAATTCTTCTTCCCTCTATCCCAAGGGATTCCCAGAGCTCTACCTAATGTTTGACTATGGATCTTTGGTTCCTGGACCTCCAGTTTCAAGCATGGGTCCCACTTCCTGGCATGGGCCTCAAGTTGGACCAGTATTTGGCTGGACACTCTCACAATTTCTGTGCCAACTTTAACCCAGCACATCTTGTAGACAGGACAAATTGTAGGTGAAAGGTTTTGTGGCTGGATTAGAGTCCCAGTCCCTCCACTGGAGGACTTGCCTGATTTCAGAAGATGGCCAGTTCAGGCTCATAATCTCCCATCACTAGGAGTTTTTGCCAGGGCCACCCTTGTAGATTCCAGGGTGTTTCATTGCATTAGGTTTCAACCTTAAAACACCCCCCATTCCAGTTGTCTCTTTCAGTACTCTCTCCTTCCACCCCACCACTTGATCAATTCCTCCTTTTCTCACCACCCTCAGCCCCCAGTCCACCTGTGAAATCTTTTCTATTTCCCCTTCACAGGGATATTCATGCACATACACACTCTTGAGTTCTGAATTCACTTAGTGCTGCCAGTACATGCATGGGTATAGAGTCATATACTAGAGCATGGGTACTTTCTTAGTAAGAGTTATGTTGTGATAAAACAGAATGACCAAAAGAACTTGAGAAGAATAGGATTAATTGCATCTTACAGCTCTCATACAGCTATACTCTATCACTGAGGGAAATCAGTATAGGAACTCAATGCAGGATCCTAGAGGCAGGAAATGAAGCAGAAATCATGGAAGATAACTGCTTACTGGCTTGTTCATCTTTTAGTCTTATACAAGAATGACCCACATTCCCAGTGGTGACATTGCCTCCAGTGAACTGGGCCCTTCTACACAAAACATCAATCAAGAAAATGCCCCAAAAGTTTGCCTACAATTCAATTTAATGGAGACATATTCTCAATTAGGATGACCTATTCCCAGATGAGTTTAGGCTTGTGTCAAGTTGACAAAATATAACCAGGATGTGGTTATTTTGGAGGCCATATCCTTGAAAAACAGACTATCCCTCCCACCATGACCGTCAATTGCAAATATCATCTCTCTTAGTGGTGGGACTTTAAGACTCTATACCTTGTTCCATGATGAAAACTTTTCTGGCTGAATTGTCACAGCTTCTATGCATGTTTCTCATAGTAACTATGAGTTCATATTGCAAGGGTCCTGTTGTATTCATAAAAGATTGTTTTCATGTAGCTTTCACAGTCTTTTCACTTCCTCTTCTGAAATGATCTCTTGTGTTTGTGATGGAGGGGGATGATACAGATATCCTATTTGCCACCATAAAGCCTATTATTCTCTGAATATTGATTGTAGGTTAAAGTGAGGACTCACGGGAGTCTAGTCAATAATTTATTAAGGGATGAAAGGGAAATTACATACTCATGGATAAAGAACAAGTAGATACTGCTGCTAATTCAGCTGTCATTGCCCTGCTCTCCTGACCAAGGGCAAAGGGGACCAACTACAAGTCACACTTCTCTGCTTGTTCCTGCTCCAACCACTGAAGAGAGAGTCTGTGGCCCCTCTCCTCCATTCTTCTTTGGTCACTTACTCAGACAAGACCATACCTCATAGAGGTAGTCACCCCAATAGCATTGGCTGAATGGATCAATTTCCCACAGCAGTAGTTCTTTGTTTATCTTCAGCTACTGCAAAAAGAAGCTTCTCTGGTGAGTGTAGAGAGATGTACTAATATATTTGTATAACAATAAGTCCTACTGGGGTTTGTCTAATACTGTTTCTTCAGCAAAATAATAGTAGTAGATTCTCTACTAGGGACCATGACCAGCCTGGCCACAGACTCTTGACTCCATTAATTATGTCAGACTTGGATTCAGTCTTGTGGAGCTGGCTGCAAATCCAGTAAAAAAATTTTGATAACTCTCTTAATGTTCATGCCACCACTGCACCAACAGATAGATTCCTGAACAGTAGTTATTGTAGCTCACATGTCTATCAGCTGAATAAAATTGACTATTATTTTTTTCTTCTCTGATAGCACCCATCACATCTTCAAGTACTATATATGTTAATCAGTAGAGTTGAAGCTTCCATGTGAGTATTACATAGAATTAGGTATGTTCCACGAGTTAAGTATGTTGTATCTTCACCAACAACTTTTGGAGCGTATCCAAGAATGATGGCAGTAAACTATATTATGTGGGAGACATAAGTGATCACAACTCCAAAGGAGGTATTCTATCCCTAACTTGAAGATTCTTTATTCATAATATATGGTGCCTACAAGAGGCATTGTCCCCCTGTTATACATTAACTACATTTATATTATTTACTGTATGCGTATGTTTCAGGAAGCTTTTATAGAAGTAAATTTTCATGGAGAGTCTTTCAAAGGCCTCTAGCTACAGTTGGGTTTTTCACTAAGCATATTGTTTTCTGTCTGACCCTGGGTTGTCCTTTGGCTGTTATATTTTTATTGATTCTACATCTATTTTGACAAGGATAAATATTCCCCATGTTTATTTAAATTCTCCCCTCAATTTGTTTCAATCAGGTACTTTTCTATTATGGAATTTGAATCTCTGCCCCATCCTTCTTCTTTCAGAAGAAACATTTATTTTCACAAATTTGTGTGTTTCCCCCATGCCCAAGAGGTAGAGGCTTTCTAACTGAAGGGCAAACATGATAAGTTTTAAATTTCATAGCTTGCCATTTCTAATTTATTCATAACACATTCAAGCCAAATAAAACACTCAATCTTTAATCAGTGGCCCTAATCTGTAGGGGAACTGCAATGGGAAAAGAACGCATAGAATGGTGATGCAAAATATCACCATCCTGCATTGATTTGTTACCCAATGCAAATAGAAACAGTACAGATTTACCAACTAGGATTGAGGTGTCTCTTTAAAAAATGTTGATTGTTTGGGTGAAGGAAACATTTTTGGCATATTTGACTATTCCCGTCTTTGATGTTCTTTCAATTTTCCAACTTTAACTCATTATCTAACATGTCCTGGGCAAGACATTATTCCTTCTAGAAATTCTGATCCCTATTCCTGAACGAATGTATCTTCTAGAATCTCCTTCTACAACTATCTTTTAACAGCTTTATTTCTTTTGTTGATGTTAGTCTTCCCTCTTTTCTGCTCTGGACCTCTTCCTTCCTTCCTTCCTTCCTTCCTTCCTTCCTTCCTTCCTTCCTTCCTTCCTTCCTTCCTTCCTTCTTTCCTTCCTTTCTTCCCATCATCCCTCCCTTTCTCTCTCCTTCCTTTCTTTCCTTTTATTCTTCCTTTATTCATTTTTGAAAGATTAACCAGCATGCATATATTAATCAAAAACAATGTTTTAAAACTCCAAAGCACATTTAGGTCATGACAAGATTTGACTTTCATTCCAAGTATGAAAGAATTTTTTGGTAGAAAAGAGGTAGAATAAAGGCAAAATTCCTGTTTCTCTCATATTTCTAACTACATGGTAATTCAGACTGGATCTTGAAACACATACACTGGAGTTAATTAATAATTTAAAACAACTTTAAATTAACTTGCAATAATTATACACGTTACTGGCATATGCCGTGACATTTCAACACATGTGTACAGAATGCACAAATCGAACCTGAGTGATTAGCATTTTCATCTTTTCATCATTTCTTCATATGATGTAAACCTAATGGGTACTAAAATACAAATAACAAGAATAAATTCTGGATACCTGTTGTGCAATTGAATAAAGACATAGGAGAATAGCATTTAAATCCATTAATGGTGATATTCTCAGCTGAATTTCAAAACTAACTACTATCAGGAGATTTGATATTTGTGGGTCTCTCACCTAAGAGTTTCAGATGGTATACTCAGCTCAAGAATTTCCTAGCTTGTTCAGCTCCTTATTTTAGTGGACTGTTGTCTACTATAAAGTCAATATGGAAGAAAATGAATGGATTCAGTCTTGACTAGAATGGACAAAACAATGTACTGAACACAATGTAAGAGATCAACCGGGCAATAGCTAGACTACAATCAACAGCAGTGATTCTCAACATGTGGGTCATGACCCCTTCAGGGTTACATATCAGATATCTCCTATATCAGATATTTACATTGCCACTGATAACAGTATCAAAATTACCGTTATGAAGAAGCAACAAAAGTAATTTTATAGTTGGGGGTCACTACAACATGAAGAACTGTATTAAAGTGTCAACATTAGGAAGGTTGAAAACCACTGACCTATGGCATATGGTAGTGGGCTTCAGAGTCCTCTATTTTACAGGAGGACTGTAAAATATGTGAAACCTCTACCTTGTGAGAGGTGGCCATGTAAATCAGAATCATGCAAATGAGAGTCATGCAAATAAGGGTATTCTTGGTAGACCAAAGTTAGATCCTGGGATTGGTCATAGGGCACTGGGATACAGCTCTCTGGCATGAGGTTACAGCATCTTACACCAGCAGTTTGAAGTTGCTGTACCATGCCTGTGAAATCTCTCTCTTCAAATCAGCTCTCTTCTTCTTAGTATTTCATTAATGACATTCCCCTCCACACTCTGATTATCTAATAATTGTGACACTAGAGTGGACTGAACATCTGAAGCATCCCACTGAGAGATTATAGATTGATAGAATTATATTATTTCTCATAGCTGAACAACCCAATAGGATATCACAGAATGAATACCACAGTTTTATATAGCTGAGCAGACTACTTTGTGCTCACATACATAATTCTACCCTTTCATAGGTTTTAGCAATTGATCCATAGATCCCAGATAGGTGTGTTCCCTCCATTTTAAATAGTTTCAGCAGTATTCTAGGATATTACAGAGGCATAGAATCATATATTTGAGCAGAATCAGTACATTGCAAGCAAATCCTTAAGTTAACACTGATGCTTAAGTAAGTGGACACAACATCAGACAGCACTGGTTGTTTGTCTTGAACTCATTTCAGCAATTGAGGTGATCATTTGTGTTATCTAATAGGATTTAGTCAAAAGAAAGTCAATAAATTATCTTTATGGCAAGAAGGAGTTTTCAAAGCTGAAATGAGAATCCCAGCATTCTAACAAAAATTGAGACAGGAGCACTATTTTTCTTGGTGATTACATCTCAAAGCAATAGTTCTCAGGCCCTTAAGAGAAGCAATCTTTAGTTAGGAAGCCAGCTAGAGGCTTATTTAGCCTTTAAAGTGATTAATGTGTATTTCAGAGAGAAAGTGCACACACAAGTTTTATGAAGTAAATGATCTAGTTAAAGAAGACATCCCCTTATTTTCAATGGGAAGCAAGTTCTTATTTTTAATTTGTATTTACATTTATGGAACACAAAACTAAAAACTAAAAACATCTACCTGATGACCATGTCTATGCAAGACAGTCTTTCCTAATTAAGGTAATACTTTTTTTTCCCTCACCAAACTTACATCTTCAGTTTGAAACTATGAAATCGACACTGTTCCTCTCCCAAACTTTAGTATCATTCTATTTTAATGTAGCAGCTAAGTCTTCCCTTTAGAATAATAATCAGACAATTGCTCTGCTTTTGATGACTATTAAGCTGCCTCTTCAGTCAGGTCAGTGAGAGGCAAAGCAGTTGAAATGTTGCTCCAAATCTTTCATCTAATGTTGAGACTATTTTATTGGTGTTTTTTTCTGGTTGTTCTTGTCTTTCATCCTAATGTAGATACAGATGTCATCTTGGTATTAACTTTATATTCTATCCAGGTCTTTAATGTTCTTCACTGACTACTTCTGCCTGTAATATTTCCCAGATATCTTCACATCTCTGTCCTTTCTTCAAATACTATCCTTTCAGTGAAGAACATTTTCATGACCTTATTTAAATAGAAGAAACTTGTACTTCTGACCTCTCTTGATTGTTCTTTTAGAAGCAATTATTGCTTTTACTTTAATTAATTCAATTTTTTTACTTTCCTTTCCCCTCTCCCAATATAGATATGAAGTCTTTCATCTCAAAAATGTTGGGTTCTGTACACCTTCTGAATTCCCACACTGAACAAAATGCTCCAAGCATGTTTGGAATTCAATAGATTCTTTTTTATTCAAATACTGAATGGTGAGAATAATTCATATTTCTTATGCATGCACATTGTAATACTCAGGTGCTATTTTGCTTTCATTTGCAAAGAAACTCTGTGAAAACACTTTAAATACTGCAACATGATAAGCTTTGTTTTGAATGATTCTGTAACATACATTGTTTTTCTGCATGTCTTTCACTATAGATATAACATAGTGCCTTGAAAGTGATTAGGCTGAGACTTAGAGACTGATCCCCAGCTCCCATCCTGCCCCGGACTTCCCATCTGGACAAGGGAGGTCCCATATGGACAAGAAAGAGAGACTTCCTGAATCGGTCAGCTCTGTCTGGACCAAGTGAGCTGATAAGACCAAGAACGAACCACAAGGAGATGGGCTGACATCAAGGCAGAAGTACATAACAAAACGAAGAGCAATGCAGCATCACCAGAACATAGCCCTCCTCCAACAGCTAGATCTGAACATCAAAAATTGGAAGCAGCAGAAGAAAACAGCCTTATGAATAAAATCATGAAGAAGGTAGAGGCTTATATAGAAGCAATCACAAATGAAATTGAGGAAAAGACACACAAAAAATGGGAAGAATTCTATTAAAAAAAAATTAGAGGAAAGGACAAATAAAGCAGAAGAAAACAATAAAGCCCTGGAAGAAAACAATAAAGCCCTGAAAGAAAATCATGAAAAAACAATGAAACAGAGGAAACAGTCCAAGACCTGAAAAGGGAAATAGAAAAAAATGAAGAAGACACAAACAGAGGTAATGCTGGAAATAGAAAATCTGAGTAAAAGATCAGGAATTTCAGATGCAAGTATAACCAACAGAATGCAAGAGATGGAAGAGAGGATCTCTGGCATTGAAGATATGGCAGAAGAAATAGATTCATCAGTCAAAAAAAAAAAAAAACACTAAAGCCAACAAAGTCATAACCAAAATGTCCAAGAAATTTGGGACACCATTAAAAGACCAAATCTACGAATAATAGGAATAGAGGAAGGAGAGAAAAAAGACCAACTCAAAGGCACAGGAAATATATTGTTCAACATTATAGAAGAAAACTTCCTCAACTTAAAGAAGGAAATGCCTATGAAGATACAAGAAGCCTATAGAACACCAAACAGACTAGACCCCCCCCAAAAAAAAGCCCTCTTGCCACATAATAAACAACTAAACATACAGAATGAAGAAAGAGTATTAAGAGCAGCAAAGGAAAAAGGCCAAGTGACTTATAAAGGCAAAACCATCAGAATAACACCTGATTTCTCAACGGAGACTTTGAAAGCCAGAAGGACCTCGACAGATGTAATGCAGACATTAAGAGACCATGGATGCCATTCTAGAATAATATACCCTGCAAAACTTTCAATCATCATAGACGGAGTTAACAAGACATTCCAAGACAAAGCCAGATTTAAACAATACTTATCCACAAACCCAGCCCTACAGAAAGCACTAGAAGGAAAATTTCAACCTAAGGAAGTCAGATACACCCTTGAAAACACAGGCAATAGATAAAGCCACAGCAGTAAACCCCAAAGAAGAGAAGTACACACACACTACCACCAAAAAATAACAGGAATGAACAATCAGTGGTCATTAATATTCCTTAATATCAATGGAATTACTTCACCTATAAAAAGACATAAGCATACAGAATGGATACGAAAGCAGGACCCATCTTTCTGCTGCATACAAGAAACACATCTCAAATTCAAAGACAGACACTATCTAAGAATAAAAGGCTGGGGAAAGACTTTCCAATCAAATTGTCTTAAGTAACAAGTGGGTGTAGCCATCCTGATATCCAGCAAAATAGACTTCAAACTAAAATTAATCAAAAGAGATCAAGAAGGACATTATATACTCATCACAGGAAAGATCCACAAAGATGAAGTTTAAATTCTGAACATTTATGCCTCAAAAACAAGGGCACCCACATATGTAAAAGAAACATTACTAAAGCTTAAACCACATATAAAACCCCACACATTAATAGTGGAAGATTTCAACACCCCACTTTCACCAATGGACAGATCTGCCAAATCGAAACTTAACAGAGAAATAAAGGACTTAACTGATGTCATGACTAAAATGGATTTAATTGATATCTACAAAACATTCCATCCTAACAAAAAAGAATATACCTTCTCAGCACCCTATGGAACCTTCTCTAAAATCAACCACAATCTTGGCAACAAAGCAAATCTCAATAGATACAAAACAATTGAAATAACCTCCTGTGTTCTCTCAGACCACCTTGGTTTAAAGTTAGATTTCAACAACAACAAAAACTACAGAAAATCTACAATTTCATGGAAACTGAGTTTCATGAGTTTCTCATGGAAACTCATGCTCAACTAAATCACCGATGAGTTAAGGAAGAAATAAAGAAAGAAATTAAAGACTTCCTAGAGATCAATGAAAATGAAGACACCACATACCCAAAATTATGGGATACTATGAAAGCAGTGCTAAGAGGGAAATTCATAGCACTAAATGTCCACATAAAGAAGTTGGAGAAATCTCACACTAGTGACTTAACAGCACACCTGAAAGCTCTAGAACAAGAAGAAGCAAAGTCTCGCAGGAAGAATAGATGCCAGGAAATTATCAAAGAGAGATCTGAAATCAATAAAATAAAAACAAATAGAACAATACAAAAAAATAATGAAACGAAGAGTTGGTTCTTTGAGAAAAACAACAAGATAGACAAGCCCTTATCCAAACTAACCAAAAGACAGAGAGAGCATCCAAATTAACAGAATCAGAAATGAAACGGGGGACATAACAACAGACATTGAGGAAATCCAGAGAATCATCAGGTCATACTTCAAAAACCTCTACTCCACAAAACTGGAAAACCTAAAAGAAATCAATAATTTTCTGGAGAGGTACCACATACTGTGGTGGTATTCTAATTGTACTGAAATGTGATTTTGATTGTATGTTAATAAATAAAGTTGCCTGGGGGTCAGAGCTATTAGAGCCATAGACAGAGTGTGGCAGTGGTGGCACACGCCTTTAATCCCATAGATCTCTGTGTGTTCAGGGATACAGCCAGCATTGGAGACATATGCCTTTAAGACCTAGGGGGCTGTACATTCAGACAGTGATGAGGCAGTCACATGTTTGGGTTTACAACCAATGAGAAGGCAGAATGACTGGAAAATCAAGTTACACACAGGAAATAGCTCTCTTTTCGCGAATCTGGGACACAGAGGAGGAAGGGTGAGATTTTAGCTCTGAGCTCTGACCTCTTGGCTTTCTCTTTTACATTATTTCTGTGTTTCTTATTTAATAAGACGGTTGGTTACATCTACATCTGGCGCCCAATGTGACAAGAATCCATTAAAAACCGCTTGGCTTGGCGGAAGGTCCACTTTCCCTCAAGGACGGCAGGCAGCAGGCGGCGGCAGGCGGCGGCAGGCGGTGGTCAGCAACAGTCAGCTTCTTAGTCGGAGCGGCAGCTTCTTAGCTGGGGTCTAGGTCTGCTTGACCTCAGGCTGGACTATCGGTGAGCTGCTTGCTTAAATCCTGCTTGCTTAAATCCGGTGCTACAAACAACTCAGACCTGCCCTGCCGAACAGGGCCCTGCCTGTAAAGCCAACGCACATGGTCGGAGCTTAAGGAAGCCAGACCCAAGCCTTGACTCGGCACAAGAGGGAACACGTGGCTGCATTTAAGCTTTAGCCGGCTATGCTTTTTTGTGCGTTCTCTCTCTCTCTCTCTCTCTCTCTCTCTCTCTCTCTCTCTCTCTCTCGCTCTTTCTCTTTGGATTAACACCTGGGACACTAGGTGGCTGTTTTGAAAATCACCTCAATTTCTACTGTTCTATGCAGATTTGGTAAGTCATAACATATCAGATATTTTAAAGGAAACTATCTAAAAGAGATTTTTTTTTCCACATTTAAAAAAATGGGTTTTATGTGTACATTGGAAGAAAATTGGTTTTTGTTCGAAATTTTAGGCAGTCTGACAATGCAACAACAATATATTATTAGTATTGGTGGAATTATGCAGTTTATCACTATGCTAATCCTCATTTTAATATTTAAAAAGATAGTGAATTTAAGTGCCAGGATAACAGCTTTAGAAGAACTTGTTAAACCTGTAAAAATTCAGAAAGAAGAAATTAACAGTGAAGTTGTTTCAAGTCTGGATCATAAGTTTACAGAAAGAAAGCCTGTTTTCACACAGTCACCCTTAATTTATCCTGTAACCGTACAACAGATGCCTAATCAAATGGCTACACAAAATATTTGGGCTCCAATTGAAATGTTGGGTTTAAAAAGGTTTAAGGAGGCAATAGTATCTTATGGCATGCATTCCCCATATGTAAAGCAAATGTTAAAACCTTGGTCAACATATAATAGGATAGTACCACAGGACAGGCGGGATCTTGCACAAGGTGTTCTGGAACCCAGCCAGAGACTTCAATTTCTGACCTGGTTTAAGGAGGAGGCTAAAAACATAGAAAAACAATGGAGGGATAAAGGAATACAAGTTTGCCAGGATCAGCTTATTGGAGAAGGCCAATATGCTTCAGTACAAACACAATGTTTATATGATGTCCAAACCCTAATTTTATGTCAAACGGCAGCCTTGAATGCATGTGACAGAGTTGAGGAAACAGGAAAAAAATCTGAGTCATTTACAAAGGTGATGCAAGGCCCAAAAGAGTCTTTTACAGATTTTTTACAAAGACTGGCTTCAGCAGTAAACAGAATGGTCTCAAATTCAGAAGCTGGTAAGGCAATAATTGAATCTTTGGCCTTTGAGACTGCGAATGCAGCATGCAAAAGAATAATCAGGCCATTAAAGGCAAGATCTGCACCTATGGAAGATTGGATTAGAGAAACAATTAATGTTGAGGCTGATGAGCATGATGATACATGGGTAGGAGAAGTAATTTCAAAAGGTTTGAGGAGTGTTAGATGTTTTGGATGTGGAAAGCAAGGACATTTGAAAAGGGACTGTTGACAGGTCATTCCTAGAAACAATGTTTCTTCAAGGAACAATGGCAACAGAATGCCCCTTCCTTCTGGAGTATGCAGAAGGTGTGGTAAGGGAAAACACTGGACCAACGAATGTAGATCAACAAAGGACAGGCACGGTAATCCTTTGCCTCAGTCTTCGGGAAACTCCCAGAGGGGCCTCGCGCAGGCCCCCATTGCAAATCCAGTTCAAACCTTTCCTGCAGCCAAAGAGGAAATCCCTGCTCTGAGCAATTATATAACCAAATGCCTATTGGAATAAATCATGCTGGTCAGGATGATGAAACAGAGAGAATAGAAAATTCAGGAGAAAACATAAAGAAAATTTTTTGGCAAACTTCTATTAATGAACAGAGACCAAAATTAACGATAAAAATAACTGGTGTTTTGTTGTCTGGTCTGGTAGACACAGGTGCCGATGTTACCATAATTGCACCAGAATTTTGGCATCCAACTTGGCCTCTTCAGGAGGTAAACGTTCAACTGTTGGGAATTGGTACATTATCTCTGGTGAAACAGAGTGCAAGATGGCTCGAATGTATAGGTCCAGAAGGACAGAGAGGAAAATTAAAACCATATGTGGCTAACATAACTATGAACCTGTGGGGTCGAGACTTGTTGCAACAATGGAATACTCAGATTAACATCCCTCCAATCTCAGAAACAAATCATAAACTAGCACATGTTACTGAGAGAAATATTAGAAGATATTGTTCTAATGAGTGGTCACCAGCCATCCATATTATACAAGAACAGGGCACAATAACTGATGATCTCCCAAAGACACCAACAGCTCTACCTTTAAAATGGTTAACAGACAAGCCTGTATGGGTCCAGCAATGGCCTTTAACAACAGAGAAACTCCAGGCTTTAGAAGAGCTGGTAGAAGAACAGTTAAATGCTCAGCATATTGAAGAATCAACCAGCCCTTGGAATTCTCCTGTATTTGTTATTAAAAAGAAATCTGGTAAATGGAGAATGGTAACAGACATTAGAGCAACCAACAAAGTAATTCAGCCAATGGGCTCTCTACAATTTGGGATGCCTTTGCCTACTCTGTTACCAAAAGGATGGCCTCTCATAGTTATTGATTTAAAAGACTGTTTCTTTTCAATACCCTTACAAGAAAAAGACAGAGAAAGATCTGCTTTTACAGTACCTACTTATAATAATTCTCAACCGGTTAAAAGATTTCAATGGAGGGCCCTCCCTAAGGGAATGTTGAATAGCCCAACTCTGTGTCAATATTTTGTACAACAGCCATTGGAAGTGATTCATAAAAAATTTCCTAAATCTATAATTTATCATTATATGGATGATATTTTACTAGCTGACTCAAATGCAGATACTTTAGAAATAATGTTTGAAGAAGTAAAGAAAATTTTGCCTTGCTGGGGATTACAAATTGCTCCTGAAAAGATACAAAGAGGAGATTCTATAAATTATTTAAGATATAAAATAGAGCTACAAAAAATTAGACCCCAAAAGGTGCATATTTGGAGAGATAGACTACAGACTCTTAAAGACTTTCAAAGATTATTTGGAGATATTTCTCATCTACGAACTATTGTTGGGGTAAAAAATGATGAACTGACTAATTTGTTCAAAACCTTAGAAGGGGACAAGGACTTAAATAGTCCAAGAGAATTATCACCTGAAGCTGAGATAGAATTGGCCTTGGTAGAAAAGAAAGTGCATGAAGGACACGTGGATCGTATTGATCCAAAGCTGGATTGCATTTTGGTTATCTTACCTTCTAGGCGTTCTCCTACTGGAATATTAATGCAGAGGGAAGATATTATATTAGAATGGATATTTTTACCAAATAAACCAAATAAAAAATTAAAAACTTATGGGGAAAAAAATCTCTGACTTGATTTACAAAGGAAAATTGAGACTTCGTCAATTAGCAGGCATAGACCCAGCAGAAATTGTATCATTAACTAAGGAGGACATTGAAAAATTATGGACAGAAAGTGAACCTTGGCAAAGAGCTTGCAGTAATTTTTTGGGAGAAATTAACAGCAAATATCCCAAAGGCAATAGAATTGATCTTATAAAGAGAGCTGAATGGATCTTGCCTCGAATTGTCCGGCAAAAACCCATATCTGGAGTTCGTACATTTAATACAGATGCCAACAAAGAAGGAAAGGCAGGTTACAAATCAGAAAATTTAAGTAAAGTGGTTCAAAGTCCTTATAATTCAATTCAAAAATCAGAATTGTATGCTATTCTGTTGGTATTAATGGATTTTTCAGAACCTCTCAACATAGTAACTGACTCTCAGTATGCTGAAAGAGTGGTGTTACATATTGAGACTGCAGAATTTATCCCTGATGCTTCAGAATTAACTTCACTATTTATTCAATTACAAGATACAATCAGGAAAAGGAATCATCCTTT
Organism: Peromyscus leucopus; assembly: GCF_004664715.2. Taxonomy (NCBI): domain Eukaryota; kingdom Metazoa; phylum Chordata; class Mammalia; order Rodentia; family Cricetidae; genus Peromyscus; species Peromyscus leucopus. The sequence goes on from NC_051068.1 coordinate 24,105,958, forward strand.
ATATATAACTCACATTCGATCCCATACTGGTCTGCCAGGCCCTCTAGCACAAGGCAATGATGAGATTGATAAATTATTGATAGGAAATGTGCTGGAGGCCTCAGAATTTCATAAAAAACATCACGTTAATAGTAAAGGTTTAAAAAAGGATTTTTCCATAACCTGGCAACAAGCCAAAGAAATAGTAAAGAAATTTCCTACTTGTTCCTTCTACAATCAAACTCCATTACCAACAGGATGTAATCCAAAGGGTACTCAGAGAAATGAAATCTGTCAGATGGACGTGTTTCACTTTGCAGAATTTGGAAAATTGAAATATGTACACCACACTATTGATACTTATTCAGGATTTCAATGGGCAACTGCTTTGAGTTCTGAAAAAGCTGATTCTGTAATCACTCATTTGCTAGAAGTTATGGCCATCATGGGTATACCTGCACAAATCAAAACTGACAATTGCTCCATCATATGTCTCTGTTAAAATGAAACAGTTTTTTGCTTATTACAATATAAAGCATATTACAGGCATACCACATAATCCTACAGGTCAAGCAGTTATAGAAAGATCAAACAGAACTCTAAAGGATATGCTAAATAAACAGAAATGGGTAACAAAACCTTCAGAAATAAACTGCAAAATGCTCTTCTAACTTTGAATTTTCTGAATGCCAATGAGAAAGGAACAACAGCTGCAGAGAGACACTGGATAACAGAAAAAACTACAGAATTAAATCAGCCTATATACTTTAAGGATGTGCTGACCTCAGAATGGAAACCAGGGTATGTATTACATTGGGGACGAGGTTTTGCTTTTGTTTCTACAGGAGAAGATAAGCTGTGGGTACCATCAAAATTGATAAAGGTTCGATTTGAACAAGAGAGACCTCTTAATTGGAGGAGGTGATAGTTCATCAACCAGCATGAACATCCAATTTAAACTAACTTGTATCAATAACGCATGCCTTTTCATTTAATCAGATAATAACTTGCCAAAAGGAAACATCCCAAAATTAGTCTTGGGGAAAGGTTTTTGTTTTTGTCTTTTAGGAGAATGAAGGTTAAGGAATCTGAAGAACACTGGACAAATGAGACAACTGAAGAAAAGGGACAAATCATCTATCCCAAGAAACGGAATGAAACGGTGTATGGGTATATATTATCTAAAAAATTTTATGTCTTCCTAAATGTTTGTTTCTGCTTTTCTCTAAAGATTTAACACTATTGGTCTTCTAATAGTCCCAGTTCAATTAAAATTTAAAGCTGACTTTGGAGTTGGAGAATGGCTCTCTCCTTCTTTAAACTTAAGCATGTTGTTAAAAGGAAAATGCAAACTCCCTGTATAATGCCAGAATAAAAGATCCATCTTCTGCTATGGTACAGGACAAAAGCAAAATTAATTAAGGGACTATTCTATTACTAATCTCAGCTCTTTCATTCTATTCTGATTCTTTAAACTTTTCTTAAAGTATGAATTTTATATCAAAATTTACAAGATTAACATATATATATATATATATATATATATATATATATATATATATTTTAAACTTTGTTAAGATATGAATGGTCACATAGGGTACTAACTAATTCTAGAAAAAAGGCTAGCTGCATATATATGTTTTTGTGTTCGAGTCTCTTATCAGTTTTTCTGCAGGAAATCACGGTCAGGCCTAACATCAACTGATGTCTCGAGGAAGAAGATGGGGCCCCACAACAACAACAATTCCACGTGGACAATAATAATATCATTAAGCTGATAAACATCATCCACAGATCAGCTTTGAACTACAAGGTGCTCAGAGCAATTTTGAGATGACTAGCTGAGATAATCCAGTCTCAAAGACTACTTGAATAAGGACTTGAGATAAACCCTGAACTTTGGCATTATACACAGACTGGATAATGAAGGATATAGTTACCTCTCCTAGAATTTGACAATTAACCTAAAATTTTTCTTTCAGGATAAAGAAAACTTCACCCATACCCAGCAGGAAGCAATTTTAAGAATATGACGCCCACATTCCCAAAGAGGTGGTGTGGGGTGGCTGCTTTTTTGGTCCTTTTAATGGGTTTTGGTTCTGGGATAATTTTCAATATTTAGGGGGTTTGGTTACAAGTTATTGTCAAGGGTTAGGAAAAAGGCTAAGCAAAGGATATTAGATTTAAGGTTCTTGTTAAAAAAAGAGAGAGAAAGAAAAGAAAAAGACAATTACTAGTTTTAAATACTTTACATTGGATTGGATTGTTTTATATTGTATACAATTTGAAACTGATATTGTTAGAAAATGCTATATGTATATTTCTTATTGTATTTATACCATTCATTTAACAATGTAATGCAAATTTCTGATCCTTGAATGTTATTATTACCAACTATTAGGATATAAAGAAATGAAAGTTAGTAGTTAGACATTACAATAGAACTTGTAGTCATATTAGATATGTTTTAAAAATTGAGCAGAGATGTTTTAGACAGGTCATCTTCAAACCCTTCAGAGATCTACAGAATATGGCATTTAAAATGTTTTAATAACTTAGAAAATTTTTCTTTTTTGAGACATGTCGACTCCTGGCAGTACCAATCTACTTCAGAGAAAATACAGGCATTGAAGAAACTGCATATGGAGTCAACTTTCATTGTGGCAAAAGTTAGCCACTGGACAACAAAGAATCCTCGAATCAACAGGACAAAATGGACAGACAGAACACGAAACAAAGGACTACTGATTCCTGCCAAAACAAGTGTGGTTATGGCTTGATCAAAAGGCATCTTCTGAGGCCAGGACAATATGGCTCCATCCCTGAAGTGGCCTTCGCAATCTGGAAAAGGTACAGTGCCCTTTTCTTCAAAGGCAGCTTAACAGGCAGAGGGCCGATGGCTTCTGTTGTGCAATGGAACAGCAGCTGAAAGCTCACACCTCTCGATAGTAGACTGGCATTTAATAGAGGGATGTGGAGAAGAAGGGGATGCTGAGATGAAGCCATATATACCCAGCCAAGAATGGACAGCTGAATTCAAAAACTGTCAACAATTTCCAGAATTTAAAATCCTGAATCATGACATGACACTAGTGGAATTCAGGTGTTTCTGGTACATGGACTGCTCTCACACAATGTGAGGTTGAACTGTTGACCTTGTGTACATCCTACTTCACAAATGAGTCTGTCAGATACACTAAGCCTATAGGCTGAAGATGATGCCCCAACACTGCGGAGAAACCTCAGGTGACAGCCCAGGCAGCTGGCTGTTTCTGTCAACTCACAAATTTTTTGGAAGTTGCTTGCATGTACTTCCTGTTTTTATTTTTGTTGGCTAATATTATTCCCTTTTGGGTCTCTGAGGGAGTTGAAGATTAGTTAGTTATGGTTGAAGATTAGTTAGTTATAGTTGAAAATTAATTAGGATAGAAAGTGCATTAGATACATCTTGGATTTACCAAAATAGGATAGATAATGGAATTATTTTCTCTGATTTGTCAAATACCTGTATAGGTATTTATTACTTGTATATATTGTATATAGTTATTGTACTTTTGTATATAGTTTTTCTTTTGTTAGTTATAACCTTTTGCTTTTTTTTCTTTTTATTAAAATAGAAAAGGGGAAATGTGGTGGTATTCTAATTGTACTGAAATGTGATTTTGATTGTATGTTAATAAATAAAGTTACCCGGGGGTCAGAGCTATTAGAGCCATAGCAAGAGTGTGGCAGTGGTGGCACAAGCCTTTAATCCCATAGTTCTCTGTGTGTTCAGGGATACAGCCAGCACTGGAGACATATGCCTTTAAGACCTAGGGGGCTGTACATTCAGATAGTGATGAGGCAGTCACGTGTTTGGGTTTACAACCAATGAGAAGGCAGAATGACTGGAAAATCAAGTTACACACAGGAAATAGCTCTCTTTTCGCGAATCTGGGACACAGAGGAGGAAGGGTGAGATTTTAGCTCTGAGCTCTGACCTCTTGGCTTTCTCTTTTACATTGTTTCTGTGTTTCTTATTTAATAAGACGGTTGGTTACATCTACAACATACCTAAGTTAAATCAAGACCAGATAAAATATTTAAATAGTCCAATAATACCCTAAAGAAATAGAATCAATCATTAAAAGTCTCCCAACCAAAAGAAGCCCAGGTCCAAATGGTTTCAGCACAGAATTTTACCAGATCTTCAAAGAAGAGTTAATACCAATACTCTTTAAATTGTTCCACACAATAGAAACAGAAGTAACATTACCAAACTCCTTCTATGAGGCTACAATTACCCTGATTCCTAAACCAAACAAGGATACAACAAAGAAAGAGAACTACAGAACAATCTCCCTCATGATCATTGATGCAAAAATACTCAATAAAATACAGGCAACCAGACTCCAAGAACACATCAAAAAATTATCCACCATGATCAAGTAGGCTTCATCCCAGGGATGCAAGGGTGGTTCTACATACAAATGTCCGTGAATGTAATACACCACATAAACAAACTCAGAGAAAAAAAAAAAAAAAACATGATCATCTCACTAGATGCAGAAAAGGCATTTGACAAAATCCAACACCCCTTCATGATAAAGTCTTGATACGATCAGGAATACGGGGAACATACCTAAACATAATAAAGGCAATTTACAGCAAGCCAACAGCCAACATCAAATTAAATGGAGAGAAACTCAAAGGGATTCCACCAAAATCAGGAATGAGGCATGGCTGTCTGCTCTCCCCATACTTATTATTATAGTACTTGAAGTTCTAGCCAGAGCAATAAGACAACATAAGGAGATTAAGGGGGTACAGATTGGAAAGGAAGAAGTCAAGCTTTCACTATTTGCAGATGACACGATAGTATACTTGAGTGACCCCAAAGATTCAAACAAGGAACTGATAAAGCTTATAAACACCTAAAGCAACATAGCAGGATACAAGATCAAATAAAAAAAAATTAGTAGCCCTTCTATATACAAGTGACAAACAGGCTGAGAAGGAAATCAGAGATACATCACCCTTTACAATAGCCACAAATGGTATAAAATACCTTGGGGGTAACACTAACCAAGCAAGTGAAGGACCTATATGACAAGAACTTTAAGTCCCTGAAAAAAGAAATTGAAAATGATGTCAGAAAATGGAGAGATCTCCCATGCTCATGGATAGGCAGGATTAACATAGTAAAAAATGGCAATCTTACCAAAAGCAATCTACAGATTCAATGCAATCCCCATCAAAATACCAACACAAATCTTCACAGACCTGGAAAGAATAATACCCAACGTCATATGGAAAAACAAAAAACCCAGGATAGCCAAAAGAATCCTGTACAATAAAACAACTGGAGGCATTGCGATGCGATCCCTGACTTCAAGCTCTAATATAGAGTTACAGTAATAAAAACAGCTTGGTACTGGCATAATACCCAACATTTGGACCAATGCAATTGAATTGAAGATGCTGATATTAATCCGCACACCTATGAACATATAATATTTGACAAAGAAGCCAAAACTGTACAATGGAAAAAAGAAAGCATCTTCAACAAATGGTGCTGTTATAACTGGATATCAACATGTAGAAGGCTTCAAATAGATGTAAAACAAAGATGACTAGACTGCTACTCACAACACCAGGGAGGCTACCTAGAAAACAGGACCCCAAGAAAGACACAGGGATTGCCCAATGACAGAGAAATGGATAAGATCTACATGGAAAACCTGGATGTGAATGGGGGTAATGAAGGGCGAGGGTTGAGGGAAAGAGAGCTTAGGTGAGTGGGAGATCCCAGCTGGATCAAGACCTGAGATGGAGAACAAAGAATAAGAGACCATGATAAATGAAGACCACATGAGAATAGGAAGAAGCAAAGTGCTAGAGAGGCCCACAGATATCCACAAAGATACCCCCACAATAGACTACTGGCAATGGTCGAGATACAGCCTGAACTGACCTACTCTGGTGATAGGATGGCCAAACACCCTAATTGTCTTGCTAGAAACCCCATCCAATGAGTGAGTAAACTGGATGCAAAGATCCACCGCCAGGCCCCAGGTGGAATTCTAGGAGTCAATTGGCGAGAAAGAGGAGGGTTTATATGAGCAAGAATTGTTGAGACCAAGGTTGGGTAAAGCACAGTGACAAATAGCCAAATGAATGGAAACACATGAACTATGAACCAATAGCTGAGGAGCCCCAAACTGGATCAGGCCCTCTGAATAACTGAGACAGTTGATTAGCTTGATCTGTTTGGGAGGCATCCAGGCAGTGGGACCAGGTCCTATGCTCATTGCATCAGTTGGCTGTTTGAAACCTGGGGCTTAGACAGGGACACTTGGCTCAGCCTGGGAGGAGGGGACTGGACCTGCCTGGACTGAGTCTACCAGGTTGAACTCAATCCTCAGTGGAGTCTTTGGAGGAGATGGGAATGGGGGTGGGCTGGGGGAAATACGGGGGGGGGTTCAGGAGGGGGGAGAACAAGGGAATCTGTGGCTGATATGTAAAATTAAATTAAATTATAATATACAAAAAATAATATAAAAATAAAGTGATTAGCCATCACTCTAACATTAAGTTGTATCCCCACCTAAATATGTGCTTTCTTAATTTGATGTTCAAGCCAGTTACATTTAACAAACCCATTGATGTTTCCCCAAACTCTTTATCTTTGTATGAACTCTGTGAGTTCCTTATTTCTTATCAATATAATTTTATTTGCTTTTGTATTTTTCATGTTCCCCGTAAGCAGCCATAGCTAACAGAGTCTTTCATCATTTCTCTGGAATTTTAAGATACAACAATCATTGTGCCCAGCCTGCATGGCTACAACGGGTACTTGACCACCCTAAGGAGGGAATGTAGGGACAGGTGATACAAAAAATACACCAAGTCTAGATTCTGATCAAGGTGCAACTTTATTTTTCTCCAGAAGGGTTTATATAGTTCCTGCAGGGTGGGGGAAAGCAAGAAGCTGTCATCTGAATAAGGTGGAGTGAGCTAACAGGATGTTTGTATAGGATGTTTACAGGGCGAAAGGGTCAAGGGCTCTGACTCCATGTCCTGTTGCTAGGCAACCTGACTGTAAAATAATCTAGTTCCTTGTCTTATGGGGGTCTGTATTTTTCCACTAACTAGAGATTCTGTCCTTGTTTCTGACATCATTGTATTAATAACATTTTATTATCACAAAGAGCATTTTTTTTGTGGAATGAATCTCAGCTTTCTAAGTACAAAGAATGGATTTTTTGTCTTTGCATCTCTAAATGTTTGCTGAATCAAGAACCGAAGAATGTTCACAATGTACCTAGTAGATAAAGTAAAATGTTCACTGTCACTCAACATTTATTTTCCTTCTGAATACATTTCTCTAAGTAACAGAACATTTGATATACTTATTTTTTTTCCTATAATGCAAAACAATTAGTTTAAATTTTCAGCTCTATTTGTAGCTGTTAATGTCTGGTAAATGAAAATGAAAATACTTTATGGGAATCCTTTTGCCAATGATTTCAAAAGATGTAACACATTCTTGGTCTGGGAGTTTTATTTAGTAACAAATGATGACTAATTGAATTATTACTTCTCTCATTAGATGGTGACTCCATTTGAATTCCTTTTATGTAATATATACTTAAGAATTCTATAGTGCAGCAGTTTCCTCCAAGATTAAAACCTTCCCCTTGGAGGGAAAATCCTTAAGACATTGAGTGTAGAATGGAGGTTAAATAATATTATATTTTAGGAGAGGATGCTTACAAATTGAAACAAAAAGATGTCCTAAGTGAAGGTACAAAACTCATCCTACATTGCAATTCATTATGACATGAAGTAAATGTGGTAACACTTTCAGGAAATCTCTGAAACTGACCAAATTCACTAGACCATTCTTTGTCCAAGAGTATATAAACTGCAAAGATGGCTGAGATTCACTTGTAAATAAGTCCATTTTTCTGGAAGAGTCAGACAAGCTGAACTGTCTGGAAGAGGATAAGACCAACTGAGCTACTGGAGGGCCAGTCTCTAAGCTGTTGAACTCCCCACATACCATGCAATGTGCCCTAGGTTCCAGCTTTTGTTATTTGCTATCCATGCTGTGGTGAGCTTTGCTGATGAAACTGTCTTTGAGTAACTTCAGGTTCCTTCTTACCTATATATCTGATTGTAACACCAATTAAACTCATCAGTAAAGTCTGTGATTATTCTCTGTCTGGGATGATTATCTGTTTGTTCATTTCTCACCAGGAATAGTGTCACACAATAAAAGAAATTCTCTAGCAATGGATCATAGACTTCCAACCACTACAGGCTGTTGCCAATGCTGATGGCTACCTCCTGCAACTTGACAATAAGACCTAATTGCTGAAAATACCACAGATTTATGACATAGAACATGGATAAATCTAGCTGATATTCAACTGGAAGCATTACCTCTACTGGCTAGCATTCATAAAATTAGGGGGTGCTCTACATATTACCAGAAGATAAAAATAATCATTATTCTCACCCAGCTATGAAACTGAGAGATGTAATAATGATATTTATGTCAGATATGCATAATGGTGGCTTGGATTTTGGGGTAGCAACCAATCATTTTTTGACTGGAATTATGACTTGGCTTCATGAAATGAATCCCACACCTGATATTGCCAATGAAAGAAGAAACTAAGGCAAGATAGGTAATGGGTACAGGGGATGAAATAATTCTGCTAAATGAATGGTTTTTCATTTAAGTAGATAATAATTATCTTTAATCTACTTAACTTCTTTAGGTAAATAATAATTAACAAAGCAAACCACAACTGGACACAGTAGAGAGACTGAGAATCTTTGGAATATTCATCCCCAAATGGAATATCTTTATCTTACTCTCTTTCTCAAAGCTCAGGGATCATTGTGGAAGTGGGAAGGGGAAGATTATAAGAGCCAGAAGTGGTAGCTTATATTTAAGAAAATAGTTTTTTTTTCCAGCCACAAGAGTGTAAATGCACATATGGGTCCAAATCACTTGTGACACCATGCATGAAAACAAGATCATGACAGACAAAATGCAAGCATGGAGGACAAGAAGTTTGCACAAAGTCCCACTCTGAGTCACAAAAGTTTTTACAAAGTATGGCTGTTGAAAGAAGGAAAAATAGTTTCTTTAAAAAGTGACATTGGGTTTAACACCCACTGTCCAGAGCAGACACCATACTCAAGTGTAGATGGCCAACACAAAATGGACTCAGTGACTTTTTCTTTTAAAAAAATACATTGTAAAATTTCTCAAAGAATAAATAAAAATAAAATATAATTTTGTCTAAATTAATATCTTATAGTATATTAAATTTCCACCTGCTTTGCCTATTGTCTGTTCCAGTTTTTATGAAAGAAAAAATTCACACTACTGGCTATTTTAATTATCACTATGTCCAATTAAATTCCAATGGAAGGTTATTTTGATTAGGAAAAGACAATATACTCTATTCTTTACATATTGTTTCATTTCCTCAAAAAATATTACCTCCTTATTGGACAGAAAGTGCGTCAGCCAACTTTTTATTCACTTTTACCAAATAACTGAGTATGACAGTTTCAAGGAGAAAAAATAGATTTTTTTCCTCAGATTTCAGAGTTTTTAGCCATGGTCAGTGGTTCTAATGCTTTGAGTCCAAAGAGAGGCCAAAGCATGGTATATATGACCTCATGAAGCAAAGCTATACACCTCAAGGCACATAAATAAAGAGATAGACAAGGAGGAATGAGGTCCATGATATGTCCCTCATAGGTACAACCCAGTGACCTACTTTATTCATGCAGAACCACCTTTCAACTACTTTTTCTGAAGATTTGTTTATTTTTATTATACTCTTATTATTTAAAATATTTTTTTAAATTAAATATATTTTGATTATGTTCTTTTCCTCCCCCAAGTTCTTCAGATCCTTTTCACTCCCTTCTCACTAACCTTTAAGTTCTTTCTCAAAAAACAGACAAAAATCAAACCCAGTACAACAGCAAAACCCCCAACACCAAGAAAACAAGATAAAAACAATACCCCCCCAAAAAAAACACCCACCAAACTGTAACCAAATAAAAGCCCACAAAAATACTTTGGAGTCCATTATCTGTTGGTCAACTATTCCAAAGTATGAGGCCTACTCTGGAGTGGTTGATATACCCAGTGTCACTCCACTGGAAAAAACTGATTTTCCCTCTCCCAGCAGATATAAATGGCAGTTCCACTGCTAACCCTTACCCCATTGAATATGCTTTTATTCATTCATATTTTCTGATATTACAAAGTAAAATATAATACAAAACAAAAAACTATCACATCAGAGTTGGACAAGGCAAATCATCAGAAAGAGAAGAGTCTTCAAGAGGGGTTGTGAATTTAGCTCAGCGGTAGAGCACTTGCCTAGCAAGCGCAAGGCCGTGGGTTCGGTCCTCAACTCTGAAAAAAGAAGAAGAGGAAGAGGAAGAAGGGGGAGAAGGGGAAGAAGAAGAAGAAGAAGAAGAAGAAGAAGAAGAAGAAGAAGAAGAAGAAGAAGAAGAAGAAGAAGAAGAAGAAGAAGAGAAGAGAAGAAGAAGAAGAAGAGAGAGGAGAAGGAAGAAGAAGAAGAAGAAGAAGAAGAAGGAGAAGGAAGAAGAAGAAGAAGAAGAAGAAGAGGAGGAAGAAGAAGAAGAAGAAGAAGAAGAAGACACAAGAAACAGAGACCCTCTCTCATCCACCCTTAGGGGTTCCATGGAAATAATAAACTAGAAGCTATAATATAAATACAAAGGAACTGGTGCAGACCCATGCAAGTCCTGTGCATGCTGTTTTAGTCTCTGGGAGTTCTTATGAGGTTTTCTCAGTTGATTTAGAGGGCCTTGTTCTGGTGTCCTCTAGCTCCTCTAGTTCTTCCACCCTTTATGCCACCATTTCCACCGTGCTACCTGAGCTCTGAGGGAAAGGATTTGATAGAGATATCCCATTTAGGACTCTGTGCTCCAAAGTCTATCACTGTGCATAATGTCTCTCAGTGGGTTTATATATTTGTTTTCATCTGTTGCACAAGGAAACTTCTCTGGTGATGGCTGGACAAGGCATTGGTCTATGATTATTGCAGAATATTATTAAGATTCATTTTATCATTAACTTTTTTTTTCTTTTTGTAGAGAAATATCATTTGTTTCTACCCTCAGCACCTGGGCTATCTAGTCTCTGGTTCTTGATAATACAAGCCGTGTTGATTATGGAATCCATCTCATGGAGTGGGCCTTAAATCAATCAGATATTAGTTGGTCACTCCTACAAGCTTTGTGACACCATTGTCTTAGTCTATTTTGCAGGCAGGACACCATTGTAAATAAAAATTCATGGCTGGGTGGGTGTTTCCATTTCTTTTTTGATAGCATGCAGAGTACCTTTCTGTACCAAAGATGCTGGGATGTATGGATGAAGGCTCTATGTAGGCACAAGCTTGACATCTCCATATGTGATGACTTGTATAGGTGTTATCTTCAGCAAATGGGGCCTTGCTGTCAGTTTGTGGAGAGGTTGTTGTGTTGGCAACAGCCTGGGTTGTTTGTGAATTCTGAGTAGCCCCTTGGTCAACAACTCAATTACATGTAACCCAATCCCAGTACTGGAAACTTTGTTTGGTGACCAGAGGTGACCAGTTTGGGCTCTGTCTTCCCAGTTATTTGATGACTGCATTTTGATCACCTTAATATATATATTCTGTTGTACTAGGTTTCCATACCATGCCTTAAATGGCCCTTGATTTTAGCTGTCTCTCACTGTATTCCCTCCTATAACCCTTTCTCCTCTCCTCTTCCCTACTTGATCCTCCCATTCCATCCTCCCTCATAGATCCATATCTATCTATTGCATTTCCCATACCTATCTAGATCTCTATTCCCTCTATTACCTTACTCTATACCTATCCTCTGTGATTCTATGGATTGTGGCTTGGTTATCATTGACATAACTGCTAATATCCACACATAAAGTGAATACTTGCCATTTTAGTCTTTCTGAGTCACAGATACCTTACTCAGGATGATTTCCTCTAGTTCCACCTATTTGCAATAATTTTAATAATATCATTTTTGCAGTGTCTGATTAATTCTCCATTGTTTACATGTGCCACATTTTCTTTATCCATTCTTCTCTTCAGGGGTGTTCAATTTGTTTCCAATTTCTGGCTATTATGAAGAAAGTAGCAATGAACATGTACAATGCTGTACGACAAAGTGTCCTTTGAGTATAGGCCCAATAGTAGTTTAGCTGAATCTTGAGTTAGATAGATTTCCATTTTCCTGAGTAACTACCAAGCTGATTTTCATAGTGGCTGCAAGAGTGTGCACTCCCATCAGCAATGGATAAGTGTTACTCTTACTCCTCCATTGTTGTGGAATATTATTTTAAGGTGTGTTACATTTGTTTATGCTGTAGAACATTTGCTTTAATGATGCAAAGATGTGCTGCATCTTTTTACATTTAATTTGTTTAACTCTGTGAAGCTGTATTAGTGTGACTGTCTATAAAACCTGTTTGGTCTAATAAAGAGCTGAATGGCCAATAACAAGGCATGATAAAGGATAGGCAAGGCTGGAAGGAAGAGAGAATAAAATAGGAAGAGAAATCTGGGAGAAAAAAAAAATCTAGGTCAAGAGGAAGAGGACTCAAGGGGCCAGACACATAGCCTCACAGCCAGCCACAGAGTAAGACTGAAAGTAAGATACACAGAAGTAAGAAAAGAAAAAAGCCCAGAGGCAAAAGGTAGATGGGATAACTTAAATTAAGAAAAGCTGGCAAGAAACAAGCCAAGCTAAGGTCTGGAATTCATAAGGAAGAATAAGCATCTATTGGTGATTTATTTGGAGGCTGAGTGGCAGGCCATCCAAAGAGTAAAAGAGCAAAGAGTAAAAAAAAAAAAAAAAAAAAAAAAAAAAGAACCAACTACATTCCATATCCTCAAGAGCATGAACTGTTAAATTTTGTTGATTTTAGATTTTAGCCATTCTGACAGGTGTAAGATGAAATTTCAAAGTGGTTTTGGTTTGCATTTCTTTGATGGATAATGATGTTGAACATTTTTTAAAGTGTTTCTCAGCCATTTGAAATTCCTCTATTGAGAATTCTATTTTTAGATCTGTACTTCATTGTTTAATTGTGTTGTTTTATTGATATCTATTTTATCTCATTCTTTATATATGTTAGGATATTAAACCTGTAACAGATATGTAGTTGGTAAAAATCTTTTCCTATCTTGTAGGCTGCCACTTTGTCCAAATATTTTTGTTACAAATATTTTTACCCAGTTTGTCATCTCCCCAGTCTTTAAAGTAGAATTTTAAATTTATACCATCATGCTAACCTATACACCAACAATGTGATAAGTACTTAGCTATGCTTAAAAAGTATATATAAATTTAAAAAAAAAAATGTAATACAAAATGAGCTATCTTATTTAGAGTAAAATACCATGGCATTTAAATATATAAATTCAAAATTAGTGGATTAGTAAAAATTTATGAATTATTATTTATAGTATAGAAATTAGAGAACCTCCCTGGGTCAAATGATTAAAAGAGGCACTCTATTAGTCTATAACAGAAAATCAAAAGAATGTATCCTCCTATGATACAGTACATACTATATGTGTCTTTCTGAATCTGGGTTACCTCACTCAGGATGATTTTTTCTAGATCCATCCATTTGCCTGCAAACCTCATGATGTCATTGTTTTTCTCTGCTGAGTAGTATTCCATTGTGTATATGTGCCACAATTTGCTTATCCAATCAGTTGAAGGGCATCTAGGTTGTTTCCAGGTTTTGGCTATTACAAACAATGCTGATATAAACATAGCTGAGCAAGTGCTCTTGTGGTATGATTGAGCATTTCTTGGGTATATATGCCCAAGAGTGGTATAGCTGGATCTTGGGGGAGATTGATTCCCAATTTTCTAAGAAAGTGCCATATTGATTTCCAAAGTGGTTGTACAAGTTTGCATTCCCACCAGCAGTGGAGGAGAGTTTCCCGAGTTCCACATCCTCTCCAGCATAAGGTGTCTTCAGTGTTTTTGATCTTAGCCATTCTGACAGGCGTAAGGTGGTATCTCAGAGTTGTTTTGATTTGAATTTCCCTGATGATTAGGGATGTTGAGCAATTCCTTAAATGTCTTTCAGCCATTCGAGTTTCCTCTGTTGAGAATTCTCTGTTTAGTTCTATAGCCCATTTCTTAATTGGACTGTTGGTCTTTTTGATGTCTAATTTCTTGAGTTCCTTATATATTCTGGATATCAGTCCTCTGTCAGATGTGGGGTTGGTAAAGATCTTTTCCCTTTCTGTAGGCTGTCACTTTGCCTTGTTGACTGTATCCTTTGCTCTACAAAAGCTTCTGAGTTTCAAGAGATCCCATTGATTAATTGTTTCTCTCAGTGCCTGTTTCCAGGTTTTGGCTATTACAAACAATGCTGATATGAACATAGCTGAGCAAGTGCTCTTGTGGTATGATTGAGCATTTCTTGGGTATATGCCCGAGTGGTATTGCTGGATCTTGGGGGAGATTGATTCCCAATTTTCTAAGAAAGCACCAAACTGGAGGTGGAACAAGGATGACTGGACTGCTACTCACAGCACCAGGGAGGCTACCTGTAAAACAGGACCCCAAGAAAGACACGAGGATCTCCCAATGATGGAGAAATGGCTGAGATCTACATGAACAACCTGGACATAAGTGGGAGTAATGAAGGGTGAGGGTCAAGGGAAAGAGAGCCTGTGGGAGCGGGAGATCCCAGCTGGATCAAGAACAGAGAGGGAGAACAAGGAATAGGAGACCATGGTAAATGAAGACCACATGAGAAAAGGAAGAAACAAAGTGCTAAAGAGGCCCACAGAAATCCACAAAGATACCCCCACAATAGACTGCTGGCAATGGTTGAGAGACAGCCGTAACTGACCTACTCTGGTGATGAGATGGCAAAACACCCTAATAGTCATTCCAGAAAACCCATCCAAGGACTGAGGAATCTGGATGCAGAGATCCACAGCTAGGCCGCGGGTGGAGCTCTGGGAGTCTAATTAATGAGAAAGAAGAGGGTTTATATGAGCGAGAATTGTTGAAAACAAGGTTGTATAAAGCACAGGGACAAATAGTCAAATGAATGGAAACACATGAACTATGAACCAAAGGCTGAGGGGCCCCCAACTGGATCAGGCCCTCTGAATAGGTGAGACAGTTGATTGGCTTGATCTGTTTGGGAAGCATCTAGGCAGTGGGACCAGGTCCTGTGCTCATTGCATGAGTTGGCTGTTTGAAACCTGGGGCTAATGCAGGTATGCTAGGTTCAGTCTGGGAGGAGGGCACTGGACCTGCCTGGACTGAGTCTACCAGGTCAATATCAGTCCTCGGGGGAGGCTTTGCCCTGGAGGAGGTGGGAATGGGGAATCGGCTGGGGGGAAAGGGAAGGGGGCAGGAGGGGGGAGAACAAGGGAATCCGTGGCTGATATGTAGAACTGAATGGTATTGTAAAATAAAATAAAAGGAAAAAAAAAAAGAATGAATCTCACTATATAGAAAGACACATGACAGTAAGCACTGGAGTTTTCTTCATTCTTTAAACATCATTTCATTTTGCAAAACTGCATATCATAAGATAAAAAGAGTATCTAAAACAGTAAATGTCAAGCAGGATGGCTAAAAGGAACACAGCTACCAGACATTATGCTCTGCCCGCTAGAGGAGATGCTTTCCATTCATTTGTCCTAGCTAGCTAATTTGACAAATTAACTGGAGGGACAATGGAATAAGGATCATCTCAATTACAGCTCTGTAGCTTCCATTATGGTTTCATTATTATTCTATTCTACTTAGATTCATACTAATAAGTCTAAGAATAATTTTGACTCGTAATTCACTGGAAATTTCTCTACCAAGAGCTCACTTAGTAAGCATAATTATTCAAGATTCACATTTAACATTATTTTTAGTATAATTTCAATAGAAGAAATTCTCCTTATTTCAAAGCTAGTGATAACACATTACAAATAACAATAAAAACAGTGTAAGCAAACCATATAACCTTAAATATTCCCAAGTTTACAGAATGCATCTGGGGACCATGTCTCAAGGATGCATTGTTTTCCAGTGACCCTATGCTAAAGGTTTCTTATGCTTCACTGATTATAAAATCTTTTGAACCTCACTTACCAGTCTGAATTTTGTATTCAATAGTAGAATTTATAAGCTTAACTAGTATTTAAGGAAGCTTATGAAAATCTTTACCTATTATATTTTATATTTTACTTGATAAAGATTTTGAAAAAAAATCCCAAACATCATAATTCCTGATTATTACTGTTTTTAACTGTTAAAGAATACTTATCAACTTGGCAAGCTTAAGATCCCATTAATTGTGATGTCTTCTCATCTTCTCAACTACTTCCAGTTAATTCTTATCCTTATAAAGTTTGTTCTTGTTATGCCAAACACCTCTGATCACACCAATTTTCAGTGGTTTCAAGGGCCAGTCAGCCAGTCTCTCAGCCTAAGACTTGAATGGCCAAAGATCTGGTTCTCTTGTTTGTATGGCTTGACAATTTCTTGACAGGATGGTTTATACATGCTTTTAACTTGACGTCTATTTAGTTTATGTGTGGGAATTAGTATTTCTTTCACATTCATCCTTGGTGCTGTTCCCAGCAAGGATCCCAATCTACCTCAAGCTTATTTGTTATATTTTGTTTTCCACAGACACAGACACGGGCCTCTCCTTTGCATTAATTTGTTTTTATTGAATGCTGCAAATTGGATTATCATTTCCTTGAACAGCAGAGCCAGCACTTACTAATCTTCTTATTTAATGCTTGCAAGATAGGATGATGGAGACAGCACAGCTAATTGGGAATATTTCTGATTTGGATACAGAACATGCATTTTTCTTCATATGCATAGAAACACATTATACAGGGGACACAACATTCACAAACTCATTTGAGCTTCTCCATGGTGGGTGATATTCAATGAAATTGCATTAAGAAATGAAATGGAAACTATTTTTAATCAAAGAAAAGACAAACACATAAATTAAAAAGTGAAGTTTATGTACTGGAGTGCAATGTCAAGAAGACTGATGGCATGTACATGCAGCAAAAGATAGGTATGAATTCCAGTTTCTTTTACAAACATTTAGAGCATCACTCTCTAGTAGCCCAAACCAAAGAAAATGAGTATGCTGTTAATTCTCTACTCATAAAATGGACATGGAAAGATTCAGGTAACTGTCATCAGATACTGTCTTCAAAAATGCATGCTCAATGACCTTTGACGTAAGAAAACCTTAACTGAAACTACCAATTCTTTTATTTGAATTGAATATATCCAGTCTTGTTATATAATAGCTGTTATAAGGATTTTATTTAGGTCCAGACTTAGAAGGGATTCCAGGAGAGGGTTTTAGGCAAATAGATAAGAAATAAACAGAGTGATGGAGAGAAGCCAAATAAAATATGCAACATGAAATTTCAAATTAAAGCCCTGAGAAATATAGTCAAGTTCATAATTAAACAAGAAATAATTCTGAACAAAACTAAATGAACATTAATTACAATCAGCATGGAGTGTTTATTAATAAATTCACTACAGATAAAATCAGCTCAAACTCATGTTTTAATGTTAATGAATATATAAGATTGTTCCATATTTCAAAATAAAAAGAAAATGAATTTGTCTAATAATGACAACAGGAAATGTTTACAATACAGTATAAATAACTATTTTTGGTACAAAAGGTACACATGAGACCAAAAGTTGGAGAAATCATTACAATTAAAATATGACTAAAGAAGCCTAAAAGGAGTGAAAGGAAAGAGAAGTTAGAGACAATAAAAATATAAAGCATGAAAAATAGTTTGATAGCAATCATAATAAATGAAAAATAATTTAATATAAACCTGGACTAGAAACTTTGTCTATTTATTTTGTTTAATGATCCTCTCATAAACTACTTTGAATCAATCAATATATCAGAATACACATTGAACATGCATGTTTGCTTCTGGAAAACAAGAGTATTATGTTGATGAACAAGTAAGTTTCCAAAGAAAGAGATACACAATTTACAAATTATATCATAAAAGATAAACAGACATGCTGGATGAGAAATGGAGAAACTATGATTATACAACCATAAAATTCAGGAACATAAATGCTTAATATGAAAACAGAATACTACTAAATCTGATTATTTTAACAAAAGAAATGAACAAAATTGTAGTTAGAATAGATTGTTTAAATGCATCATCTTAAAGGCTGGTCACCAGACGCCGCAAATCCTCTGTGCAAAATTGGGAATAGTAAATTAGTAATGGTTTGTGATCAATCTCAGTGTGATAATCAATCAAGGATTTGTAAAGAATGGTGGAGAAATTATTGGACATTTTAGGCAGATGAGGCAGCCACTGACAATGTCCTGATGTCAACCATATTTAGTGAGTGCCATGGACAGTAAAGGGGTAGCACAATAGAGAGGGAAGACTGAGACAACAGACAGGGAAGGATGCTTTTGAGAATATTTTTGGTAACTAGGGTTCAAGAACACTAAGAATAAAATGAAAGCCAGAATGTAAAGATCTTCCTAGGAATTTCCTTTTAGAGGATCTACCAAGAGATAAATGGATCAAGACAAAGTGAGACAGAAAAATGTTTTCTGCATTTTTTTTCTTTGACCCTTTTAGATCACAGAAATGATGTGTTTGTTTTGTACAGTAGAGGTTGAATTCTATGGAGCCCATGCAGGAAGCAACTTAAGTATGAAGTTGGGACAGAAAATTCTCAGTGATGGTAGAAAAGATCATAAAGTTCATTCTTAGCCAAGGCCTGGCTGGGAGACTGCAATCAGTGAGGGAAAGTATGAGAAAACAGGTGCTCATTCAATAATTTGTATATACTTTGTGCATTTGCTATAAACCTGCTGATCCTTTGGGGTGCATGCCAGGTGGAGTCTCAGGGGTCTTTTCTTGGTCTAGGTTAATTACTCTCCATATGCTACTATGCTAATTATTGTCCACATGATACTAGGTTAATGGCCATTGCATGGTAACAGGTTAATTACATTCCATATGATACTAGGCTAATTGCCCTTCACATGCTACTAGGGTAATTATCCTCACATGGTACTAGTTTAATTATCCTCCACATGCTACTAGGTTAATTATCCTTTACATAGGACAAGGTTAATTACCCATCAGTTTTATATGGTACTAGGCTGTAGAAATATGCACTAAGCACTAAAAGTACCTATATGTTGCCCCAGGTTAATAAACCTTCATATGGTACTAGGTTAAATACCATCACATGGTATGTAGTTCATTATCTTTCACAAGGCACTAGGTTATTTGCCCTTCAAATAATGATAGTGTAATTATCTATCACATGGTGCTAGGTTAGTTACCAAGGTATAAAGATTAGATTGCTAACTACATAATCTATTTTAGTTGGTTGAGATTAAAAATCTACATTATTGATTCAGAGATCCCAGAGGCAGTCAGAGATATGTCAGAGGTTATTAGTAATCTACATATATGGTTGTGCTTGTCCCTGACCTTATATATCACAAACCCATCTTTGTTATCCATTTGACTGAGACTGTGTAAAAAAGTGATTAATAGAACTCAGTCCCCAACATAGAATGATATTTCTATTACTATTGACAGTGAATGGATATTATGATATAGGCAATTAGCAAGCTTGGTGTATAGAGCTTTATTGCTTAGGAGAAAACATAATATGGTCTACTGAACATACAAACACACACACACACACACACACACACACACACACACACACACACACGATGGGGATCTAAAAAATAGAGATGAGTTGTGTTCTGCATGCCCAGCAAGACTATTTACCCACTAATAAAACCTAGATTTCAGCCCAGTTGTATTCATATTATCATTTTAGATCCCAGGAATCCAAAGAATAAGTTTATGTTACTTTGCCTTGTCAAGTCCTGATGATGAACTGCAGGAAACATGGAAACTAATATCACAATAAGTATAAAACTCATATAATTTTTGTTTAGATTTATATATTCTGGGAAGAACTATATATATGATGGACACATTTGGAAGATTTCAATGCATTTTGAATAACTGGACCTCAGAGTTCAAAGATATTGCTCCATTGTTTACATCATAATCTAGTCCATAAAATTTTCACAGTCCTATGAGCTCAGATGCTGAATGAGGTATATAATAAGAATGACGATACTCTCCTCTGTTGGCCAATTGTCATAAAGAAAATTCATGGGAATCCTAAGTTTAAACATACATTTTTTTCTCTCTGTCGTACATTTGTGATGTTCTGCACATCAATTCCTCCATCTGTATCAGAGATATATTATCAAGATTTACATAGTTTATTCTGTGTGTTTTCGTTCTGTGCTCC
Source organism: Peromyscus leucopus (assembly GCF_004664715.2). Classification (NCBI taxonomy): domain Eukaryota; kingdom Metazoa; phylum Chordata; class Mammalia; order Rodentia; family Cricetidae; genus Peromyscus; species Peromyscus leucopus. The sequence continues at coordinate 24,126,361 of NC_051068.1, forward strand.
AAAGTTTATGCTGAGACCCATTCACAAGTGATTCAACTTACGTTGTCTTTAAAGATAAATATAACTAAACAGTTTAGAACATTATGTGGAAGATAGCTTGCTCAATTGTTATCACCATCATCAACAGCAACAAAAACAATTTCTCTCCTCTTTTTATAATCTTTGCTGTATTTTACTTTTCAAAAATAATATCTTGTGAGATGTTTGGTTTCTAAATATTTTCTCTCATTCTCTAATTTGACTCGTCATTCCATTGATTGATTCTTTTGATTTCCAAAATCTTTTCAATTGATCAATTGGCAATTTTTATTTTTGTTTCCCTGTGAAATTTGGGTAAATTCAAATTATCTGTGCCCCAGGCTACATCTTGAAATGTTTTTTTCATTTTTCTTCTGTTTGTTTCATAGTTTCAAGTCAGATTTTAGTCTGTGATTTCAAGTAGTTTTACTCTCTAAGTTTTAAAACTCTTTTTTTTTTGCTAATTTCATAGACTGTTGTAAAATTTGAAACATAAAATTATTATTTTTTCATTAATAGATGTCCCCATTGCAAACATCCCTGGCGTTTCATCATAGTACATTATCCACTGAATCACAAAGTACACTAAAATTCCAAATATCAATTCCATGCTTAAAATAATTCTTCAGCATCTTTCAGCATATTAAAATAAATTCTATATCCCTAGTGCCCTTTTTGATGAATAGCAGAATATATTTTCTATTTTCAACCTCTTAACAGCCGTCTGGTGTTCTTTCCATCTACGCTCTAAGTTAAAATATAGTTATAAATCCTTTTAATGCGTGTACTCTAGCCTTGATTTTACATTCTAACCAGGATGTTTTATGGCGTGTCTGGGAATATACACCTTTCTAAACTCCTTGCCAAATATTAATTAGTAACTTTATTGCTAGGTTTCAAGACCAAGGAATGCACTTTTATAAAGAAATATTAAGGGAACCTGTCATCATATTTTGGTTTTTTGTCTCTACAAAGAACACTAAAATGAGCATTACATTTTCCCCCTAAGGAAGTAAGGAGTAAGCTGCACTTCATGCAAAATTGCAATAGTCTTTCTGCCTATATTTCCTTTTCACATTTATCAAACATTCTGACATTTTCTTCTCCCTTGGAATTACCTCCAAGCACTCTACTACTGTGCTTCAATACAATAGACTTTCCTAACACTTGTTGTGTGATAAACTTACCCTTTCTCCAGAATCTAAGAGCAGTGCCTTTATTCACAAACTCTTCTAATTTTGTGACTAATGCACAAACTCCTGCTTTATTCTGTGAAATCCTCCCAAGATCTCTCTCTCTCTTTTCTTTCCTGCATCCTATATTCTCTGACCCCCTTAGCAAAGCCTCATCATTGTACCCAGGGAAGAAACGTGCTCATTGTTACCGGTACTTATGGAATCATAGATGTTTCTATTGATCAATACATTATTTGTCTTTACCACTAAATTTTAAGGTCTAATGATGAGATCCTTAATCAATGTCTCTCATATTGACCAATTCTTTAATACTAATAGTTATTAATGCATACACATAATATAGGGAATATACACATACAGAAAGGTGAATATCACTATAACACTCATTCCAAAGCAAAATATTACTTTATTGCCATCTTCCAGATAGTCTCCTTTTATTTTTTATGGAGATCTATAGTTAAAATCCTCATTTGGCTGGGCCATGAGCCCTTTGTCTGGTGAGGGCAAGGGAAAGATGCCCTCTCATGCTTTGCCTCTGAAACCTCGCCTGCGGGAGATGATCCTTACCAGCTGCAGCACTCGGGAGAGTGGTCTCTGCACCTTGCCTGGGTAGCACAGTAGAGCTGACCCTATTGATGGGGACATAATAAAGGAATCATGAGCATGGGAGATCTGGCACCACCCCTCATCTGCCATATGGTGCATGGGTGAGAGAGATGACCCCCAGCTCCCACCTTCCTGTTTTGGTTGTGAGAGCTGGTCCTGAGGTCAGAAGAGTTGGAGAGCTGTCTCTGCCCCTCACCAGCTGTAACACATGGGAGAGTGGCCCCTGAACCTTACCTGACAACAAAGTAGAGCGGGGCCCTGTGTTGTATGTGTAGATGAGCCAGCTCTGATATCAGGAAAGCAAGGCAAGTAGTTCAGCCTCGTTCCTCCTTACTTCATAGTGAACAAGCCAGAGCAATGTTGGAGAGCTCTCCCTGGCAGTGAGTATACAGCAGGGAGCTTGTGGGCTGACCAACTCTGCACCTATTACCAGGCCCAGAACCAGGGTTATGAGTTGGCCCACCACAATATCTGCCCCATCTATGTTCTGCTAGAGCACAAAATGTTGTGTAGATCCCAAGTTTCAGGATCTCCACCACACAGGGCAACAAGATACCCCAAAGAAGTCCCAGTGAGGACCCAACATCGATGGTGTAGCAGAAATCAGGGGCCTCCAGCCAGACCAATGACTCTTTTCAATAGATACTTGCAAGTAAAGATACATAGACAAAAGTGTATAATGCATGACTCACTGTGCCACATTTCACTTTTATGAGATTTTTCCCTTTTTAAAAATTTCTCTTTAATTTTATTTTATTTTGAGGGAGGAGGTTGTAAGGGAAAAGCGTGGATATGAAGGGACAGGGAGATGAATGGGATTGAGATGCATGATGTGAAAGACTCAAGGAATAAATAAGAAGAAAGCTTTTAAAAAATACTTATTTTTAGATTTTTTTCCCTGAAAAAAATATGTTAGAAAATCTCTTCCATTTTTTTTTTCCAATATGAAGTATCACCATGTAATTGACTAAGAGTTGTTGAAAGCCATTTCCTGTGGCTGGAAGATTGCTCACTGGGGAAAGCCCTTGTGTTAGCATGAGGACCTGAACTTGATCCAAAGCATCCTGGTAAAAGCCCTGAAGAGCCCATACCTTTAATACAGTGTTAAATAGTAAAAAAAAAAAGAGGAGAACACCTGGAGCTAGCTGTCTCACCAGTCTACTTACCTGAGTGAGAGGCATGTTCAATGTTTTCAAAGAACATGTTTTTGACATTGTCTCAAACATTTAGGTGGAAAACAAGTAAAAGGATATTAGACATAGACATCTAGTCACTGTATGCATGGTCAAGTGCATCTGTACATACATACTCTCTTCATCTTCATCTTTGTCATCATCACCACAATGCCATGAGGACAAACATGCCTGTATACCCCTGAATAATGATGGTGATGGATATTTCCTACTTAAAAGTTTTACTAAATGATAGAAATCCTCCCCATTTCCTTTTCCTCAAGATTTCACTCTTTTGCTACAATTCTTCATTCACCAGAATGCTCCCTCCCTTCACCCAGTTCTCCATGTGAACATGTTTGCAATTGTCATGCTTCTTTCATGTCCCCCATGTTTCAAATACAAATATTAAAGCCAGATGCATATTACTAATCATCTTCTATTGTTATAATTCAACAAAATTCTTAGAACTATTGGAATTCTGTATTGTGTTCATATCATGCATTCTGAATTTTCTCATCTGCTTTCTAATTCTAGCTCTAATGTTTTTGTACAAGCCAACATTAAGTCTTGCTGGGAGAACTGCTTCCTAACACATTGTATGATTCCAAGTAGTGCACAGCCAAGTTGTGATTGTTTATTCTTTCAGTGATTAAAGTGAATCTTTAAAACCCAAATAATATTGGATTACTTATAACAAAGACTATTAAATTTAATATTTGGATTATACATATATAACACTGATTATTATCTTATTTTGATTTTGCAAACAATTGTGAAGTGACAATCTGCTTTATATACAAATACGAATATCTTGTTCAATATGAAGTTTATAGTTTTAAATATATCAGTATTTTCTATTCTAAATTATGTTTACACTGGGATATTTTATATGCCTTGGGTATCAAATATATACAAGTAATAAATACTTTATTAGAAATACCATGACACCTTTTTTCCTCAAGAAATCAGCTCAAAATTTTATTCTCTCATTTCCCAGGTAAAATTATTCTGTGTCACTCTGAATCTTTCTCTATAATAAAGAGCAATTTGCATAGGGTTGCTTCTGAATAAATTGATGTTGTGTGGTCTTAAAAGTTGTATATTAGTATAATTATATTATTTTTCAGTAGACTTTCATGTTCTAAATACTGTAATTTTGAAAAAGGACTTGGGAGCTACTATAGACTTCTAATTCTTCACATGTATTTTTTCATACTATAACTTGTGTGGGTTACAAAGAAATGCTATATTTGAAAAAAGTTTGTTATAGATAATATTAATGACCAATGAATGAGTCTTTAATATGAATAGTCAAGGGTATGGCAAGGAATTGTTTATTTAGTTCAAACAATGGTGAGTGGAAGACTTCTGCCTAAAACAATAACCAAACAGACAAATTTTACCAACATGAAATGTCATCTCAGCATCTGAAGTAAAAGTAAACGATGAGGAGAGAAGAGAAGAAATAGAACTGGAGGGAGCAATATACGAGAGATAAGGGGCACTGACGATCTCGTATTACAGTGCTGGGACCCCGCTAATTTGTTTTGGTTTGCTACAATAAACAAGTGAACTGGGAAAAGTAACCAAGCAACTACTTAGTATATTAATACTGTATTTTGCATGTTCTTAACCTTTTCAAAGCAATCTTCTGTTTCCTCTGAAATGAAAGTTGAAAATTCTGTTTTTAAAATTCATTGTTAAAGCTATTTTCAGTGTGTATCCTTTTTGTTCTTCCATGACCTGGAAACATCTATTTCAAATGTTGTACCATAAAGAACACCATTTTCTTAGTCCAAATCTGAGAAAAGTTATTGAATGTAGTAAGTGCACGTAATAAGCTGAACTATATCCTCAACATTTATTTGCTGAAATTTTAACTTCTGAAACTCCTCATTTGGAGACAGTATTTGTTGGGAGGAAAAGAAGTGTTGTTATCCGAGAGTTGTTCTAATTCAATTTGACTGTTTTTGTTACTAAAAGAGTACATGACACCAAGCACCTCTCCAGTAACCTGAGGAAATTCTATCAGAAGACTGACACAGCAGCAAGAGTCCACGAAAGACACTCAATAAAGAGATTAGTCAACAAAAGAGATCTTGCCTAGTGTGGTGGTTTGAAAGAGAAACACCCCATTGGCTTAAGCATTTCAATACTTGGTCTCTCCAGTTGGTGGCACTGATTGAGGAATCATGAAGGTTTTAGGGAGTGCAGCTTTACTGGAATAATCACTGAGGGTGGCCACTCTTGATTTTATACTTTCACCCAGTGTTAACCTTACTCTCCTTACTTCATGACTGTGGTGATATGATCTCTCAGCCCCCTGCCCCTGCAGCCATGCCTTACCTCACTGTCTTGCTTCCCAAGATGGAGTCTAGTGCCCAGAACCAGAAACCAGATAAATTCTTCTTTCTGTAAGTTGCCTACATTATGGTTTTTATCTCGGCACTAGGAAATAAAGCAATATGCATTTACTCTTCTCTGGATATAGTTTCTCTGAAAAAAATGCTTTTTAGCTCATTTGCACTGGACAAATTCTACGGTATCTTGTACCCAACAATATAACAAATAATTTAGTTATCTTGAGTATATGAACAGAGATATACAGTTACCATTCTGGGTGGATGAATATTGTGACCTAAGTCATAAAATATATATCATATCCCGAGATATTTATTTTAACCACACCATAAAGAGCAGGCTTCCTGAAAATATTTACATTTTCCTGATTGATGTAAGGATTTTAAAGATATTAATACTATATTCCCTATTAGGTTTTACTGATATACAATATATAACTTATTAACATGTTGAAAAGTATTTTATCATTTAACATGGCTAAAGTAATGTGATTTCAAATACACTTTTGCAGGAGAAACTAATAACCAATAATTAAAAGAAATCACATGCACCTCTTGGAACAGTTTCTTAATTGCAACTCATTAAACCAAATTGCAACTTATTATCTCTATTATAATCTCTAAAATAGACTTTATAATAGTTTTTCTGACACTTTTCCTCATTGTAACACTAATTTATAATGTTTGATAATCAAGATGCTTATGTAACAAGGTACCCTCTATGGTGTACACTGCACAGTGAGAATTATTTTAAATCTCAGAACTTATTGGAACCAGTGGAGTAGGATTTTCATTCCTCATTAATAGCCCACTGATGCTTATATGAATGGAAGCAGATGACTGCATTTTCCAACATTAGTGCATGTTTTTTTAAGTCAACTATTATGTTCATAATAATTCATGATACAGTATTTCAATATGCTATATGCCTAAGGAAAAAATCATTCTACTAAATATATTACAGAACAAAACTGTATTTTACAATGAGTCCATATCTCTCATGGTAAGTAAACTCTCAAGCATTTAAATGGAATTCAGAAAAAAAACATTAAGATATAATTCTATTTTATGAATCAGCTAGGCTACTTTAAGTCTAGTGAGCAGATATTAAGCACACTATTTATTCTAAATACCAGGAAATTTATGCAATAACTGTAGAAATGATACCAGCACATTTACATAGAGAAGTGATCGTGTTCTATTTTGTTTATATCTATTGTGACAACAGAATGCCAACACTGACTATTGAAAGAAACAAGCAATAAAGGGAAGCCTGTAAAACACAGATTGAAAATTTTGAATGACTTTTTACTTGCCTTAAAATTTCTTAATAATAGCTAGCATAGCTTACATAAAAGCATGTTTTGCCTTTCTCTCACTTATGAGATTTCATAGGAAATATATCATTTATTTTGCCTGTTTGAATTTGGTGGTTTTATGAAGATGTTTTGTTGCAAATCTCAGCATAAATTATCTAAAATCATACTCAGTGTCCACATCAATATATTTGGAAGCTAGTACTCTAAGTTATAGCAAATCTTCATTTTGTAGTATTTTCCCCTTTTCCCTTTACTACTTTAAGAAATTTGGACTAATATGACATACTTTCCACACATCCATATTCAAAGCCAGTGTTCATGAGAATATGGTCAGTGAAATCCTAATTGTCATCATAGAGCCTTCATCCAGGAATTGATAAAAGCAGATGCAGAAATCGACAGCCAAGCACCAGGCCAAGCTCCAGGAGTCCAGTCAAAGACAGGGAAGACAGAATCTATGAGAACAGGCAACAAGATCATAATGGGGAAATCTATAGAGACAACTAAATCAAGCTAGTGGGAACTCATGAACTTTAGACCAACAGCGGTGGAGCCTACACAGGACTGGACTAGGCTTTCTACATAGGAGAGACAGTTCTGTAGCTTGGTCTATTTAAGGGGCCCCTGGCAGTGGGAGCAGGATCTATCCCCCATGAGTGAACTCGCTTTTTGGAGCCCATTACCTATGGTGGGACACCTTGCACAGCCTTGATGCAGGGAGGAGGAGCTTGGACCTGTCTCAACTGGATGTACTAGGCTTTGCTAAATTCCCATGGGAGGCCTTCCCTTTCAGAGGACAGGATTGGAGGAAGGGTTGGGGGAATGGCTGGGGCAGGAAGGAGGAGGGAAGAAAGGTGGATCTGTGGTTGGTATGTCAAATAAATAAAAAAAAATTCATAAAAGAGAAAGAGAGAAAGAAAAGGCTGGTTCATTGTCTTTGTTTTGAGCATTGCTTTGTATTCTGAGATTTTTTTTTTATTTTAGTCTTTCTTTGCATATTTGTGTATGTTCCAGTTTCAGTCCCCATGCCAGACACTTTTATTTATAAAAATCACTAACCAAAATACTCTAAATTACTCTTATGTCTACTTTGTACATCATGTTATCCTTACCACTTTTCTATAACCATTCAATCATTCTATTGTTGCTCTGTCCTTAATTTCTATTTCCTGTGCAGTCTCTTGTTCCTTACCACACTGGTGGAACTGCCATTATAGAAGTCAATAGGTGAGAAATCCCAGCTTGTTCTTGGGAGCTTTCCCTGGAGCATTAGATATAAGTATCATTGTATCTGTAGTTCAATGCTAAGTATTTGTGATATTATGCTTGTACCCTGTCCTTAGTGCTTATAACCTGTCTTAGTGGACTTTGTGACTCTTAGTACTCTTTTAGTTTTTACTATTATTGTCTTTGTTGGTTCTCAGGTAATGCTGTTCTCCAGAGTTCTAACATTAGCTTTCTTGTCTTTGTACTGTCTCTGAAGAATTTCATTTCTTCAAATCATGCTTTTAGTTTCTGATTATGGTGGGTCTCTTGTAAGCCTTGGCTTTGCCTTTGTCATCGTATGTCTAGACTGCTCTGGAATGTCACCTCTCATTCATCATCTATATTGCACATTTACTATTTCTTAAATTAGTGGTACAATAGCCAAGGATATCGTTAATAACTGCAAACCAGAGTAGGAACAATATCCCCTTAACTGTATACAAAGAATTTCAATCTATTTTTCATCACATCCTGCTCATTAGCACAGTTCTTGTCTGTGTCCTGTGTCACAGTGCTTTATGTACCACTCTGCTTTACAGTACAAAAATATACCTGAATAAATCCTTAAGGGGAAATATTCATTGTAACTCATGTTGTCAAAGACTTTCAGTCCATCCTGGAGCTGCTCAGTTTCTGAAGGCAAAAGCATGTGGTAGAGTTACGAACATCATGATGGATCAGAAAGAAGAAAGAAGAAAAAATATATTTAGGAGAAAGTCATGTTCATCCTTGTAAGGCCCACTTCTAGAGAATTAGTTTTGCCAGGCACCTCATAAAGTTTCCCAATTATCTTAAACTTCTACCATCATCTGAGGAACAAAAAAAAAATCAAAATACAGTTAAATAACCTCTGACAGATAGTGGAAATCACCTCTTATGTCTCAAATTTTAGTTCCTATTCAGAAAGTTCCTTTAGCGTAAGAGTTACCACACCCTAGTGATTACTGTATGTATAAATGCCCTATAAGATTGTCTTCTCCATAAGCATGTCTCCACATGCTCCTAGGCACCACACACTTCCGTCACCTATTACAGTTCTGGCCTGTCTGTCTTCCCTGGAAGTTCTACAATCCTTCATTCTCTAATGTGTTTTGAATCAATTAAACACTGCTACCTAGCAACTGAGTCTCATCTCTTTCTTGAGTGCTTGAAGTAAGTCACCTGCTCATAGAACACAGAATAAGTCTAATCTCCCTTTCTACATTTTGTTATTTTTTGTCTTGTCTTTGCAAAGAAATTTTCATTTTACTTGATTCTATTCAGGTATGTCCCATTGTCTCTTTTCTTGGTCATTTCTCATAATACTTATACGAAAAACAAACTCTCCGTTTTATTGACTTTTTCTTGTAGCTTTACTGAATTGAAAATTTTCATTTGTTTGGAATCAAGTTTCCCATTCTGAACTTTCCTAGATTACTTCTTAGTTTGTTGCTGAATATTTCCTAATGCAGTATCAGCACCACAGGGGGCAGAGTTCAGGTGTTCACTACTAAATACAGTCAGTACAAGTTCTGCATGAGATGAACACTCTTCAACTAGATATCAAGAAATAAATGTGTGAATGCAAAAATTCCAAGTTACTCCAAAATGTGAAATTTACATTTTCATCAAACAAAGGGAAACTCCAACATGTTCAAAAGCATTGCTCTCAAAACTGAGTTAGTGAGTCAGATCCAACTCTCACAAGGAAAAAAAAATATTTCCTAAGTTACTGAATTTCTCATTTCTAGTCATTGTACTACTTTATCAACAAAATTTGGTTAGTTTTGCTTGAAAGAGTATTTATTTATTTAATCAATTTCTCTGTTGTATCAATCTATCATAATAAAGTATGTCAATCCATGACCATTGCATTCTTCTAACTACATAATCCATGGAAGAAGCTTCATGGTATCTCTTCTGCATGATTTTCTTAGGTGCATAAAGATTTTTCCTCATCTCCATTTTCCCTTGTACTTTACCTATAAAACTCTGCTTACATTGTTTAAATGATTTATTACTATGAAATGCAGTATATTTAAATGCCTTAGAGCCCCATGGATACTGTTTAAATGTACAACTTTATGCCTTTCCTGTCTCCTGCAGCATCAATCTCAGACCTTACTCTGTAGTCTCAGCAATTAACATGGTCCTTTGTTTGCATGTGCTATTGACTTCTTGCATTGTCTTTTTTTCCTCCTCACCTGAACACTGCAATACTACTTTCTGAAGCATTTCCTGAATTTTACCACTTTTAGAAGTGATCTTTTCTGCGATCTCATAGATGTTTTCTCATGTATGTCTTCCAGTAAACTTTAAAATACTTTATTTATTCTTTTGCTAGTCTGTTTCTTCCAAAATATTTCAGATAATGAAAGAAAGCACCTCTCTTCTGTAACTTAGTCCAAGAATGTGTTTAGTACTTGCATTGTACTTAAAACCTAAGAGAATAAATGAATGTGTGATACCTAAGGAGTGTGACAGGGTCAGCAGGAGGGGAATAAGGTAAGAATTTTATTAGAAACACTTTCCCCAAGCACTTAAAAGAACATATGTTGAGAGAATACAGGAAATGATTTATGAACTAATAAAGATAATACATTTATCTGAGTTGAAGTAAGGGTCAAAAGATGACTGGTGTCTTATTCAAACTTCAAGCAAGTACGGGGTTCACAGGGATAGGATTTACAGTTTTGACTTGTAAAACATATTGAAGCCAGCATTACTGGAAGTGTTCCATGTTGATGAAAATCCTGGATATTTCAAAACAATAATAAAAAAAACCTAAACAATCCAATGAGAAGATACATATGAGGCATATATATTGTGATATGAAATTCCATTTATTTTGCAAGAATTCAATAATGAAAGACATTTAATAACTTTATGATCTCACTTTGTTTAGGGTCATATTAATTGATGGCTAATATCACAATAAATGTTTTCAGTGTGGCATTTTGTATAATCTATCAGAAAGTGCTGTCACGACATCTCTAGTGATATATTATTTCTGTATTAATATCCCCAGTTATATAGTGAGGGTGAAATATCTCTTAAATAAGTTGAACAAGATAAAACAAAATAGAGAAATAGTATTGTTCAATATATAAATTGATTCTTGGTAATAAGGCATATTTTAATATTAATTTATTTTTACATATTTTATGCATTTTACTATTGTATATTGACTATGCAAAATTACGTATTTAATTCTCTATTTTCACAGATGTATTTTGGGATTTCAACCCCTTCCCTCTCTTGATTAACTCATTTTTTTTTTTTTGTAACTGAATGAATAGTCTCTTGTTGAGGAATATTAGTTTAAAATGTGTTATATTTGTTTATGCTGTGGAATATTTGTTTAATGATACAAAGATGTATTGCATTCTTTTATGTTACATTTGTTTAACTCTGTAAAGCTGTGCTACTTTGATTGTCCTAAAACACTTGATTGATCTAAAAAAGAGTTGAACGGCAGATAGTTGGACAGGTGAGGGATAGGTGAGGCTTCCAGGCAGGGAATAAATAGAGGGGGAAAATCAATGCTTGAGAAAAGAGAAACAAGAAGCAAGAAAAGGAGAAGGAGAGGAGGATGCTAGGGGCCAGTCATACAACCACACAGCCAGCCATGGAATTTCCACAATTACTCATATTTTTAAATTATTATCATTGCAGTAAGAATGTAAAGAAGCCACTTTTATAAGCACAAATATCACAGACACACTTCATTATTTAAAACAAGGAAACAAACAAATAAATCTAAGCTTAGACACTCTGACCTTGAGTCAAGATGTATTAAGGTCACATTATGGAGTGTCTGTGGGCCCCCACACTGCATCAAGCTTATTTGTAGAAACAGTACAACAGCCATCTGAAAACTGTGTGGGTTAGAGGGTCATGCCAGCCCACTTGTCTTTACATTGGCAGATTGAGGCCTTTTCTACAGGGCTTTCAAAGGGGCCTGGACCTCTTTAGGAACCTACACAGAAACTGAAGCCTGGACCTGACCTGAACCTATGACATAAGCCTTGGCTTGGATTTGGCCTTTGACTCTGGGCTATGCAGTCACACATCTTTTTTCATAATAGTAAGGTGTGAATGAAAGCAAGTTGGTAGAGCTTGTGGTTGGGACCCTTAAATTTCGTTAAGCGTCACCAGGGATGTGGTGGGATCACCCTGTGCATACATTCCTTCTGCTGTGTTTGACTACCTCTTCTCGTGGTCCTTCATGCTGGTTTTCTTGACAAAATGCATATTTTCCAGCGACCTGGGCTTGACCGCCTATGAGATTCCTATCTTTTTGCTGAGGGCTTTCTTAATACCATTCCAGTGGTACTTTCTGGACTTATTATATGTAGTGTGGTTCTTGGACTTGGTGATGTCTGCACACTCACTCCAAAATCCTTAGGGTCCTTAAACTAGAAAAGAAAGAGAAAGGCCATAATGCAGCCTAGGGAATCTACAATGATCATTTTTATTAGAGCATACAATCTGAATATTTCATTTGAACTAATGCATTCTGGGTAATTATGTTAACTACAGTCACAACAAGTAAATACAAGTTTTGAACTCAATAAGTCACACATACATTTTAGAGTTAGTAATATATAAATAAAATAGAAATTTCATAAAAACATGGTCAACAAACTAAGAAGCTCTAGATGTTTTCTTGAATACTCAATAGTGATACAGTGTAGTATAGCCTCAAGTCAAATATTCATCATTTAAAAAAATCACTTTCTGTTATAAGTAAAAATGGTTGATGAATGAAGTCAATTATTTTTGAAAGATGTTCTTTGTTATAATGATGTGGAATAAAACAGTATTTGCTACTTGCATTTTTCAGTATACTGTCCCAGGCTCTTCTCTACTCTCTTAAAGGATGGGATAAGTATATTATTGCTCATCACTTTGATTCATCTTCCTTACTTCTATAAATATAATGGCTGTGAAGACACAGGTTGACAGAAGAATAGGGTTAGGGAGGACACCATGTTGGATATTAGTAAAGACTGAAAAGTATTAGGGGGTGGGAATGAGGATAGAAGCATCAAATGAGAAAAAGTAACAAAACAGGTGTGAATACAAAAGATTTTATTCTATTTTCATTGCCTTGAAACATAGTTTTATTCTTAAAGCATATTCAAAGAAATAGAATATATTGCTACCATAAGCTCCAAAGACACAGACTCACTTTGACAAAATCTCCAGGGGGAAACAAGGTGACCTGAGGGGAGGAGGGGATACAATTTCTGTTGTTTATAACAGGGTCCAACACTACACAGCAAAATTGAAAATCTGATCAACCAGATCTGGGAATGCTGACCTCTCCACCTACCACACCCACTCATTCCAGGGAAGAGAATTGAAAATATAAGAAGCAATACAACTACGAAAAGCAATTTAAGATATCAGTTTCCAGCTTCCACCTAATAATTGAGAAGTTTGGACTCATAGAAGTTTCTCCTCAATATACATGTACTGATTTTAACTTCAGGCTCAAGTATTTTCAGAAATCAGAAAACTAATAAGAAGTAAGTCTAATGAAATTCAATATGATAGGTTATAAAAATCCCCCACAATATGCGAGCCACACATGAGGAGTCTTTCTCATATCTATCAGTCATTTATTTTATATAAATGTATGTATTTTTTAGGCCAAATTTTAAATACCAAGAACTTCCAATTGCAACTTGTTTTTTTTTTTTCATTATTGATTTAAATTTGTTGAAAAACTCCATTTGTTTTCTTCCACATTTAGAACATTTACCAGTCATCCATCGACTTTGCCAGTTTTTAAATTTTCTCACCAATGTACAGCAGGACAGTTGGACAGCAAATAACTAAACTGGAATAGAGCATAAACTTTCAGATGAAGCATAGTCAAAGAACATGTGCGTGAAGCATTGATTTTAGAATTTGGCTGATGACATATAGCAATGTTGCTACATACTTGTTAAAGAAGTAGAATAAATAATATTAGTTATAGTATCGCTGTCATAGCAAGGTAGAGAGCATTTTCTATATGGTGGCTTATATCAGGCTTTTCATTTTGGACCACCAACCCACTCCCAAATCATGCACAGAGACTTGTTATTCGTTTTGAATGCTTGGCCTTAGCTTAGCTCTTATTTTCATCTGCTTCTCTTTATCTACATTTTGCCTTAGGCCATTTTACTTTTATTCATGTATATCTTACTTTCCTGCTGTCTTCATGTCTGTCTGTTGGCTGCCTGGCTTCTGCCTTGGGCATGTCCCTCCCTTTCTCCCTTGTTCTCTCCTCTCTTCCTCTCTTCTCATTCTTTTTGAGCCTAGATTTCTCTTCCCATTTTCTATTCCTGCCAGCCCCACCTATCTCTCTCCTCCTGAACTGTTGGCCATTCAGCTCTTTATCAGACCAATCAGGTACTGTAGTTGGAAGGTTTCTCTGGTCTCACCCAGCATATCCTCCAACCCCTCCCTGCCCCCAAGGTCCCTCAGCCACTTATAAAATAATCAGTCAGAGACTTAATATTAATTACCAATTTTATTGCCTATGACAGACTTCTTGCTAGCTACTTCTTATAACTTAACTCATTTCTATTAATCTATCAGTTGCCACACAGCTGTGGCATTTCAGGCTTCTGGCATCTTGCTCCTCTCCACCCTCTCCTTTCTTCTCTCTATATATCTGCTTGGATTTCCTGCCTGCCTCCAAGCTGAATTGCCCTAGGCCGATGAAGTTTTATTTATCAACCAATCAGAGCAAAGCATATTCAAAGTATACAGAAAGATATCCCACAGCAAGGTACCCTAGGCAGTCAATGTGAAACAAATGCACATCTTTTCATAATTAGACAAATGTAGCAAAAACAAATGTAGCACATCCTTACATCATTAAACAAATGCAGCAGAAACAAATGCAACAACCTTTAAAAAAAATTAAAGCAATATTCTTCAGCATAAACAAAGGCAACACATATTTACATAGCTTGAAATTCCAAAACAGTGGCTGTGACTAGTACTTCTTACTTAGAGCATATATGTTACTCAAAGGTTTGTACCACCAATTTTATTTTCTGGTATCTACTCAAGGGATCTTCAGTTAGTCCTATTTCTAATGATGATTATTATGAAGATGATGTTGATAAGGATTTCAATTAAGGGAAGTTGAAACTTAACAATATTACACTATATGATAATAAAATAATTGAAAAAATCATGGTTCAAATTCCTTAAAAAGCAAAAGTTGAAATAAGTACAAGGCACATAAATTTGGTTAGGAGAGGCATGAACAGTCCATCTTCAGACATATTAGATTACTACTTTAAAGTTCTATAAACTAAAAGGTACCCAATGCCATAGTTGGACACTTTTTACATTCCTGTGTCACTCCCATCACACATGCGGTAAATTTCTAAATTATGTCCAGATAAAGAACTAATTAATAGATCGCCACAGATATGGAATACATTAATTACATCTATAACACTCCACTAACTTAAAAGATGAACATCTCTCTGTTTAGTTTATAAACTGCCAAGCATCAGCATCACATTTAACAGTTTTATTGAATTGTCTAACTTATCTAGTTATCTTCTCCATGCAGAAATGGAGGTCATTTAGAAATTCTTATACAAATACAATTAAACACCAACATGAAAGGAATCTTATAAAACAGCGTTGGTGCAAAAGAATTGTTTCCTCAGGTCAGGACTCTTGATATCCTGGATGTATTAGATCAAATAACTTGTCTTTTTGCCTTTGTGGCTATAATTTGATTAGTAGTAAACAAATAAAAATAAAATTTCTTTAGTAATGAAACCCACAGGCTTTTTTTTTTTTTTTTTTTTTTTTTGGTTTTTCGAGGCAGGGTTTCTCTCTGTAGCTTTGCGCCTTTCCTGAATCTCACTCTGTAGACCAAGCTGGCCTCGAACTCACAAAGATCCGCCTGGTTCTGCCTCCCGATTGCTGGGATTAAAGGCGTGTGCCACCCACAGGCTTTTATATCAGCATTTTAGTGATTTATTTTTTAATAGAAAGATTTGTAATAACAAAAACATATCTAGTAAAAGAAAAAAGTAAGACTGGTCTCGAAACACCAAAAAAAAAAAAAAAGAAAGAAAAAAGTAACATTTTATCCATACTTGTAGGTTTCAAGCTGCAATTTGAAGAATGAAAACTTTAAGTTTCAGGGGCTAGAGAGATAGCTAGAAGGCTTATTTGTTGTTCTTGTAAAGGATCTGGGTTCAGATTCCTCTGTTCACACAGCAGGTCACAATTCTCCATGACTCCAGTTTTAGGGAGTCCAGTGTACTCTTCAGTCTTCCATGGTTACCTTTGCACCTCTGTGCAGGTGTTTTAGTCAGTGTTCTATTGCTGTGGAGAGACACCACGACCATGGTCAATCTTATAAAGGAAAACATTTAAATGGGATTTGCTTATAGTTTCAGAGGACTAGTCCATTGTTATCACGGCAGGGAGCATGATTTTATGCAGGTAGACACAGTGCTGGAGAAGTAGCTGAGAGTTCTACAACTGAATCCCCTGGCAGCAGGAAGAGGGAAAGACAGTAGAATTGGTTTGGGGTTTGGAAACCTTAAGACTCACCTCCAGTGACACGACACCCTTCTTCCAGCAAAGCCACACCTCCTACCCTTCTCCCTGATGTCCAAGCATTCAAATGTATGAACCTATGGGACTCCCTGATGTCCAAGCATTCAAATGTATGAACCTATGGGAGGCCATTCTCATTCAAACCAACACAGCAGGTAAAACAGCCATGTGCATAAAGTAAAATGATTAAATAAAAGAACAAAAAGCAAACAAATAAAACCCTTTAAGCCCTAATGTTAAAATATTTAAAATTTTATTGTATGGTGTAATTAATAAATTTAGCCAAACTTTGAAATAAATGTTTTAGGACAGTAGGAATCTTTATTCCTAAGTGTCTTACCTCCTATTCTTGTTTTCAACATCTTCAAATATCAAGAGGTGTGCATGCGGGAGAACAAGCAGTGATTAGAATCTCTGTCTTTGATTCCTGTGTTTCTAACACTAGCAGGTTCTGACCTTACACAGAAACAAGCTTCTCATATGCAACTCACGCACTTACTACTCTAGGACGCTTTTCTGTTTATGTAATGTTTTGTTTCTGCCTTTTTGCTGTGGGATGTTCTGTATGCTCTGAATATGTTGTTCTGATTAGTTAATAAATAAAGTGCTGAATGGCCAGTAGCCAGGCAGGAAGTATAGGCTGGACAAGGAGAGAGAAGAAGTCTAGGAAGTGGAAAGCAGAGTCAGGAGACACTGCCAGCCGACACTGCCATGAGAAGATGTAAGGATACCGGTAAGCTGCACGCCATGTGGCAATTTATAGATTAATAGAAATGGGTTAATTTAAGATGTAACTGATACTCAATCGCTAGCCTGAACTAAAGGTCCAGCAACTTTAATTAATATGAGCTTCTGAATGATTATTTTATAAGTGGGCTGTGGGGGTGTGGGGGCCCAAGCGGGACTGAAGAAAACTGCAGCTACATCTTTTGTCATTTCTATCAATGGCTCAGTCACCTCATATGTCTGAAGGGTAAATACTAGTCTTTGTGGAAACTGAGAAAAGCACTTCCTCTGGTTTGTGACCACTGCTCAGAATAAGAAAAAGGGTCCTGAGCAATGTATTGTCTATGGGCACCTCCAGTGTGCTAGCATCATATAAACACACTCACTGTACCTCACATTTAGCGGATTGGCTGGAAGAGTGTGGTGCCTAGGAGCAGGACAGGAAATTGGCTCATATCGTGGACATTAGATTGACTCAGTAGCCTAATGGTAATTAGGGTGTTGAGGTAGAATACAGGTTCATTACAGTTAGAATGTTGTAGGATTTTAACTTTCCACAGTGCCAGAGGGGAAACACTGAAGGTCTGTTACAGATTTGCTCTTGCCTGCCAATCTTTTTTTTTTTTTTTTTTTAAATTAATGCCTAATTTGGACAGACTAGTTCTAAGCATGCTTCCAGCTAGAACAAAACAGTCCCATCCCAGATGCACATCTTCGCCATTTGTCTAGATTAGATGTTACCCCTACCTGGGTTTTTAGTTTCTTTTTCTGTTTCAGTGATAAAATACTCTAATAGGAAAGAATTTATCCTGACTTGTAGAAGTTAAGGCAACTCAAGCTTGACACAGCAGGTCCCAGAGCATACACCTTAAGAAGAGAACCCTCTAACCTAGGCACAGCATCCATTCTCCACTTACACATAAGTGCAGGCCTAACACTCATGTACACAAATAAAAATTAAAAGTGACATGTTGTAGGAAAATAAAAATCCTGTTTTAAAAATTAACCATTTTTTTTCCTTTGAATTTTTCAAGACAATTTATGTTTACTATTTCATATAAAATTAGGATTTTTTTCAGTCTTATCATTTTATTCGATTTAGCTCTTACTGATGCAACTTATGACATACTCATACTATTTGATTATGATGCTAGAATATTTGCCTGCTTACATTAAGATGTTTATTTTATATCTATGTTTTGTATATTCCAACGTATTTTCATATATTATGTTCTTTGAATTTGAAAAATTCTCTATAAAATTTCTTATAATATGTCTATTATTAACTTTCTTTATTACAAACAAAGCTGATATGAACATAGCTGAGCAAGTGCTCTTGTGGTATGATTGAGCATTTCTTGGGTATATGCCCAAGAGTGGTATAGCTGGATCTTGGGGGAGATTGATTCCCAATTTTCTAAGAAAGTGCCATATTTATTTCCAAAGTGGTTGTACAATCTTGCTTTCCCACCAGCAGTGGAGGAGAGTTCCCCTAGTTCCACATCCTCTCCAGCACCTCCATAATAGACTGCTGGCAATGGTCTAGAGACAGCCAGAACTGATCTACTCTTGTGATGGGATGGCCAAACACCCTAATAGTTATGCCATAAACCCCATCCAAGGACTGAGGAATCTGGATGCAGACATCCACGGCTAGGCCCCGGGTAGAGCTCTGGGAGTCTAATTAACGAGAAAGAGGAGGGTTTATGTGAGTAAAAATTGTTGAAACCAAGGTTGGATAAAGCACAGGGACAAATAGCCAAACAAATGGAAACACATGAACTATGAACCAAGGGCTGAGGGGCCCCCAACTGGATCAGGCCCTCTGAATAGGTGAGACAGTTGATTGGCTTGATCTGTTTGGGAGGCATCTAGGCAGTGGGACCGGGTCCTGTGTTCATTGCATGAGTTAGCTGTTTGAAACCTGGGGCTTATGCAGGGATGCTTGGCTCAATCTGGGAGGAGAAGTTTCCTTGATGAAGTTTGAAAAATACACTATCTGTGCACTATCAGTTACAACAAGAATTTATAAATTGTTGTTGGGGATTATTCTGGATTAGTAAATCAGTGATTTATATTCTTCTCCAATAACCATGACATCACCAGTACTGAGCAGTTAGCTGGCTTTCCAACACCAGGCATGGTTTCCCTTATCAACTGGGTCTGGTCTTACAACCAATGAGAGAATATTTTGTTGTGGAATATTATTTTAAGAGTGTTACTTTTGTTCATGTTACATTTGTTTAACTCTGTGAAGCTCTGTTACTATGCCTGTCTAAAACTCCTGATGGTCTAATAAAGAACTGCCCAATAGCAAGGCAGGAGAAAGGATAGGCAGTGCTGGCAGGCAGAGAGAATATATAGAGGAAGAAATCTGGGAGAAGAGAACTAGCAGTCAGAGAAGGAAAAGAATTCAAGGGCTACACCACCTAGCTACATAGCAAGCCACAAAGTAAGAAACAAAGAAAGGTATACAGAAATAGATAAGAAAAAGCACAGGGGCAAAAGATAGGTGGGATAATTTAAAGTTGAGAAAAGGTGACAAGAAATTAATCCAAGCTAAGGCTGGGCATTCATATTTTTTTGTTTATTTGTTTTTTCAAGACAAGGTTTCTCTGTGTATTTTTGGAGCCTGTCCTGGAACTCACTCTGTACACCAGGCTGGCCTCAAACTCACAGAGGTCTGCCTGCCTCTGCCTCCAGAGTGCTGGGATTAAAGGTGTGAGCTGCCACCTCTGACTTCATTCATAATTAAGAATAAGCCTCTGTGTATGATTTATTTGGGAACTGGGTGGTAGGCTGCTGTGAGATGGTCTGTATGTCAAATCTGTTGCTCTGATTGGTCAATAAATAAAACACTGATTGGCCAGTGGCTAGGCAGGAAGTATAGGCGGGACTAACAGGGAAGAGAAAAGAAAGAACAGGAAGGCGGAAGGAGACACTGCCAGCTGCCGCCAGGACAAGCAGCATGTGAAAATGCCGGTAAGCCACGAGCCACGTGGCAAGGTATAGATTTATGGAAATGGATTAATTTAAGCTATAAGAACAGTTAGCAAGAAGCCTGCCACAGCCATATAGTTTGTAAGTGATATAAGTCTCTGTGTTTATTTGGCTGGGTCTGAGCGGCTGCGGGACTGGCAGGTGACAAAGATTTGTCCTGACTGTGGGCAAGGCAGGAAAACTCTAGCTACAGTAAGCCCTGCAAAAAAGCCAAAATACAACAAAAACTATTTGGCATGAAAAGTGGGGCTTGAATGTTCATCTAGAGCCCACGAAAGCTGAAAAAAAAGAAAAAGAAAAAGAAAAGAGTATACAGCTCCATTAAGAGTTTTGGCCAGACAGATTCTGCCATGCACTGAACCCTTGAGAAGCTAGTATGTTAAGTAGGAACAAAAAAGCAAGTAAAAACACCTACTGCAGTGCAAACATTGAATGAAGTTCTAGACCTTTAGGAAGGGTTAATGCAATTCCTGGTCAGACAAACCTCCCACTGGCTGTGACTCTCACTTGGTTTTCAAGAACAGAGAGGCAGGCAGAGCCAGCTGAGAGCCTCAGTTGGGGAATCCAAGTGTAGGATAGCAGTTGAAAAGTTTGCTCATACAGTAAAAAAAAAAGACTAGAGATATGTGGTAAAAAGAGATCCAGACTGAGAAACTTCTAAACAGGTTACAGTGTGTTTAACAATGTGTGTAGGCTTAAGATAAAAAAAAAGGGGGGGTATAGTTATAGAAAGAAATGGATAGTTAAAAAATAAAAATAATTTTTTTAAGAGAGTAAAATAATATAAAAGAAAAAAGCCACATAAGATGGAAAATACACAGGGAGTTTGAATCCTGTATGTGTTGATTTTGAATTTTTGACTATTGAGAAGCAAAAGACAGGTGCTAGGACACAAGGGATTGTGAACTAGACTGCTAAACTGTACCAATCTAGATAATTTAGAAATGCATTAACTTTAAGAAAGTAGTCAAAAAATATATTTGTCAAATGGAAATCAAAAATGCTTTGGAGTTTTGTTCCCACAGGAGAAGCGAGCCTGTGGATTCCTTCAAGATTTATATGGATCGGGTTTGACCAGGCATGACCTCCTGAAACTTGACAGGTGATATTTATCAGCAAAAGTTACTGCTGGTCTTCCTAGGACTTGGTAATTAACTAAAAAATTTCCCCCTGAGACCCTAATGATAACTTCATCCACAGACAGCAGGAAGCAGTATGTAGAAAACTTTGCCCACATTCTCAAGAGGGATGTGGGAGGCTTTTAGTTATTTTGTGGGTTATGATATTTTTTATCATTTAGAGGAACATATAATATTGACAAAAATCGAAGTTATTTTTGTTACACGGTATATGTATTTCTATGCTTGTTTCAAAGATTTTTGAATATTGATAAAAATTTAAGGTTACTTTTGATACAACATATTTTATGTATATTCTATTGTTGTTTTAGGGATTGTGCCTATACAATTCATTTGAAAATGTAGGGTGAACCCGGGAGGTGGTGGCGCATGCCTTTAATCCCAGCACTCGGGAGGCAGAGGCAGGCAGATCTCTGTGAGTTCAAGGCCAGCCTGGTCTACAGAGTGAGTTCCAGGAAAGATACAAAACTACACAGAGAAACTCTATCTCAAAAAACCACAAAAAAAAAAAGAAAAGAAAATGTAGGGTGAAGTTCTAGTTTTTGAAAAGTATTATTATAAACTATATAAGATAATCAGAAACATAGTTAGTGGTTAGTCGTTTAAAACAATCAAAATTGTAGATATGTTAGGTATGCTTTCCTGATCATATAAAGGTATATTTTAGATAGATGATCTTCAAACCTTTCAAAGACCTATAAAACATGGCATTTAAAAGGTTTTGTTAGCTTGAAGATTTTCATGAGAATAAGACACATCTGCTCCAGGAAGCACCAATTTACTTCAGAGAGAATGGCCATTGCAAAAAAAAAAAAAAAAAAAAAAAAAAAACAACAACAACAACAAAAAAAAAACCTCCTTATGTGTGGGATGACTCATCCCTAACAGGCTTGAGGGACAGCCAGCCCAAACATGTAAAAGAGATACTTTGGAGAGCCAACTTCGGAATACGTAATGGCCTTAGCAACAGCAGCTGAGACATGAATAGGAGATGACCTGGATCAATGAGAGGCAGCCATGTCACATCAGCGGATGCATATTCATCAGACCCCCCCCCCAGGGTGGCATGGAGGGTATATAAGGCTCGCCTCTTCCTGAATAAACTGAACTTGTTGTTTCTACCCTCTCCTGGAGTCTGTGTGGTTTGACTCTGCATCTAGTTGGCCCCCTCCCCGAAAGTGAACAACAGCACAGGACCTTCTATACTTATGGAGTTTGCTTTCATTGTGGCAAGGTTAGCCACTACACAAAGAAACTGTTCTTGCCTTTGACAGTGTTCTGTGCAGACTGGACATTCAGGACACACAGGAAACAGACTGTTGTACTTTTTCAAAAACAAAATTGGGTAGTCCTTCAAAATTCATGCTTCTCTGAACAGTCTGCCATATTTTCTGCAGGACACACAGGGAAGTGACTGATGAACTTTGCCAAAACAAGGCATGGCAGTCCAAAATTCCTGCTTCATAGAAAAGTCTGGCAGATACTCTAGGCCTTACTTGATAATTGTTATTGTATATAATTTTATTATGTTTAAGTTAAAACCCTTTCATTTTTATTTAGACAAAAGGGGGAAATGTTGTGGAATATTATTTTAAAGTGTGTTACTTTTGTTAATGTTGCATTTGTTTAACTCTGTGAAGCTGTGTTACTGTGCCTGTCTGAAACACCTGATGGTCTAATAAAGACCTGAATGGCCAATAGCAAGGCAAGAGAAAGTATAGGCAGAGATGACAGGCAGAGAGAACATATAGAGGGAGAAATCTGGGAGGAGAGAGCTAGCAGTCAGAGAAGGAGAAGGACTCAAGAGGCTAACCACCTTGCTACACAGCAAGCCATGGAGTGAAAAACAAAGGTATACAGAAATAAAAAGAGAAAAGCCCAGAGACAAAAGATAGATGGGAAATTCAAAGTTAAGAAAAGGTGGCAAGAAACTAAGTCAAGCTAAGGTGAGCATTCATAATTACAAATAAGCCTTCCTGTATGATTTATTTGGGAGCTGGGGGGCAGGGCCCCCAAAAGAGCAAAAACCCCCAGCAATAGCTTTTGGTTATTTCCAAGGTGTGTGTGGAGTTAGTGAACCCTTAGATTTATTTGTAGTTTCATGCTGGCTGTTGATGTGGTTCATAAGTGTCACAGCTGGGTAGGAATGTTGATTGTCTCCCTTCTTTGGAATCTTGCTTTGCACCATCTGGTACCATGAAAGCTTGTTCCCAGGTAATGGGATTTTAGTTCAATTCCAGCTCAATGGTCTCTGGGTCCTGTTTCGGAAGTGGATGTTCTCTTCTGCAAAAGGAACTTTTGGGAAAAATCAAGGATAACAGCAAAATGCTGAATGTTTTAGCATTCTCTTAGAGAGCCCAGACCAACAATTCAAAGGAGGACTTCTCTCTGACCTTAACAATTTTCTTTGTCATTATTTTTAGATAAAATTATTTAATATGAATCTTAGTAAATAATAAAATATTAAATACTACATGTAAGATAAAATTTTAGTGATGGTTGTTGGCAAAACCTAATCACCAAAACATATTTTCCTTATATATAAGCAGATGTAATTATAAATGAGCTTTGCATAATGGAATTTGGAGAATCAATTTGTATGAGTGTTTACATACCAAAACATTTAGTAATTTATGATTTAAACATCATGATCTGAAACCAGTCTTTATGAGTTTATTTTTATTTCTTTACATTAAATTTGCAGTGCAATTAATGAATTCAATGCCAGTATTGAAACTTTATTCATATATTTTTGTTAGTGACTATATTGAACATATATTCAAAGCATTTTAAGGAAGCAATAAGAAATCACGAAAAAGAACATTCCTGGACATGTACAAACTATTTTATTTGCCATTCCAACAACAGTATACTCAAAATGTTTAGACATTTTTCAGTCCTAGATTTTAAACTGTTTTTTTTTTTCAGGTTTTTAAATCAAACTATATTTATGCAATAAAATTGAGTATTTTGGCACTTTGATTTTTCATTCCTTCTGCTTTCTAATGTAACTAGTCTCCATCTGCTCAATTCCTGCATTTTGCTCTGAAGCTAAGAGCACAGTACTATCTACCTACCAAGCCTACACACACTTAGAAAAATGTCATAAGATGGCATTATTATGTTCTCTCTCACAAAGCCAAAGTCTACTTTCCATCTCTTAATTAAGCTCTTTAAAGGAGCCCTAAAACTTTGCAGACTGAGACAGCTTACCAGTGTGTGGATCTCCTTCTGGGGCCTTCACTCCATTCATTCATATGAGTGCCTTGATAAAATGTGAAGTTCATCAATATGAGCTTGAAGAACATGAATCAGAGCAGTGGTTAACCTCTGTTGCTGAACTCCCAGGTTCTCACACTGACCAGGAACTGTGATAATCATGTGTCATGCCTTATTTCCTATACTAACTGAACATAAAAAATAATAAGCAGACAAGTAGATCATCTGAATGGCTTCTATTAAAAACTCACAGTTTACATTTATAATGTTTTGAAATATTTGCTCTGCCTTGGATTGCAATCCCGTCTTTGTGGCTTCTTTGTGAGAAAGAAAGTCTTATTCGTGTGCAGATTATTGAGTGATCTCTACTAATTATAAGATGTCTTAAACTTTATATTAAAATTCCTATTTCTATGATTATATTCATGTAGTCATGAAATCAGTGCATTAATGTATGCTACCCTGAAGGTGAGTCTCAAAGTAAATTCACAAATATTGTCTTTCTGATTCTTAAATATAGCATCTGAAATGCAATCTTTTCTGACTTCCATCTACTCTTAGGTTTGATGATAATTAACTAAAATAATCGGGAAATTGTTTTGAAGTTTTAGGTAGGTGAACCACTAATCTTTTGTGTGGGTGATTATCGCTATTTTATTAAAATATTAAAAAGAAACAACAACCAAAAAAAAAAAAAAAACCCATTAAGCTCACCTTGGGAATTACATTATCCAATAGATGGCACTGTACACTGTGAAAAACACCATCGAATATGAATGAGCAAATTTTATGAGAAAATCTTTTGCATTCTCCCTTTCAAAAGACAGATACAAAATAATTACTTTTAGTCTTCCCAAACAAAATTGTTGTATTAGGGAAATATAATAAGTAAGCTGTTTTTAATGTTCTTGGTTTATTTACTATAGGTTAGTAATAGATGAAATATTTAGAATTTGAGTATTCATCATTAATTATATTTATTATATTGTTTAATTTCACCATATGTCTTTATCAAAGATTTTTTAGGATAACAGATGAGATACAGTAAAGATTAGTCTATTATCCATTAACATGTGAAACATTATATAAATGAACAATATTATTAATATTTTAAATTGTGAGAATGTATAACACCTAACAGCATAATGGGTCTTATAATTTAAGCTATGTATGTGTATAAAAAAGTGTGTGTGAAGGCGAATCTGTGTAGATCAGAGATCAAACACAGGTGTCATTCTTCAGATGCCATCCACCTTATTTTTTAGAACCAGTGACTCTCACTGAATTAGAATTCATGAATTATGCTAGGCTAGCTGGATAGCAAGCTCCCAGCTCTTTTCTGTCTTCACCCTCAGAACACTGGGGTTATAAGGACGTACTGTTGTTTATGATGTAGTCTTTGGGAAATGAACTTGCATCATTGTGCTTGCATGCCTCATTTTACCCATGAAACCGTTTTTCCAGAAACAAAATAGTTTTCTAATTTCCATCTGGAAAATATTTTTTTTTCTTTAAACATTAGAAAATAAAGCACAAATCTGAGTCCGGTTGGGTAGTCTTGTTTCAAGGATGGCCATTCAGTCACAAGGAAGAAAATCCATTTTGAGACATGTACTTTCCCTTAGCTATTATTGGCAGGTGAGCTATTCCTTCATTAGTGAAACCCCAGCCTACTTCCAAACACTGTGCTAAAAGAACATACGGAACCCAGGCTTTTGTTTAAATCTATGGAATCTCTTTTGTAAAGTAAAATTTACAAGGATCCTGACAGGCAGGAAGCACTCCTGTCTGAGGACATTTTCCCATTGGCTTTTGTAAGTGACCCGGCTAGTCAATACGGAAAATTCCATGTTCTGTAGAATACTGACTAAATATAAATTTCATTTTTTTATACTTAATATATTTTCTGCTAGATAGATCACATAGTCAAAGGAACATGTAACAAAATAGTTCAAATAATAGATGCCATGGTCAGCATGCCATGGCATCAAAAGTCACCCGAAAGCAATCATACATGCATTGGAATGGAGGCTGTGGTCACGTATGGCCACATATGGTCAGCCGCACCATCACTGATACTAACAGTCTCATACAGTGCTGTTTATACTTTACTGAGCATAAATACCTACCAGGGGTTTAAAGAACACCAGCCGCTTACTTGTTGTTGTTGTTGTTTTGTTTGTTTGTTCGTTTGTTTCGAGACAGGGTTTCTCTGTGTAGTTTTGGTGCCTGTCCAGGATTTCGCTCTGTAGACCTGGCTGGCCTCAAACTCACAGAGATCCGCCTGCCTCCGCCTCCTGGGTGCTAGGATTAAAGGCGTGCGCCACCACTGCCCAGCCAGTCATTTACTTTTCCATCTATATTTATTACTATAATTATGGAACAAATCTGTTTGTTTTGAAAATATAAGAATTTACTCATGCCACTGAGACTTTATGGAAAAGCAAAATAATAATAATAATAATAATAATAATAATAATAATAGAAGTCAACTTTCAAAAATCATGATGATGACGTCAGCACTGGCCATGATTCCATATTCTGTGTTAATGTGGGAAAACTACCCTACCACCCCAGAATCATAGCAAAGCACAATCCAGAAAGAAATCTTGGGTTACATTATTACAGGAGCCCAAATTATCAACAATGATAAGAGTGCCAGCTCTGAATCTGGGTCCATCTCAGTTCTGACCCCGTCAATTCCTCCATCTCTAAGTCTAAGTGAGATTATTTAACTTTTGCATATATGTGAATGAGAACAGAAATATGCTCTCTCACAGACTGTTGGAGGATAAAAGTAAATAATGTGTTCCAAATTCAGCATACAATAAGTGTGTAACACTGGTGAGCCTTATTATTGACTCAGTTCTTAAAACTCTAACCTCTTTCCATCTTCTCTTTTATTTCACTAATAATCCTGGCAACCAAGCTTATTTTTAAATGTCCCTTCTTTTTAATGCTACATCGCCAGGTCCTCAATTATTAGACTGTAATAAAAAAAAATTACTAAAAACAATAACAAACAACGCAAAGTTACAAATAAAATAAAAAGGTAAATACAACATTTAAACATTCATTTCTGCTAGCTGTTTTCCTGAGACACATCCTGTCCATCTGCAAATGAGCAAGGTGTTTTGCAGCTCGCCACCAGCGGCGCGCGGTAACTTTGTAACCATTAAGCAATATTGGTCTTTTGAACATCTTCACTTATGGGAGTTTTATCTTTACCCAGAGTTTCCATGTTCTCTTCCTTCCTTTTTTTTACGGTGTTTCCGTCATCAGTCTGATGATGCAGAGTTCATACCAAGTACTTATTGCACAAGATTTCATGTTACTGGTTCTTAAAAGGCATGAGAATTAATTAAGTCTTTTATTTTTCTTTCTGTACTCAGGAAAACAAAATTATAATACCTAAATCAAAATTCTAAATTTGTTACTTATTAACTTTAAAATAAATAATGTGAATTAAAATTCTAGAAATATATTTAGAAACCCATATTTTTAACCTATTTCTGATCAATTACTGAGTAATTTCCATGTATTATTTGGAGTTAACAGATTTTCCTTGGCATGTTAAAGCAAGACAGAGAAGAATTATTGTAATAACTTTAAAATCATTCTCTTACTTTGCATTCTTTTTCATAACTATCAAGTTATATGCATGTGCTGAAAACTGCAACCCTGTACTATGGAAGAACAGCAATCACACTTGACCTTTCAGCCATGTCTCCAGCCTCTCAGATGTTTTCACAAGAAAACTTTTTGACTCTTGATTATTCAGAGGAGCAATAAGTCAAAATCAAAATATATTCTACACACAGTGAATATTTGTAATTGATACCTGAGGTCAGAATAATAGCAGTGCATTTTCAGCATTGTGTACCTGCGGCACAGGAAAGAGTAGAGGACATTCTGCCTGAAAGCAGACTGATCTCATCTCTGCAACCAAAGAGCCAAAGTCTCGATCAACTCTTGAAATTATATATAAAAAATGTGGAGAGGGTTTGGGGTTCAATTTCTCTGAGGAAACTTGACTTCACACTGTATGACATTTTATTTTGGTGAATTAAAAGCAAACATCAATGAATAACACAAATAGAGAAATAAGAACATAATTTCAGTAAACAACAATTGGTGATCATTACAGATGTAGTTGTAACAGGAAATATAATCCTCAGAAATATAATATAAATGTTAAAAAGGACTCCTTATAATTAGTATGAAGACAACGAAAATATTGTCAATCCTTTTTAAAAAAGGAATTTATGAGGATGCTGTCAGCAACAACTAATACTAGACACTTTATATTTCCTTAGTAAGAAGGAGAGAAAATGGATAAGGGACAGTGTGTCCATAGCACCATTTCAGTGCAGGAGAAAGTATTAACAAAAAAATCAAGTGATGGGGGCAGAAATAAATGTTAACCTTTTGAGGAAAAATAAGAGATTATTATAGTGTTTGTTATGAATAAGCCAATACAAGATAATCATTGTTAAATTTGCAGAATTAATTTCAAACAAATAATGAATTTAACTAAACAATAGCATTGTCAAATATGAAAAGTAAATAAAGCAAAACATGTCTGAGATTATAAGTATGCAGCAATTACAGTAAGTAATAATAGGTACAATTTTTATAGTTGTAAATGAGGCATGTATTTTCTTACAAAATCACATTAAAATTTAATGACTGAATTCAGTTTTTAATTATTTTATCTAATTGTTTATCATCCATCCATCCATCCATCCATCCATCCATCCATCCATCCATCCATCTATCTATCTATCTATCTATCTATCTATCTGTATATCTATCTATATATCTATCTTTTTAAATTTTTTTCAAGACAGCGTCTCACTACATAGACCAAGCTATCCTGTAGCTCCCAGAAATCTGCCTGCCTTTGTCTCCAGAGTACTGACATTAAAGGCATGCACCACTAACCATGGCTGAACTCAGTTAAACAGATGATTGCTGTGTTTAAATAATGCTTACCATGAATGTCAACTGTTTTACAAGGAAACAAACTTAAACATGGAAGGTAGAGGTTTTGGGCTTCTCTGGTAAATGAAGATATAGCCACAAAATTTTCTTAAGTTGTCTTTAAAATATGCCATTTAACTTAAGAATGAAAAGATAATAACTACACTTAATTTTCAGCTAAACTGTGTTTATAATACATAAGGATACATCTAGGGTAATGTTATTTTCATTTCTTCAGACATATAACATTTCTTAGTGTTGAGAACATTATAAACATACTAGCTAAAAATAAAATTGATGAGTTTGGAAACATTGGAAAAGGAATATTAGTCAACTAAGAACAAAGAGAAGTAGACATGGAACATTATGAAAATTTTGTAGATTAAAGGGAATATTTCTAACAAAATAGACACATTTCATATAAGAAGAAACATGCAAACATATTTATGTGAACATGTACATGTGATAATCTGGACACATGTCAGGAACTGCTTTTTATTACTACATCTCTGTGGTACAACTTGAAATAGTGAATAATGGGCCCTCCAGCAGATTTTTACTGTTCAGGACTGTGTTAGCTATCCTGGGTTTTATTTTGTTGTTGTTGTTGTTCTGTATGAAGTTGAAAATTGTCCTTTCAAAGTCTGTAAAGAATTGTGTTAGAATTTTGATGGGAACTGAACTGAATCCCTAGATTACTTTTGGTAGTATGGTCATTTTTTGCTATATAAATCCTACTGTTCGTGAGCATGGAAGATCTTTCCATCTTCTCATATCTTTTTCAATTTCTTTCTTCTAAGACCTAATATCTTTATCATCCAAGTCTCTGACTTGCTTGGTTAGAGTTATGGCAAGAAATTTGATATTATTTGAGGCTATTATGAAAGTCTTTGTTTCCCTGATTTCTTTCTCAGTCTGTCTGTCTCTTTTAGGACAGCCCTTTTATAGGAGGGCTACTGATCTTTTTGAGTTAATCTTCTATCCAGAAACTTTGCTGAAATTGTTTATCAGATTTTAGAGTTCCCTGGTGGTATTTTGGATGACTTATATATCTCTACTATACTATGATACTACCGTATCATCTGCAAATAATTTTACTTTGACTTCTTCCTTTCTAATTTGTAACCACTTGATCTCCTTCAGTAAGTCATATTTTCTCAGCTAAAACTTCAAGTTCTATATTGAATAGGTATGGAGATAGAGAACAACCTTGTCTTGTTACTAATCTTAATAGGATTGCTTTGAGTTTCTCCCCATTTAATATGTTAATGCTGTAAATTGCCTGTATTATGTTTAAGTATGTATCTTGTATCCCTAATCTCTCCAGATCTTTTCTCATGAAGGTATGGATTTTGTCAAAAGCTTTTTCAGCATCTAATGAAATGATCATGTTTTTTTTTTCTTTCTTCCAGTTTGTTTATATGGTGGAATACATTTATAGATTTTCATATGTTGAATCATGCCTGTATCACTGGGATGAAGCCTGTTTGATCTGGTGGATGACCTTATTGTTGTAGTCTTTGATTTGATTTTTGAGTATTTTATTGAGGATTTTTACATGTATGTTAATAAAGAAAATTAGTCTGAAATTCTCTTTACTTGTTGAGTCTTTATGTGGTTTGGGTGTCAGGGTAACTGTGGCCCCATAAAATGAATTGGGCAATGCTCCTTCAGTTTCTATTTTGTGGGACAATTTGAGGAGTACTAGTGTTAACTCTTAGTTGAAATTCTGCTACAATTCTGTGTTAAGCTTTCTGGCTTTAGGCATTCTTCTCTTCCTCTGGGGATTATAGGTCTATTTATCTGATCTCGATTGAACTTTGGTAAGTAGTAGGTATTGAGAAAATTATCCATTTATTTTAGTTTTTCCAATTCAGTAGCATATATTAAAAGTTATGTCCTTATGATGCTCTGGATTTCCTTGGTGTTTGTTATTATGTCTCCATTTTCATTTCTAATTTTGTAATTTGGATATTTTCTCTATGTCTTTTAGTTAGTTTGGGTACATTTTTGTCAATATTGTTAATTTTATCAAAGAACTAACTTTATGTGCCACTAATTCTATGTAGTGTTCTCTTTGTTTCTATTTTATTGATTTCAGCCTTCAGTTTGATAATTTCTTGCTGTCTACCTCCCTTAAGTGTGATTACTGTGATTGCTATTTGTTCTAGAGCTTTTAGGTGTGCTGTTAAACTGCTCCATTCTTTTAAAGGTAGCCTCTTAGTGCTATGAAATTTTTTATTAACATCCCACTCATTGTGTTCCATAAATTGAGGGAATGGTGTGTATTCATTTTCCTTGAAGTCTAGAAAGCCCTTTATTTTTTCTTCATTTCCATCTTGACCCATTATCCCTCAGTAGAGAATTGTTCTGTTTCCATGAGTTTGTTAGCTTTCTGGTTTTACCGTTGTTGATATCCAGTTTTAAGTTGTGGTGGTATGATAGGATGCAGGGAGGTATTTCAATTTTTTTAACAGGTGAAACTTCCTTTGTGTCTGATTATGTGGTCAATTTTGGAAAAAGATCTATGAAATGCAGAGAATTTTTATTCTTTTGTGTTAAGGTAAAATGTTCTGTAAATATCTTTTAAGTCCTTTAGGTTTAAATCATTTGTTAAGTTCAGCATTTCTCTGTTTAGATTCTTCTCAATGACCTGTCCATTGATGAGAGTCGGGTATTGATGTCTTCTAGTATCAGTGTGCGTATGTGTCAATATGTGATTTAAGCTGTACTAATGTTTCTTTTACAAGCATGAGTACCCTTGTGTTTGGCATGTAGATGTTAAGAATTGAAATGTAATCTTGGTAGATTTTTCTTTTGATGAGCATGTATTTTTCTTCCCTATCTCTTTTGAATAATTTTGTTTTGATGTCTATTTTGTTACTTACTAAAATGGCTATGACCACTTGTTTCTTAAGTTCGGTTGCTTGGAATGTTTTTTGAATCCTTTAACCTGAAGTAATGTCTATCCTTGATGTTGAAGTGTAGAAAGATTGGAACTTGGATCCTGTTTTTGCATCCATTTTCTTAGTCTGTGCCTTTACATTGGGAAATTGAGACCATTAATATTGATGGATATCAATGACCAATGATTGTTGGTTCCTGTTATTTTCTGTTGTTGTTTGTGGTGGTGGGTCGTGGTGGAGTGTGTGAATGTGTGTGTGTGTGTGTGTGTGTGTGTGTGTGTGTGTGTGTGTGTGTGTATAAATAAATATTGTTTAAATTTGGCTTTATTATGGACTTTCTTACTTTCTCCATCTATTGTGTTGAAAGTTTTGCAGGGTATGCAGTCTGAGCTTATGTATGTAATCTCTCAGATTCAACAACACAACTGTCCATTCCCTTCTGGCTTTTAGAGTCTCCACTGAGAAACCAGGTTTAATTCCAACAGGTCTGCCTTTATGTTACTTAGTCTTTCCCTTGCAGCTTTTAATATTCTTTCTTAGTTCCGTACATTTAATATTTTGATTATGTATCAAGAAGCCTTTCTTTCCTGATCTAATCTGTTTAGTGTTTTGTATGCTTTTTGTTCTTTTATAGGCATCTCCTTCTCTAGCTTAGGGAAATTATCTCTAATAGTTTATTGAAAATGTTTTCTTGGCCTTTGAGATTGTTTTTGTTGTTGTTGGTGTTTTGTTTTTGTTTTCCTCCTCTATTCCTATTATCCTGAGGTTTGGCCTTTTCATAGTGACCTGGATTTCTTAGTGTTTTATTTCAGGAGTTTTTCTTTATTATATTTTGAAGGATTTGAAGGTACAATTTAGTTATCATACCAGCTGACCAAAATGTCATCTGTCTTCATTCCTGTTATGGCGGCTTCTCTCTCTCAACAACCACCTGTGTTCTCACAGAAAACTTCCTGAAATCAACCAACAGAAAAAGAGAAGAGTAAGGTCTAGATGAAATATGGTTCTAATGATAGTCACATATTACCAGAAAGTGGACAACAGCCTCTCCACAGCCTCCCTGAGACACCCATGAAGGACAATGGTGAAAATAAATCTTCTCAGCACATAGAATTCAAGTTCTGTCCTGGTTGTTCATTTTTCTTGCAAATTCAATTAGTTAGACTATAATTATATTCCTCCTGATCTTTGGCCAGTCACTTAACTGGTTGGTCCGACTCAGATTCTCAAAAGGAGAATCAAGATAAGTGGAAAGTAGCCTTGAACGCATTGGCACAGGAGATTACTTCCTGAATATAACACCAGTAACACAGACAGTGAGAACAACAATTAATAAATGGGACCTAAATCTGAAAAGCATCTGTAAGTCAAAAGACACTGTCAATAAGAAAAGACAGCAGCCTATTGAACAGAGAAAGATCTTCACCAACCCCACATCTGACAAAAGGCTGATCTCTAAAATATTTAAAGAACTCCATAAACTAGAAAGCAAAATACCAAATAATCCAATTTAAAAATGGGCTACAGATCTAAACAGAGAATTCTCAACAGAAGAATCTCAAATGGCCAATATACACTTAAAGAATTGTTCATCATCCTTAGTCATTAGGAAATACAAACCAAAATGACTATGAAATACCATCTTACAGCTGTCAGAATGGGTAAAGTCAAAAACACTAATGACAGATTATTTTGGAGAGGATGTAGAGTAAGGCGAACACTCCTCCACTGCTGGTTGGAGTGCAAACTTATACAGCCACTTTTGAAATCAATATGGCAGTTTCTCAGAAAAATGGGAATCAATCTACCTTAAGACCAAGCTATACAAATCTTGGGCATATACCCAAAGTTATATCAGTCATATCATAAGGACACATGCTCAACTATGTTCATATCAGAATTATTCATAATAGCCAGAACCTGGAAACAACCTAGATGCCCCTCAACTGAAGAATGGATAAGGAAAATGTGGTACATTTACACAATGGAGTATTGCTCAGCTTAAAAAATAATGACCTTTTGAAATTTGCAGGCAAATGGATGGAGCTAGAATAAATCATTCTGAGTGAGGTAACCCAGACACAGAAAGACAAACATGGTATGTACTTACTCATAAGTGAATATTAGGAGTAACATACAGGATAACTAACCTACAATTCACAGCCCCAGAGAAGTTAGATAACAAAGAAGGTCCCAAGAGGAATGAATGGATTTTCCTGGGAAGGGGGAATAGAAGATACCTCCTGAGAAAACTGGGGAGAGGTGTGACGGGGATAGAGGATGAGAAGTTGAGGTAGTGGGTTGGGCAGGCACAGGAGGGAGGCGGGTTAAGGACAGGATAGAGAAGGAGAGTAATGATAGAGCTGTCTTGATTGCACAATCTCATGGTTAGGGAGAAACTTGGTGCCAGAGAATTTCCTAGCAATCCACAAGGATGACCCCAGCTGAGACTTCTAGCAATAGTAGAGAGGAAGCTTGAACTCACCATCTACTGTAATCAGATTAGTGACTACCCTAATTGTCATCAGAGAGCCTTTATCCAGTAACTGATCGAAGTAGATGCAGAGATCCATAGTCAAGCACCTGGCTGAGCTCCAGGAGTCCTGAATAAAGGGAGAAAAGATTACATGGGCCAGGGAGGGTCAAAGTCATGACTGGGGAACCAACAGAGACACCTGACCTGTGCTCATGGGAGCACATGGACTCTAGACCAATAATTAAGGAGACTGCATGGGGCCAACCTAGGCCCTCTGCACGTGTGTGACAGTTGTGTAGCTTAGTCTATCTGTAGGCTCCTAGCACTGAGATCAGTGCCTATCAGTGGCACTTAACTGGCTTGGTTAACCTGTTTACTATGTTGAATACCTTGCCCAGCCTTTTTGCAGGGGAGGAGCTCCATCTTACCTCAATTTTATGTGCCATACTTTGTTCAATCCCATAGGAGACCTGTCCCTTTCTGGATGGAGCTGAAGAGGAGTGGATTTGTAGGGGGATAGATGGGAGTCAGGGGGAGGGAACAGGAGGGAAAGTGGGAGGAGAAACTGTGGTTGGTATGTAAAATAAATACAAAATGTTAATTAAATATTTTTAAAAAGAAGTATCATAGGAAAAAATGATGATAAGTCAATATTTGGGGAAAGATGTGAATAAATCTCTTTGGACAGGCAAAAGATGTGAAGATATTATGTATCCCATGAAAATGTTCACCTGATGCATCTGTCAAAGAAGAATGTTCTTAGTTGAATGGATAGAAATGGCTCGTTCTGTGGTTACAAACCTGTCTTTCCCTAGTTACATGACAATACTCATAAAAACAGTGACTGGATGCCACAGAGGAAGGCTATTCAATGATTTGGTAATACATATATTGTCACTCACCAAGTATGCTCACTCTTAGCGAAACAGCGATTGACAATGAACATTGAATATGGCACCACTTATTTGGGTGATCCCAAAATTTCTTGGTGACAATTTTTGTGTATAGGGCTAGTTTCCTCATGTAAAATGCAGAGCTTAATCCCTAGTTTAGATAGATGCATGAGACTTGAACTGGCTTTTTCTGCATATAATTTTCTATCAAAATTACCATCAATGGACTTAAAATATGTCTGATATACCATTTTGATGTCCACAAAGCCTTTAATTTAAACAAGAATATCACTTTGTAGTAAAAGAAGTTATTCAAAGGACTCAATTTATTCATTTGAATTCAACAGAGATTGATCAAACTCATTCATCTT
This sequence comes from Peromyscus leucopus, assembly GCF_004664715.2. Classification (NCBI taxonomy): domain Eukaryota; kingdom Metazoa; phylum Chordata; class Mammalia; order Rodentia; family Cricetidae; genus Peromyscus; species Peromyscus leucopus. Next base: position 24,162,588 of record NC_051068.1, read on the forward strand.
GAAACATTTTTCAATGTCCTGAAGCAGCTGGCTTGATAGAAAAGTGAAATAGCTTCTTAAATTCTCAGCTGCAGTGTTATGTACATGAAAATATTTTAAGAGCTATGACAACTTTCCTTGGAGGCATATCCAGTGTGTAATGCTGACTGTGATAGAATGTGCAGGCTTAGGACCCTTGGTCTGAACATGGGAAGGTCACCACTCACTGTTACTCAGCAAACTAAGTCTAAAACCTTTGGTTCATTCTGCTGGGATTTTAATACCCTTAGATCTAGAGGTACTGATTTCAGAGAAATATACTACTTCAACAGGAAACACAGTGATTTCATCAAGAATGGAGTTAAGAATGATAATTAGTTACTTTGACATCCACAGATGTGGGGAAATCATGGACAAAATTTATGGTATTATCTGGGGTGATTAGTGTTGGGGTGGCTCAAGAGATGAAGATTAATGCTTCATATACATGCAGAATATGGTATGTTGGGAACATACACAAATCTTGTATTTTAGTGTTGTATACATGTGACTTAAGCCATTGGAAAAACAGTAATAACAAACTCACTGCAAGGAAGCAAAAAGGAAAAAATATTCTACAACTGGCAGTTTTACGCACCCAACCAAATAAAGGACCATGCAGCTAAACATTTGCTGAAGGATTAGAAAATTCATAATTGAAAGGTGCAGATACTAAGTAAGTCATGTGATCAGTTATAAAGTGAGAGTTATAGCCATGCTTATTTCTGTATTGTTTTTACCATAAATATTTGTGTGTAAAAATAAATATAAATGTATTTATATAAATATAATCTTGGGATGAGCAAATCAACCATTGGCAAATGACATTAATATGATACAAAAAAATAAATCCTGTGTCAGAAATAGAGTCTTCTATTTTATACTAGATTTTATTCACTTTTATTAGAAATTTGACCATTATGTTTATTCCAATAAATAATATCTGAATTTCCTTTTATAGATGTAAACATTTTTCCCTTAGTGGTCAGATTATATGATTACATTTTAGTAGGTTTTATGTTTTAGTTCATTTATAGTTTTACTGCCTTAAGATTCATGCAAACTTTTCATACAGTGGATAAGTCATCAATGTGTAAATGTCAAATGAAGATACTTGTCTTGGTTATTTTTTTATTGTTGTAAAGAGTTACCATGACCAAGGCAACGTTTTGAAGAAAAAAAGTTTATTGGAGGATTATGGTTTCAGTGGATGAGTCCATGGTCATCGTGGTGGGGGACCTGGCAAAAAGCAAACATACATGGTGCCCGAGCAGTAGCTGAGAGTTTATAGCTGATGCACAAGTATGATGCACAGAAGTAGAGACTGGGCCTAGCATGGGCTTTCATAACCTCAGTGCTACCCCCAGTAACATACTTCCTTTAACAAGGTCATGCCTTTTAATCCTTCATAATCAGCTCCACCAACTGGGGTACAAGTTTTCAAATTTAAGAGCCTATGAGGGCCACTGCCATTCAAACCACCACATTATTAAAGGATAATTTTAAGGACACTTCTTTAGTGAAGAAATAAAATCTAAGAAATAATGCAGAATATGATGGGTGGCTTATGAATCAAATTGCCATTTTTATTAATTTGCTAATTCCTTTTATATTTAACTTATTTTTCTTTCACATATCACATCCCAACCACAGATTCCCCTTCCATTCTACTCCCTACCCCTACCCCACCCCAAACCCATCCACTCCTTCTTTATTTCCCTCCAGGAAAGAGCAGGCTTCCCAAAGATACCAACCAAACATGGCATATTAATGTTGCAATATCACTAGGTTCCTCCCCTCATATTAAGGCTGGATAAGACAACTCAGTAGGAGGAAAGGAGTCCCAAAATCAGACAAAAGAGTCAGAGACCGGGGGTGGGTAGGGATGGAAACAGGAGGGATCAGGTCAGGGTACGTAGAGGGAGAGAGTACTAGGAGAGACAATTAGATTTGGGAACATGTTCAGGATGAACTAGAAACCTAGTACAATGGAAAGTCTGAGGAATCTTCCAGGATGATCCTGGCTAAAACTCTTTGTCATAAGGATATGGAGTCTATTGTAACCAGGCAAGATTTTTTTCTTTTTTCTTTTTGGTTGTGAGCCTAGCCTTTAACCACTGAGCCATCTCTCCAGCCCAACAGACTGGTTATTGCATATCTCAAAGCTGAGATTCTGATTTCTATATAATAGACTGAGTTCTGTATAATGTGTGTCCATCAAACATAGTACTATTTTTATGTGTTGTTCACATATTTCCTATGTGCATACTTAAAAATTTATTTAACATAAATCATATCAAATCCATATATTTTATGTCTAGTATTATAATTAGGCATTTAGATATTTTACAGATAAGAGATGGTATAAATAAACTATCACCTATAAACACTTTGATTATGCTGACCTTATTTATTTAGATAAGATAGAACAGATCTCTAAAAAGTAAATTTCAGTATATTTATAGTTTCAATTTTCACAGCCATTTCCACATTGCCTTCTGTGTAGAATATAGCAATTATAATAATTCACATTTTCATCAGTGCTGCGTGAGATGCACTAACTTCATTCCTAAGAGATAGATTTTTGTTGCTCATTTTATAGCTCTCACTCTGATTTACAGGATGTGGCTTTGGTTTATAATGTTGTTTTACCAAAAGGGAGTGACAAATAAAAGTGAAGGCCATGTTTATTCAGAAATCATAAACTACCAAGTTTTTCAAATGAATTTTGAGAATATATTTAAACTCATTGTAGTAAAATTTAAAAGATCAATATGTATCTTTCTGTATGTGAAATATAAGCTTTTAAACACAATAACATGTATAGCACAGTTAAAACAATACAGTGACTAAAATTAATAAGATAAAGATAAATTGGAAATTAAATGATTGGAAGAAAGATAGATTGTAGATAGAAGATAATATGTAGATACATGTATATATATATAAATACATAAATGGATACATATATACATATATCTATCATGTACATATATACATATATGTATGTAAATTGAATCATAGATAAATATGTATGTATGTTGATAGATACATACATAGATAACATATCAATAATTACATGGAATTGCTGAATATAATTCGTTGAAAAATGAGTTATCACTAAAAACAATGGTGTTAGATATTATGACAAATTTGTGTTCAGCATAATAGCACATGCACACACATAGGAAATGGGGAATGGTTTTAGCTTAAGGAAAAATAAGGGAATCACAAATACACATATTGTAAAGTTAGAAATATAGTTAGTCAATTATTTTAACATGTATTTACATGGTACATATAAATAAGAAATAGTAGAGGCAAGGACATATATTTAGGTAGATAGAGGGATAGAATTTTTAATTAAATATACTTAAAGTCTGGTACCTTTTGGGCACATATTCATTCTGAATTTCCTATTTGGAGGATTAAATATCTCTCTTAGAAAACTTGTTTTGAAATCTTATTTCCTTAAATTAGGGTAACTGAACATCTGTGAGGTTCTAGTTGGTTTATTATTACACGTTTAAAGTTAATTTTTATAATGTATATATATTTCTACTGTTGTGTGTGGCATTATGTTTTAGCAGCTCATTTAAAAAATTTAATGTATAATTAAGAAATACAGAAAATAGTAGTCAGACTTATAGTTATATTAGGTTGTTTTCAAGGTCATAAGCAAATATATTTAGATAATTCATCTTCAAACATTTTGAAGATCTACAGAATATGGCATTTATTATGTTTAATAATCTAAGGCTTTTCATGGCAGTGAGACATGTCTGCTCCTGGCAGCACCAATCTACTTCAGAGGTGATGGGCATTGAAGAAGCACCATGTGGAGTTTGCTTTCTTTATGGCAAAAGCTAGCCATATGGGCAAAGAAAATGCCCTTGCCACAACTACTGAAAATTACTGTCCAAACTGGATCAGGGGACAAAAGAAAAGTGACTGCTGAATTTTGCCAAGGTAAGGTAGGACAATCTTTCAATATTTGCTGTTTGCAGGAAAGTCTGTCAGATATTCTAGGCCTGTAGGCCAGAGCTCCATGATTAAAAGTTAGAGGGGAATTTTGGGTGACTGTCTGGGCGTCCTGATGTCCTTGTCATTAGGTAACATTACAACCTTCTGGAGTCTTTGATGAAATTGAAGACTAGAGAGTTATAGTTATAGTTTTCCTCAATTATGATAAAAGATAAATTAGGTAAAAACTTTTAGACTCACCACGATAAGATTGATAATAAAATTCTTTAATTTTAATTTTGTCAAATAGAAATAGACTAGATATTATAACTATAATTCTTAATACCTGTTTTTATTGTATATAATTTTACTATGTTAAAGATAAAATATTCCTCTTTTATTTAGACAAAAAAAAAGGTGAAAGGCTGTGGAGCAATCTATTTTTTACATTATTATAGCTGGAGAGTTTTCTCTCCAGGTCCCGCCTAGCCTCAGCAGTCCCTTAGCCCACTTATAAAATAAACATACAAACGTTTATATTATTTAAACTGCTTGGCCATTAACTCAGGCCTATCATTGTCCAGCTCTTACTCTTATACTCAGCTCATTTTTATTAATCTATTCTTTGCTACATGGCTCATGGCTTACTGGTACCTTACATCTTCCTTGTTCTGGCAGAGGCTGCAGGCAGTCTCCCCCTTCCCTTCCTGCTCCCTCAATTCTCCTCTCTGTTAGTCCCGCCTATATTTGCCATACAGAACATCCCATAGCACCCCCCCCTTTTTTTAAAGGAAGGTTTTAACTTTTACATAGTAAAATTATAGATAACAAAACAATTATCAAGCAAGAATTACAGTTATAATATCTAGTCTATTTATAATAACTAGTCTATTTGGAAAAATTAAAGAAGATATCATATGTATCTTATCTTTGTGAGTATAAGGTTTTATATCTAACTTATCTTTTATTATAACTAAGGAAAATTATATTTTTCAAAGACCTCAGAAGGATATAATACTACCTAAAAAATGGGAGAAGGATGAAAGCAACTTTTGGGAGTCTTGTAGGGTAGATAGAGACAGCTGGCAGCCTGGACAGTAATCCAAAGTACTCTTGTAAAGTTGGGGCATCTGTCTTTAGCCCACAGGGCTAGAGTCTCTCAGTCTTTTTGTGTGTGCGTGTGTGTTTCTTTTGTAGAATGTCTGGCAGTTTCCTCTGTGAAGCAGGATCCTAAAGGACCATTTTGTCAGGCAAAGTTTAGTGGTTACCATTCCATGGTTATGTTTAGTCTTATGTTTTGTCCTTAAACAAGGAAGATGTAAGGTACCAGTAAGTGACTGTATATTTAGTCAATCAAGCAGTCTAGGCAAGAACAGTTTCTTGCCCAAATGTCTATTTTTGTCAAGGTGAAGATAAACTCCATATGGAGTGTCTCTGATGCACATCCTCTTCTCTGAAGTAAATCAGTCCTGCCAGGAGCAGACATGTCTCACTGTCCAGAAAATCTAAATTTTTAATATTTTAAATGACATATTTTGTAGGTCTCTGAAGTATTTGAAGATTACCTATCTATCTGAAATATATCTATGTATACCTAGAAGACTTAACTAACATGGCTATAAGTATGATTATCATAGATGACTAATTATTAATATATTTTTTAATTGCCCATTACAATTTAAATGAGCTATATAAACATAACACCTTAAACAAGAGTAGAAATATACACACAGTATTTCAAAATCAACTTTAAGTTTGTATCAATAAACTAAAATCTATATCAATGTAAAACATTTTAAACAAGTTGTTGCTCTTTAAAAGTACGTTCATTAATCTACCCTTTTATCTTATTGTCTCTATATCCTATATATCTATATCATATCCCCTTTTCTTTTTCAGAAAGAGATAGCATTTATAATCAACCTGTTTTAAATAAAAATATTGTTTTTTTTCTGTCCCACACCAGAGGGCTCTTTGGATTTGGACATAAGAATCTCTTAACCATTTTTTTTTTAAGCAATATGCCTGGTTTAGAGAAGAAATGAGCCAATTTCATCTCCAAAGCCAGCTTGGTATATTTGGGAATTTGGGTGTAGGTTTTTTACTACTTTTTGCTGGGGGGGGCACTGCCTCTTATGGGGACACAAAGAAAATATTAGGATTATGGAGTAGTTCGTGAGGGTGTATCGTCTGAACCAATTGTCTTGAAACGGTTTTGGATGTTGGATAATCTGGGCCATGGTGTCATTGGAGAACTTTTAGGGGATCTTGGCTGGTTAAACTTAATGTATCTTAGTTTGGAACAAATCTATAGCCTCTGGCTTTCTGTGGAAACAAAAGCAGAGCCTCTTTTCCAAAGCAACATATCCTTATATCTAAATTTTGAAGTCAAGGTACCTTTAAAATTTACATTTTGGCATAACTCAACAGCTTTTACAGTCAAATGTTTTTTTTTTCAGTTACAAATATCAAAGAGAACATAACCAGATTCTGTGTGATAGCCATCCTTGCTTGGCTTATTTTTTTATATTACCTTTACTGTATCTTTAAAGACTTTATTTTTAAAAACTATCTACTTGTACATTATGAATATTTATTACTCACTAGCTAATAAAAATCTGATTGGTCAACATCTAGGCAGTAAGAGATTGAGTGCAAGAGACAGACTAGGGGATATCTGGGAAGAGGAAGGGCAGACTCAGTGAGTTGCCAGGAGCTGCAGAGGGGGCAGGACATGCTGGAGTTCAGGTAAATCCTTGAGCCATGTGGCAGATTGTAGATGAATAGAAATGGGTTCATTTGAGTTGTTTAAGAACAAGTTAGTAATAAGCATGAGCTATCGGCTGAGCATTTATAAGTAATATAAGCCTCAGTGTGGTAATTTGGAAGGAGCTGCTGGGTTGGGAAATCTCAGCCTACAATGAGACCTTTTAGTTATAAAGGAGACTAACTTTTTTTTCTGGAAGATAAAATGAATTTGCCTTTACATGCTTGTCTAGAATGAATGCAAGCTTAGACCAATCATGCTAAAAGACAGTGTGATAATTGGAGTGGTGGATCTATAGGCTAAGGGACACCAAGGAACAAGCCCCAGAGCCTAGGCAGTCTAGGAAAACCTGAGTCACCAATAAAGTGTGGTGTATTGTGTGATACTCTTTCTGAATTCTGCAGAATTGCGGTAAAATAAACTCCTAGTTTGACTTCCTCCATCTGCTAATTGGTCATGCAGCTTTAGGAAGTACATACAGTAGTGGAAGATTTAGTTTTGGATCCAAACTGGGAACCTGTCTATTGGATGCACTCATCTTTAGTCATGTTATATGAGAGAAGGTTTTTGGTAGAGCAATCTACCATGTTGACACAGACATCATCATGTCTCAGTCACACGAAGCATGTTGAAGCTGCAACTTGAGATCTTGTCAAGTATTCTCTTATCACATCTTTCTCTGAATACATTTTTAATTAGTTATTAAACTAGATGAATATAAGAATCCGACATAAAGCTTTTATCAGATATTTAGGGTGAGGTTAAAAAATACACTCACACTGAACATACACACCACACACACACACACACACACACACACACACACACACACACACCACAAATATGTACTACATGCACTTCCCAGTACTCATTTGCAGGCACAATGAGTCACATTTCACAGTGGTATCTCCTAAAAATATGGGCAATATGTCAGAATTAGAAATAGATAGTATACCATGAGCATTCCCTTACTTGCATTAAAATCAATTTCTCATTAGAATAACCAGGTTACAATGTATTTTTCATGTTGTACTAACTCCCTGCTTCTCACAGCTTCTTATTGTCTTCTTTCAGCATTGTTTATTTTCTGTGATACATTAAAGTAAAATAAAGGGTTTTATGTGTACATACAAACAATAAAAATTTACAGAACAGATACAGCATGAAAAAAGACTCCTAAAAGATTATTCATAACACATAATGTAGATCTCATGGTAAAATTTTAAATTTTGATTGCACAGAAATTTCATTCATTGATGTGACTGTCTTAGGTTTTTGAGCTAATAGACTTAAAGGGATCTCTCGAGTCATCATATTATGTTTATATATTACTTGTTGAAAAGATTTTTCTTAAGCCATACAAAATGTGCCATAACTCTTGTCTTTTCTCATGTAATCCTGATGCATCTCAGAGCAGTCTCTTAGCTATTACAGTTTCAGCTTACAAGTCATAAGACCTATACTGGGGAAGCATTACCTCAACCGCTTAAGATTTTTATCTGTATGGAATTATAACATGTGCTTCTTACTGTCACTAGTGAAACATGTACAACCAGCTGTTTAATGAAGGTGATGGCTGACACACACAAGATGGATTTAAATCATAGCTCCATCCAGGAAATGTTTCAATTTTCAAAATGAGAAGCGATCTTCATAGAAACCATGAACAAATTTATTTTTAATGAATAAAAATAATTTTTACATGGGTGTCAGGGGAAAATAATAGTCAAATCACATTTTTCTATATAATGAGAATTTCTTGTTTCTTAGAAAGGAACAATGATAACATTTACCACCTTGCTCTTTAATAAGGAGAGTCTGCAGACAGCTAGCTAGGAGGCTCAGATCCCATGCTGGAGCTCACATTACTTTGTGTTACAGAAGTAGATAATCAAGAAAGCCCCAGGCAATCATAGAGCAGATAGAAGTTTGTCTTTGTTACATCAAGTTCCCTATTCTTTTTAATTTTTCTCCATATGTAATTGAGTTTGTTTTATTTATGTACATCTCATACAGTTTAACTACTTCATTTAGCTACTTAGATTTTATATTGGTATATGTCTCTAATTTGGATACCAAAACATTTGATACCTTGCAAATTATCATAAGTCATGGACAGTCATGATTTTTAAGAGTAATTGAGCCTAAAATTATTAACAAGCAATTTCTTGATTCTGGTGCTTCCTCAGAATCATGCATTGGGAATTTTTCCTTTTCTTTTTATCATAGATCAAATAGGAATATAGGATCATCTGGTGTTGTCTCTCATGCCTCCTTCCTTAGTTACTCTTGTCTGATCATCTTTGACTCTGCTCTAAGCTGAAGCTACTCAGGATCCATTTTCATTCTGCCTGTCAGGCACTCCGCTGATTGACTCCTTGCCTGCTCTTTCACATAAATTGTATTCTCATTACTTTCTAGTGCTAAGCAGCTGCCATCTCTCTGAAACCTGTGCTTTCTGCTTTATACAAACTCAGAAGCTGTGCTCAGACACAGTAAACAGAGAACAAGAGGAACAGGCCCCGGGCAGGGAAAGGATAGCAAAGGATATTTGACTTGAAGTGGGCTGATGGGCTTTACAGGACCCTGGACAGTGCAATTATGCCAGGGATTTCAGGATATTGTGAGCAAAGTTGCTTCAAAGCTGGAATTCAGCTTACAAACCAGGTAGTAGGAAGCAACACATTAAAAATAATAATGGCTAAAGATGGTAAGAGAAGAACCATGTGGCCAAAATATGTAGGACTGAAATCATGTTAGATACCACATTAGCAGAAACAAAATCAAAGTAACCTGTCAGCCAGAAGAATCCAGGAATAGTTTCAAGACGCCTTCATAAGAACTATGTGACTAGGAGTAGTTTGGGAAAAAATGACATATATCTCAGCTTTGAATCTTACAGACGATGGAGACTAACATTCTGCATGTCTCGGGACATATGCTAGTTGAATTCAGTATTTCTGCATGGAATCAAAATACAAGAGCTATCAGTGTAAATATAAGAACATAAAAATGACACTATGCATAAAACTCACAGTGTCAGATGAAGCACATAATGGTTTTAAATGTTGCAATAGATTTTCCCATTATCTATAGGATATACAAATTGTAAATATATTTGTTTTCCTTTCTTTAAAAAGTTTGTTTTTTCACAAAATATATCCTGATTATGTTTTATCTTCCCTCCACTCCTTCTAGTTCCTCCCTATTTCCCTTCCCATTCAGATTCACTCCTTTTCTGTCTTTTATTAAAAAAAATGGCCTAAAAGAGATAGTAATAAAATAAAATATAGTAAATTAAAATGTAATGAAAACACCAAACTAACATATTGGAATTGGACAAAACAAACAAACAGAAAGAAAAGAGTCAAGGAAACAGCACAAGAAACAGACCCACTCCCTTACACACTCAGGAATTCCACAAAACTGAAACAGTAAAAAATCAATGCTTGTTATGTTATATGAAGTTCATTGACTACATATTAATTTTGTTGTAGTATTTAAGTAGTATAGTAAATATATACATATATATATATACAAAATAAAAATAAAGGAATATGTTTAGCCATTATGGATGCTTACTTTCAAAATTTGCCCCCTTTAAATTTAGAGTATATTTATTATATTTAAAAATTAGCTTATGAGGGAGTTTGGGGAAATGGGAGGCATCAGATGGGGGAAAGAGGGGTGGAAATTATATAAGTACAGAACTCATACACGAAATTCTTGAAAATTGAATTTAAAGGAAATAGACCCCATACAATTTACTTCAGGTTACCAGCAGTCAGAAAATCTGTTTTTTATACTGAACAGTGTTTTAGTTTATCCCATAAAAGAAAACAGAAGAAAGCATTGTTCCTCTACTCATAATAATGAGTGATTGTGCTTCAAATGAATTTAAGTTTGTGAGTGGGAAGGCACAATATTAAAATGCTACATTAAAGGTAGAATCCAAATGTTTTAACTGTAACCAAGCTAATTCTTAATTTCCAGAGCCTATTTGAAGGTGAGCATTTTTATACTCAGTGAATGTTTGTCAGAGGGGAGAAGATGTGTAAGTGTTTCACTTAGAGCCAAAGGGAACCTTATTTTTAGCTCTCTGAAATGTTCCCAGCTCCTGTTCACAAAGAACCTATATAATCAACTTCAGAACTTAATAACATTGTTCAAGTGAATAGGAATATAAGAAGCAAAATGAAAGGCAGCAGGAGAATATAATAGGGTCCTTTGCCAATGTGGTTGGACATGAGATTATTACTTCTCAGGATGACATAATCCAACTATTAAAATTTAAAAATTAATTTTAGAAATTTTAATTAAAACAAATTAATAGGTTCTTCTATATGGAAGAGTAAAAGCATGTTTTACATGATATTTGCAATACATTGTCATCAGACTAGGTAGTGCTTCCAGCTGGCCTTCTTAGATGTTCTAATTTTCCTCTTTTAGTATTAAGATGAATTTTCCAGGTCTTAGCTGAATTCAAGATAAGATAAATTCTATTAATATAACCTGAGAATAATATAAAAGGCTTTGCTGTTATTATATTTACAGTGTTATATGACAGTATATCCAGTTCTTATTTGTAAAGATTTAATTTATTTGTATTTATATGTACAGTGTGTGTGTGTGTGTGTGTGTGTGTGTGTGTGTGTGTTGTGTGTGTGTGCAAAAGTGGGTGTAGTTTCCAGTGGAGTCCTGAAGAGTGTGTCTCATTTCCTGAAACTGTAATCCCAGCTGACTGTGAGTGGCCCAGTATAGCTGGGAACTGAATGCAGCTTCTATGGCAGGGCGGGAAGTCACAGTAACTGCAGGGTCATTTATTCTAATTCTCAGTTGAAACATTATTTAATGAGCCAATGTAAGAAAATATATGTTCAGAAACATTTCTATAACTTAATTAAAATATTTATTATGATTTAGTTATAATGACTTTGTATACATTTATTTAAAGTATTTTCATATGTTAATTGCTAAAATTTAATACTGCTCATACTCTACATATAGATACATACATGCATAAGTGGACACAAACATTTTAATAGATGTAAAACTTATATCCATTGCAAGTTTTAAGGAATTCATTTTTTGGAATATAATTTTAACTATGTAAAGATGTGTTACATTTGTTTATGCTACAGAATATTACTTTGAACATGTAAAGGTGTTTTTAATGTTATAAGAATATGTTTAGTTATGAAAAGATGTGTTGAATTTGTTTCTCCTTGCTTGACTAAGTCATCAGACTGGTCTGATAAAATGTTGAACAACCAATAGCTAGGCAGAAAAAGGATAGGCAAGGCTGGTGGGCGAAGAGAATAAATCGGAGGAGAAATCTAAGCTCAAGAAGAAGAGAAGAACGAGGTGAGAAGGAGGGACATCTCTGGGGCCAGGGACCAGCCACACAGCCAGCCCCAGAGTAGGAAGGAAAGAAAGACATGTGGACGAAAGAAAGGTAAAAAGCCTCCAGAGGCAAAATGTAAAAGAAGAGAAACAGGATAATTAAAGTTAGAAACACTGGCTAGATATAAGCTAAACTAAGGCTGAGAATTTGTAACTAAGAATAAGTCTCACCCAGACTCAGAAAGACAAATATGGTATGTACCCACTCATAGGAAGATACTAGATGTGGAACAAGGATGACTGAACTGCTACTCACATCACCAGTGAGGCTACCTGGAAAACGGGACCCCAAAAAAGACATGGAGAAATGGATGAGATCTACATGAACAGCCTGGTCATGAGTGGGAACAATGAAGGACAACGGTCGAGGGAAAGAGAGTGGGAGATCCTAGCTGGATCAAGAAAAAGAGAGGGAGAACAACGAATAGGAGACCATGGTAAATGAAGACCACATGAGAAGGGGAGGAAGCAGAGAGCTAGGGAGGCCCACGGAGATCCACAAAGATACCGCCAGAAAAGACTGCTGGCAATGGACGAGAGACGGCAGGAACTGACCTACTCCGGTAATGGGATGGCCAGACACCCTGTTAGTTGTGCCATAAACCCCATCCAAGGAAGGTCTGAGGAATCTGGATGCAGACATCCACGGCTGGGCCCCTGGTGGAGCACTGAGAGTCTAATTAGTGAGAAAGAAGAGGGTTTATATGAGCGAGAATTGTTGAAGCCAGGGTTGGATAAAGCACAGGGACAAATAGCCAAACGAATAGAAGCACAGGATCTATGAACCAAAGGCTGAGGGGCCCCCAACTGCATCAGGCCCCCTGAACGGGTGAGACAGTCATTTGGCTTGATCTGTTTGGGAGGCAGCCGTGTGTTGGTGCCGGGTCCTGGCTTGTTGCATGAGTTGGCTGTTTGAATCCTGGACATATGCAGGGACACTTGCTCGGTCTGGGAGGGGGGGACTGGTCTGGCTGGACTGAGTCTACCAGGTCGATCCCGGTCCTCGGGGAGACCTTGATCTGGAGGAGGTGGGATGGGGGTGGGATGGGGGGGGGAGGGGGCGAGAGTGGGAGAACAGGGGAATCTGTGGCTATTATGTTGAACTAAATGATGTTGTAAAATAAATTTACTTAAAAAAATAAAAAAATAAAAAATAAAAAAAAAAAAGAATAAGTCTCTGCGACATGATTTGGTGGCTGGATGGCAGTGCTCCCCCCCCCCCAAAAAAAAGCCTGGTACAAATTCATGTACCAGGAAAGCACAGACACCTGTGTGGAATAAAGCTCTCTATTCTATTACATGCATCCCTGGAGTTTCCCAAACCCTTAGAAGATTTCATTATACTCATTGTCTTCAGTGGTTGTTCATTTCATTATTCTACATATTGTTTAAATATGATAATATGGTGCCTTGGTCCTTTTTGTGTCAACTGTTAGAAGGAGTCTTCATGCTTTATGTAGCCATATGAAACACCATAAAGGTATTACCAACAATATATGAGGAAACAAGAAAAAGCAGCCTACCAATTCTTCTCTGAATTGAAACAAGAAAACGTGGCTTAACATTTCTTCCCTGACTTGAACCTGGCTTTTCCTGCCAGTGGTTTACGATGCTGGATTGGAAGCTCAAAAAAACAAAACAAAGAAAAAAACAAAAAACAAACAACAACAACAACAACAAAAGAAACAAAAAAAAAACAGAGCTTTGTATCTCCAAAAGTTGCAGCATTACATCTCCAAAAGTCACAGCATCGGTTTGGTCCTCATTGTCTCAGTCTGTATCTTAGTGATGCTTAGCTATGTAAGAGAATCCATTTTTAAAAGCACAAAAAAAAAATGCACCTGAAACAGAGAAAACATCACAACTATGAGATAATGCACATAATCAGAAAATAGCATCTCAGAGTTAAGGACAGACTTATTAGTCCTAAAAATAAATATGAACTGAGAAACATTAATAAATTCCTATATTCACACTGTTAGAAATCCTTTGTCTAATCACATTGACATAAAACCCCAAATAATTCATAATCTGGAAGAAAAGCTAGATGTGCTCACCTAGATGATAGAAATTTCATCTTCAAATGATAACCACTTGCAAATGATGAATGGAGTTTTTAACAAAGATTCTCACTTGGAAAACAAACTATTCTTAAATGTAGGCTACATGTCCAACAGTAGATGATTAGCAGAAAATGAACTCAATACCATCTTTGGAGTTCTTTCACTTGTCATATAATGTCAGGTCAGGTCAGGACTTTTACTTTTCCTCAAATTTATCATAGAATATATATGTATGTATCATATATATATATATATATATATATATATATATATATATATATAATTTTTCCCTTTTTATCCTACAGAGCTTATGGCTTCCAGTGTAATTTTCAATGAAATTTTTATGGGCCTCTGAATATCTGTCTTTTTCTTGGGCTCTTTTCCTTCTTTTTGTTAGTTTGTTTTGTCATTTTCCAATGTGTCAATTTTTGTTTTATCTTATTTTTATTCCTTAGAAAATTGTTTGTTTCCTAGTGAGACAGAAATGGGGTGTGTCCAAATGGGAGGGAAGTCTGGGAGCAACTAGAAGTAGAGGGTAGGGAATCCGTAATCAGGAAATATTATGTGAGAAAAAAATGTATTTTCAATAAAAAGAAAACAAAAACATTAAACTGGAGCTTGAGAAGAAACATGAGTTGAAAGAGCAGACTGAAGCAAGCCTCTTTTTTTTGTTGTTATTTGTTTTTTGTTTTTGTTTTTGTTTGGTTTGGTTTTTCGAGACAGGGTTTCTCTGTGTAGCTTTGTGCCTACTCACAGGTAGTCCAGGCTGGCCTCGAACTCACAGAGATCCACCTGGCTCACTGGGATTAAAAGCTGGGATTAAAGGTGTGTGCCACCACTGACCGGCAAAGCAAACCTCTTATTGGGGTTTGTTATCGTTTGGATATCTACATATTAACTTTCTTAGCTTCAGTTTTCCACTCCCAGCAAGATGCATATTCAGGAGAATGATTATAACTCACATAGGAAATGATTGAATAAGCAATGGTTTATCCACAGGTTGGAACCAAGGAGTGGAAAAATGACTCAGGAATTAATGTTCTTACAGAAGACACAGGCTTGGTTCCAGTACCCACATGTTAGCTCACAACTGTCTATAATTCCAAAAGTCTGTTTTTTACTTCCACAGGCACCAAGAATGCAGGTGGTATAAATACATACTTACAGGTAAACATTTGTACACATTCAATTCAATAAATAAATCTACAAATATAATTTAAATATATAGATGAAGGAGGGTTCTTCCTTATAGTGCTGATTTATAGAGTAAATGTGTACTATATGGTTCAAACAGAAGGTTCCTTTGTAGATGCCACAGCCACCGCTCATAAGAAGCAACCAATGGATGCTAATGTTTATAGGGAAAATAGTGAAGAACAGATATTCATATTTTCAAATCATTTTCCTAGAAGATATTGATAAACATGAAAGGAATTTAGTAACTTTATAAATGAGGATACCTGTTAGTTTACTTAAATTCTGTGATCAAAGATTATATCCTCATTAACCAGACATAAGCCTCAGCATGTTCCAGACAACACAGGTACTAAGACCACAGCATCTCATCAGTGGTATCATTGATAAACACATTGCTCAGACATACCAGCAAGATTTGTTAGAGACACACAGTGATACTGTAGAAATTTGCTGTAGGCTGATAGGATGAATAGAAGTAAATTTGTCCTTGGTTACTCTAACTTAGAAGAAAAAACTAAATGTGGTATACTTAAAAAATGAAGTGTGGGGAACACAAAAAGACAATGAGTTATATGTAATTAGGCACTGATATTGTGTTTCCAGTTTTGGTAGTGGTATTGTTGTAAAAAGTGATTACATTTAGGCAAGTCACATAAAAGATATTTAAACATTCCTTGTGTCTGGGACAATTTATTTATAAGTCTAAAGCTATTTTCAAGTAAATAGAAGTCAAGTTAAGTAGGGTAGCGTTCATAGTATATTTGTGACTTTTGGTATCTGTGAAATGGATATGGCTGCCAGACAATGTTGCACAGGGCTGTTCTGAGATCTTAGTTTTCATAATTGGATGAATATTGTTAAACTCACAGTTGATAAGTTCTTTTTTTAATTTTTATTTCTATTCTGTGTCTCTTCAACATGTAGCATTTGAAATACAATATACCCAATACTGATACTTTTGATTACTTTTCTTGGTGCTACGATAACATTGTCAGACAAAGGCAACTTAAGTGAAGAAAGGATATATAGGATCACAATTCCATAATAAATCCATAGGGTGGGAGTGTTAGGTAGCAGGAAATAGAGGCATTTAGCCATCACACTGTAACCAGTAAAGAAGCAGATAGGAATAAGTGCTGGTCCTCACCTTCTTCCTCCTTTTTATTCAGACAAGCACTGAGCATGCCATGTATGATGAAATGGGTCTTTCCAGCTCAATTAACCTAATCTAGACATACACAGAGGCTCAGAGGCTTGTCTCTTCAAGTGAATTTAGTGAATTTAGAAGTTGTTAAGTTGACAACCAATTAGCCAACTTATATGTGTCTGTGTATGTGAATATACATATATATATATATATATATCTTAGGTATGTTTTACTGGAATTGGATACACTCACACATACATATATAACTTATTTATTTTTATTTTTTTTAAATTTAAATAGAATCATGTCACCTTGCATCCTACTTTTCCTTCCTTCATCTAGCTCCTCCCGGGTATCCTTCCTCCAACACCCCCAGGCCCCCCATGACTCTTAAGTTGATATCCTCTACATATGGATGTGTATATGTGTGTATGTAATAATAATGATCAAAGGAAAAGAGGCTGTCAAAAACTATAAATGTATAAACATATGGCATAAATATATGAGGAAATGAAAATGTATTTGATTCTTTTTTTTTTTAAGGAATTGTATTCAAAGATAATAAGACAGAACATAAACTAACACATCAGATTTGGACAAAACAAACACCAGGAAAAGAGCCCACCATTTGCAAAAGAAAACCAGAAGCCCACTCATTTGCATTCTCAAGAATCCCATGAACACCCTGAGCTGGAAGCCATAATGCACGTGTGAAGGATCCGGTGCAGACACATACAGGCCTTGTGCATACTGCCTCAGTCTCTGTGAGTTCATAGGAACTCTGATCATGGTGATTTTGCGGGCTCTTTTCTGGGTGTTCCTCATCCCCTCTGGCTTTAGCACTCTTTCCACCTCTCCTTCCATGGGACCACCTGAACTCAGAGGGGAAGGATTTGATGGAGGCTCCCCTTTTGAAGCTGAGTTTTCCAAGGCCTGTCACTCTACCTAATGTCTGCTATGGGTTCTGTTTTGTATCCTTTACAGCTTAGAATGATTTTGCTGTAATTTAACCATGATTGTTATTGCACATTCTTACATTCTCTACTTCTATTTATTTACCCCACTGTGACCTTCTGGCTTTTTCTTGACAGTCTTAGACTCATTGCAGTGTATCAGCTTTTTATTTTTCCTGAAATTCTTTTAAATCTCAGCTCAAATATCAACACATTCCCTGAACATCTATATTCCCCATGAGACACCTAGCCGTCAAACATGTTATTTTCTGTATTCTTCTCTAATTAAAATGATTTGCAGTTTCTAGGCAAATACAACCTCATGGTTAACAAATTAAATTCTTACTCATGTATTATTATATTGTGTTCAAGCTTTCATTTTTATACATGGAAATTTAAATTATTTTTATTTGCAGTGCCATCATATTTACTGTGTGCAATATAATATTTTGAAATCTATATCCAACCAGACAATACTAAATTTGACTAATTAAAATCTCACATCATCATTTTTTGTGGTGAGAAGCATTAATGCATAATCTCAACATTTTCATAAGCATAGTACATTACTAACTATACTTACCATGTTCTACTATGCATACCCTCATGTTGTTCCTTTGTAGCTAAAATTGAGTACCCTTTGATCAGGTTCCCCTGGACATTGTCAGTAATCAACTGTGAACCCTGGTGGTCTTTATTCTACTACTTACTTCCATGAAATTAACTATGCATTCAATTATTAATGACATTTAGGGGATTTGTCTCTTTGTGCATGGCTTATTGTTTTAGATACAAACACTTTAGTGATAGAATAGTTTTTTTTTTTCTCAAAAAGTTCTTTATTAAAGCACAGTTTTTCTCTGAAGAAATGAATTGGGGAGTTTGTCTCAAGGGAATTTTTTTTTTTCAGTATAAGACCAAAGCCCAAGACAAATACAACAAAACAAAACAAAACAAAACAAAAAACCCACTTACTATATATGCAGATCCTTTTTCTTCTTATTCCATTAACCTTAGAAACTCATGACTACTTAAATAGAAGCAAGATTCTTTAATTGCCCACATAATAAGGCAAATTACATCTTTACTTCTCTGTACTAGAGTTATTTTTGATTGACAATGCCTCACTGAAATATTAATTGGTATATGTTTTATATCTAAATGTCATGCTATTGGCATTATTACCTTTTACAGTAGGTAACAAATTACCTTACCCTCATTATATTTTAACTATATCATAAATGAAATGGAAATTAATTTTAATGGCATGTGATAAAGTTGTTTTGTATACTTTTAATATTATTTCTAGCCGGGCGTTGGTGGCGCACGCCTTTAATCCCAGCACTCGGGAGGCAGAGCCAGGCAGATCTCTGTGAGTTTGAGGCCAGCCTGGGCTACCAAGTGAGCTCCAGGAAAGGCACAAAGCTACACAGAGAAACCCTGTCTCAAAAAAAAAAAAAAAAAAAAAGAAAAAGAAAAAAAAAATTTCTATAGAGCAATAAATATAATCTAGTAGATATGTACTACATATATCAGCAATCACATTTTTAGCTCTCTGTCATATCTTTGGAATATGCACGTATCACTAAGATTAATATATACATAGTTTTATACGTATTGTTAATTTACTATCACTGTCATTAATGACCTCTTTGGACATTGCTCCAATTACAGGGAAAATGTAAATAAGATCTATGATGCATTCTTTGTAAACAGGCATTAAAAAGGATTCTTGAAACAGGACACCAGTAGTAACTCATTTTGCTTCAAGTGAACTTTTCCTATTTTATTTACTCATTTATTTTTTTTATTTCTTGAGTGTATAAGATATTGCCAATGTGGGCATGTAGATGCCATCGTGTTTATGTGGGAGTCAGAAGACAACTTTGAACATCAGTACTCAAGTTCCACCTTGCTGAAGACAGTCTCTTTCTATTTTAGGGCAGTGTATTCCATGCTAGCAGGCCTTCAAGTTTCCAGTGAGATCCTCTCTCTACCTCTTACTACCCCTCCAGAAGATTGGCATTGTAGATATGTGTTATGGTGCCCAATATGGTGGTATTTTATTTGTACTGGAATGTGATTTTAATTGTATGTTAATAAATAAAGTTGCCTGGGGGTCAGAGCTATTAGAGCCATAGAAAGAGAGTGGCGGTGGTGGCGGCGGCGGAGCACGCACGCCTTTAATCCTATAGATCTCTGTGTGTTCAGGGATACAGCCAGCATTGGAGACATATGCCTTTAAGACCTGGAGGGCTGTACTTTCAGGCAGTGACGAGGCAGTCATGTGTTTGGGTTTACAACCAATGAGAAGGCAGAACAGAAAGACTATTTAAAGACATACACACAGGAAGCAGGTCTCTTTTGGGAAGCTAGGAGCACTGCAGGAGGAAGAGTAAGATTTTAGCTCTGAGCTCTGACCTCTCAACTTTCTCTTTTATATTGGATCTGTGTTTTTTATTTAAAAAGATGGTTGGTTACATCTACAGCCCAGTTCTGTCCAATGTGGAATTTGAACTCAAGTCATCATGATTGTGTGGCAAGTGATTTTACTTACTGATCCATCTCTCATCCATTTTTAATTAGCTTATAAATCTGCACACAGTGGTAGGGTAGAATAAGATAATTTGATATTGGTAATTATATTATGCATGTTGGTAAAAGGAGTTACTAGAATTGTTTTTTTCTCTCCAAATATTTATAATTTCTTTGCACAGTAGCTTTTGAAATGTGTCTTACATGTATCTGTAATATATATCATTTATTTCAAATTCTACTCATTTCAATGTGCGGAAGAATAATACCAAAGCAAATCTCTCCAGTATGCCTATAGTTTGGAACTGATATCCAACACTATACTCCCTACCCTTGATACATAAAAACTGGTGGCTAGAAATAATTTGCTAAATTCCGTAAATAACACAGGTACAATAAAATTAGTAATCTCAATTTCAATTGTAGCTAATATATAAAAATTATAAATAACTACTTAAGGTTTTTTCATAATAATGTACATATATGCTACATGAAACTTCATAAATCAGAAATGGTAAGACTTGTGGCTCTGTAGATGGTATGATTCATAATATTAGTGAGTCTTGTCAAATATTGAGTGCCTATTCTCTGGAGAATTTCTGTCTTTCATGCATGCATATGTATTTGCTGCTAAAGTTAACTTATGGTGGCTCCTACATTTTCTCAGGCTTTTGTCATCACTTTCCCTTCAAATTCACACATGTCCTCCTCCACACACTTGATTTCATGAAGCCTTTTAAGCTCTAAGTCATCTGTAAACTGTGGTTTAGGTTGGAAGCTAGACATCACTCCCTGAGATAAACTGCATACTGAATACTAATTCTGCAAATATTTAAAAGTATCTGTGTTCTTATTCAATTTTACTACAATTTCTTCTTTTGTAGAAATTTCAAATGTGCAAAAGTCAGTTCTATAATACATATAATGTGAAAATTAGAATCGACAGAGCAGAAAATGTTTACCCAGCTAGAATTGGTTTGTGTGTTTCTCTGCTCTTTAATTTTAATGCATGGTCCCTGAGGATTCTTGATTCAGATGCATTGCTTAGACCCTGCCACACTGCTGTGGCAAATGCCTCCAGAGAAACTCGCAAGCTTTCCCATAGCATGCACTTCGAAATTCATTTCCTGACTACCTGGCTGGTGACAGACTCTTGTAGAGCTTCTTGTTTGGTTAATGTCAGGGCAAATTTCCTTCTATCTCCATCATCACCTCTGTGGTCCCCACAGGCCTGTGTGGGGGGATTTCTAAAGATATCAAAGGTGCCATTGCCAGGGCAGGTGTGAACCACATGAGTGTAGGTCAGTATACAGGTACAGACAGGAACCAGCAAAGATGCTCAAATCTCTTGAGAAAAAACAAACTGAGTCATAGAAATTATGACAAAAGAGTAAGCAGGCTTCTATTTTACTTTTCCATATGAGCACTGAAAGTCACAGTTTATGTAACTTTTTTCTCATGGTCTTGATCATAATTAATTTCACTCTCTATCCATTTTGTAGTATTTTTCTTCACATATGGTGTGTGGATCACAGCGTTGGTTCATCTTCATTGCTTTACTTACCTTCCTTCACACTTAAATTTTGGCTTTAAAAAAAGGAGGTATTAAAGGCATGAAGACAAGAGCTAGGCAGCCATGAAAGCTCATATGCTCTGACTTTTTATAAGTCATAAAGATAAAACCATGAAGTATTTCTTAATATATTTTTGATACTCAGATTTATATATGGTTATAACATTTTTAATGTAAACATTTGCAAGACACAGGAAAAAAATTCTCTGTAGTATGAACTAGCCTTGAATCTAAAATGTCACTGATACAATGCTGGCCAATAAGGAAACACCAATACACTCTATTTGATGGAGAAGCTGAATGAAGGTAACTTTCTTTACTTCAATATTCCATAAGAAGATGTCAAAAGACTGTGTGAAGGCACAAGTTGTAACAAAAGCAGAATCAGTGGTGGAGTATTTATTGATATGATAGTAGTTGGAAATATACAGTTATGTCACATTCCACAAATCTTTGTTGCAGTACAAATTGTAAGAACTGTTGAAGGCTGATCAAAGATCATCAAGACACAGTACTGTCTTTTGTAACAATTAGTCACTCAATGCCAGTCATCCTTTCTCTCCTGCTATGCCTAAGTAGTTCAGCAATGACTCAATCATTTTAGCTAAGTCACATCTTGCCCAAATAAGATCACATTGTGCAGGACTATATGAAACTTTACTATTCTTTGGAAATTAATAATTTAGATCAAGTTTTGTATCTCATGAATAAAATACACAATCATAGAGATAAATTGATATTTCTTCAAGTAATCATTGTACTATTTTATATTTTGAAATAGTCTCAGTATTTACAATGTTAATTTATTTATTTGGTTTAGGGAAAATAAGGCAAAAGACAATATATTTTCCAAAATGATGTTTACTTATAGTTGGGACATCAAATTAATATGAAAAAATAGTATCACAAAGAATAGTAATGTGTGGGTTGTGATCTGAATCTTATCAGTGATTTCAACCTGTACTGTTATGTTCTTCCCAGTGTTCTATGGGAATGTCCATCTTACTAAGAGGATAGATATCTTATATTGACAATGATATTTCGACGTTATGTCTTCAAAATGTGATTAAATTTACCTTAAGTAATTAAGGTGGAACTCACACAGCTGTTTCTAGCTCTCTTACAAGAAAAGACAGAAGGAACCAAACCGACAAAAATATACCTTTTCCTTTCTTCTGATCATCTAATGCTGTGTGGAGCTGGAACTCATCTTTTAATATCTACATAAAGGTTATCCTATGGTTTTGGGCCTTTAACACTGAAATATAATTGTCCCTCTTCCAGGTACTACATAATAGTTATGGAAACTGACTAGTGAAATGGCCTCTCCTGATTAGTTGTCAATATTTTCTTAAATCAATGACAAAAAGTAAGCTTATAAAATTGTGCAGACTCTTTCATTTAGATTACAAGTTATCAAGCATGAAATTAGATGTTGAATATAAAGTCCAGTGATGGTCTCATGAATAAGTACCTGTTCCAGGGTAGTTAAAGGTAGTCAAAGGTTGTAGGGTACCAGGGAAGTCACAGTCCTTCTGGGTGTAGCCATTGATAAACTTCCTTTGTTCAAGAAAATAACTTCTTACCCATGTTCAAGTATGAAATATTAATTAAAGGACTGAGCCCCCTCCATCTTTCTCTCTCATAAATATACACATATGGAATTTTGGAAGAAAGATTTATCAGAGGGCTTTGATAAAATTATAATATATACAAATATATGTATTAAACTCTAAAAAAATGAAATAAAATTAAAAACAAGCAATGGGACAACAGTAAGCATAAAGATATCAAGTCCAGATAAAGCCAAAGTTACTTATTGAGACACAGTCTTAAGAAAATCAAATTAGAAATAACTAAAAAAAATGAACAAAAAATGTCATCAAATTAAAACAAAACAAAACAATACTTGAGATCACCTAGAACCAGAAGAATTCTCAGTAAAGGCTTGTCCAAACAAAGTTGAATTCTAAAAATATCTTAGAAGAGAGGTTGGGCAGAACTTTTAGAAGTTTGCATTAAAAGGTACCATTGCCAATACCATTGAAGTAGACACAAGGGCCTTAGGAAACATGTAAATAATTTCATAGTGAATATTTAGACCAGATATTTTTGGAAGCCAAATTTTATGCTCTTTCAGCAACCATAATTTAAAAAGAACTTTAGATCAACAGCTATGGAACCTGCATGGGATTGGACAAGGCCCTCTGCATACAGGAGACAGTTGTGTCAGTTTGGTCTGTTTGAGGAGCCCCTGGCAGTGGGATCAGGATCTATCCCTTATGCATGAGCTGGCTTTTTGGAGCCTATTACCTATGGTGGGATGACTTGATCAGCCTTGATGCAGGGCAAGGGGCTTGGTCCTACCTCAATTGAATGTACCAGGCTTTGCTGACTCCCCATGGGAGGCCTTACCCTTTTGGAGGTGGGAATGAAGGCTGGGGCTGGGAGGGGGAAGCTGGGGACAAGAGGAGGTATGAGAGGCAGATCTGTGATTGATATGTAAAATGAATAAAAAAATGTAAAAGGTAGTAAAATCTGTAGATTAAAATATTAAATATCATCTATATTATCAGATCTATAAATAGATACATTATAATATTAAAATAAATTTTTAGAAAACACATGAGCTGATTTATTGTCTCTGTCATCCAGACTACTTACTCTGACAAAGAGCACAAAATGGTTACTTTCTTTCTGTACTTTTTTCTTTTACTTAAGATTGATTCTTTTCTCATATAATATAGCTTCATTATAATTTCCTATCCCTCTATTCCTCCCTGTTCCTCCTATCCCATGTGGATCCATTCCTTTCTGACTCTCATTTCAAAAGAATATCTTTCTTTTAGTTAGTTTGGGTAAGAGTTTGTCTTTCTTGTTCTTATCAAAGAACCATCTCTTTGTTTCATTGGTAATTCATGTTGTTCTCTATGTTTCTGTTTTATTGATTCAGTGCTGAGTTTGATTATTTCTTGCTGTCTACTTCTCTTTATTATGATTACCTCTTTTTGTTCTAGAACTTTCAGATGGGCTTTTAAGTTGTGCATATGAGATATCTCCATTTTATTTATTTACTTTTGTGTACCCTTAGTTCTATGATCTTGCCTGTTAAAACAATTTTCATATTTTCCCATAAGTTTGGGAATGCTGTATATTTATTTTCACTGCAAGCTATAAAGTATTATTTCTGTCTTAACGCAGTTTTCATTCAGTAGAGTGTTGTAGAATATTTTATATTATATGTTATATTAACTCTGTGAAGTTGTGTTTCTATGCCTGCCTAAAACACCTGATGTTCTAATAAAGATCTGAACAGCCAATAGTGAGGCAGGAGAGAGAAATATGTGCAGCTGGCAGGCAGATAGAATAAATAAAAGGAGAAATCTGGTTGGGAGAAGAAGTAGCAAGAGAAGGAGGAGGACTCCAGGGGCCAGCCACCCAGCTACAAAGCAGTCTATGGAGTAGGAGTAAGATTTATAGAAGTAAGAGAATGGAAAAACCCAGAGGCAAAAGTAGATGGGATAATTTAATTTGAAAAAAAAACTGGCAAGAAATAAGCCAAGTTAAGCCTGTTCATTAATAATTAAGAATAAGCCTCCATGTGAGATTTATTTCATTTGGGAGCTGGGTGGTGCCCTCCCACCCACCACCCACCTCCACACAAAAGAGTAGTAAAGACAACCAAATTTTGCTACCCAATGTGGGTCTCAAATTTCCATAGTGCCTGAGAAAGCTTTAAAAAAAAGAAAATAAATAAATGCTCCTTTAAGAGTTTCTGCTAGCTGACAAACTTCGAGCAACCAGTATGTTAACTGGGGCAAAAAGCTAAGTAAAAATGCCTGCCACAGTGCAAGCAGCAGCATTCTGAGCTTTAGGAAGGTTGAATGCAGTTCCTGGTCAGACAAAACTCAGACCTGGTCTCGAGTTTCACACTTGGTTTTCATGACCATAGAAGTGGGCAGAGCCAACTGAGAGTCACATGCAGAGGATCCAGGTGTAGGTAAGCAGTGCAAAGATTTGGTGGTATGGTCAAAAACTACTGAAAATATGCAATAAAAGAGGTCCAGATGGAAAAATCTCTAAATAGGTTACAGTGTTTTTAATAATGTGTGTAGTCTTAAAAAAAAAATGTGTATAGTCACAGAAAGAAAGAAATAATTTATAAAATAAAGTCTTTAAAGAAAGAGTAAAAGAAAAAATCCATGTAAGAGGGGAAATACACAGGGAGTCTGGATCCTGTAGAGTATTGTTTTGGATTCAGTAAGATAGGATAGATAATGCATTATTTTCTCTGAATATGCTAACTAAAAATGGACAGAATATTATAAAATTAAGATGCTGTGTTTCTGTGCCTGTCTAAAACACCTGATGGTCTAGCAAAGAATTGAACAGCCAATAGTGAGGCAGGAGAGAGAAATAGGTGGGGCTGGAAGGCAGCAAGGATAAATAGAAGAAGAAATAGGGTAGGAAGAAAAAGTAGTCAGAGAAGTGGGAGAACTCCAGGGGCCAGACACCCAGCTACACAGCAGGCCACAGAATAAGAGTAAGATTTATAGAAGTAAAGGAGCAGGGAAGGCCCAGAGGCAGAGGATAGGTGGGATAATTTAAGATAAGGAAAGCTGAAGAGAAATAAGCCAAGCTCAGGCTGGGCATTCATAATTAAGAATAAGCCTCCATGTGTGATTTATTTGGGAGCTAGGTAAGGGGGAGGTGCTCCTCAAAAGAGTAGAAAAAACAACCAACAACAATAGAGTTGTTCAGTTTCCATTAGCTTGAAATTCTTCTGTTCTTTCTGTTGTTGTTGATATCTAGCTTTAATCCACAGGTTCTAAAAGGATGCAAGGAATTATTTCAATTTTCTTGTATCTGTTGAGATTTGATTTGTGACTGAGTATGTGACCAATTTTGAAGAAAGTTCTGTGAGGTGAAGAGAATGTATATATGTTTTATATATTGTTATATTTTCTTTTGTGTGTTAGGGTGAAATGTTCTCACTAATAATATAAATCTTTTTAAGTCGTTTATAATATCTGTTAGACCTAGAATTTATCTATTTAGTTGTTGTCTGGATGACCTGTCCATTGGTGAAATTGGGATATTGAAGTCTCTAACAATCAATCTGAGAGGGTCAATATGTGATTTAATCTCTAGTAGTGTTTCTTTAACAAACTTGGGTGCCTTTGTGTTTGGGGCATAGATGTTATGAATTGAAATGTCATCATGGTGGACATGTATCCTTCCCTATCTCTTTTGATTAGTTTGGTCTTGAAGTCTATTTTGTTAGATATTAAAATGTTTATGACAACTTTTTTCTTAAGTATATTTGCTTGGAATATATTTTTTCAACCCTTCACCCTGAGGTAATACCTATCTATCTCTTACTCTTATAGTTAGCCCATTTCTATTAATCTATACTTTGCCAAGTGGCTCGTCCTTACTGGTACCTTACATCTTCCTTGTTCTGGTGGCGGCTGCAGGCAGTCTCCTCCTTCCCTTCCTGTTCCCTTAATTCTCCTCTCTGTTAGTCCTACCTATACTTCCTGTCTGGCTAGTGGCCAGTCAGTGTTTTATTTATTAAAATATTTGCCATACAGAACATCCCACAGCAGCACATCTGTTCAGGCCCTTCTGACTTATAGTGTCTCCATTAAGAAGTCAAGTGTAATTCTACCAGGTATTCCTTTATATGCTACTTAGTCTTTTTCTATTTTAGATTTTGATATTTTATTTGTTCTGTGTTTAAAGTTTTGATTATTATGTGAAAGGGAAATTTCTCTTATGGTACAATCTCTTTGAAGTTCTGTATATTTCTTGTGCATTTATAGGTATCTACTTAAAGTTAGAAAAATTTTCCTCTATGAATTTTTTGAAAAACTTTTCTGGGCCTTTGAGCTGGTTTTCTTCTACTTTCTCTATTCCTATTATTCTTAGGCTTGGTTTTTTTCCCTAGTGTTCAAGATTTCCTGGATATTTTGTTCCAGGTGTTATTTTAGATTTAACATTTCTTTGACCAATGTATCCATTTCTTCTAATTGTAATTTCATTGTCTGAGATTCTCTCTTTCATCTCTTGTATTGTGTTGGTGAAGCTTGCCTCTGTAGTTTCTGTGTGAATAGCTATTTCTTTTTCATTTCCAGAATTCCCTCAGTTTGGGTCTTCAATATTGTTTCTATTTCCAATTTCAAGTTTTGAACAGTTTTACGTCTTTCCTTACACTGTTTTCTGTTTTTGTTGCTTTGATTGGTTTGATTTTTTTCTTCTATATTTTTAAGGGATTTATTTAGTTCCTATTTAAGAATCTCTATCATAGAAATAAAGCTGTTTTAAGGTCTTCTTGTGCATCAGCAATGTTGGAATTTCTTGGGTATGATAGCTGGGCTTTAGTGGAAATATATTGCTCTAGCTTTTTTTATTGTATTTTTATGCTGATGTCCTGACATCTGAGTTTGTGATGAATAAGTGCGTGTTTTTTTTTTTTTCTTTGTTTCTAACTTGTCTCTGGATTTTCAGAGTGTGTAGTTGCTGGGTGATGCCTCTTTTTGCTTCACTGGGAATGATGTCAGAGAGGAAAAGGAGACCATAAGAGGTTTCTATCTACAGAGCTTGGGATGGGGCTGGGGTTTTTGAAACTCATGAATAGAAGAGGGTCTGTCTTCATCCCACTTGTTACCCTGGGAGGAGATGCCCATGGGTTGTCAACTGCTGGAGTTGGGGTCTGGGATACAGTGGATGATGGAGGGAAGGAGGTTATAAGGAACTGGTTTGTAGTATCTACAGGAGATGTTGGTGGAACTGAAGTAAAGCTGCATTTAGTGTGAAATTGATCTGACAGAGAGACCTGGTTTTCTCTAGACTGAATATTGTAACGCTAAGAGAAAAATAATTTCTGCATGATTACTAAAATATATTTAATATTGTTCCTCATGGGAATATAGATGAACTACTCTGAGCTTGTGTGTTTCCATAATGAAACTGAATAAATAAGGTCATGCTGATAGAGGATAGAAAATTTCTCATTGCTAGTTTGTGATGCAACAAATATCCATGGAAGCAAAGAGTTTAAATAAATACTGTGGAACTGATTTGAAGTTGAATATTGGTGTATTTACATATTCAGATTAGTCTGAATGCATATGAATAAGTACAAAAAATAGGTTTCAAGATATGTGCAGCTGTAAGTTTTAGCACACAAGTTCCAGGGTGTCTCCCAAAGAACTTGAAAACAATGACATGGTAGCAGTAATGAACAAAGCCAGGCACTTTTTTGTGACTTCTAAAGCCAACTTCCAAGGGTAGTAATCAGGAGTTCTTGGAGCAAGGGCTGATTCTGTAGCTGGTTCCTGATAAAAGAGAACAGAATATGCTTGAAAACCATGCAGTACTAGAGTGCACAGAGGTATTAAAAACAGCAAAGGAAGTGAGTGTGAGAGACACATAAGAGGAAATTAAGTGAATTATCAGTAACCACAGTGACTACTTCAGGAACAAAACAAATAATCCAGTGCTGGTCATATGTAAAAGAGGAAAGTAGGTGGTCTCTGAGCACAGTACTCAACTCTAAGTAAGATTCTCTACTCTATGCAGACAACATAGAATCACTGGATTCCCACAGAGTATGTGACCAGCACCAGGGTGTGTTTGTGTGTTGCTTTTACATGGGCTAAATTTGCCAAAATTATTCAACTCCATAAATTAAAGCGAGCAGCGTTTAAGCCACATGATCACATATATTTCAGTTATTACAAATAAACATGTCTTTGCCTCTGGAATGCTCTTCTCTGAAACCAGCAGCCACATTTCCCATATAAGAAAAACAAATGATATAGATGGCTACTCAATAATTAATATATCCAAACTATTTATATAATCAAAAATAAAGAGTATCCTAGCAAATGTTGTAAGTGAGAAAGACCTAAATAGACATCATAGCTACAGAAAAGGTTGGAAGTAAAGTTGGTAATGATGCAACATAACTGACTTCTCAACTGTGACAATGTACTGAAAAAGTGAGAAATTAATTTGACAAGGGAACCTGAGCAAAAGAGAAAGACAAGCCTTGTAGATCCTGTGGACAACATTTATTTTTTCTGTACAACCCAAAAGTATTCTATAATAAAATATGACTGAGAACATGAAACTTTCAAAGTCTTTGCATAAAAAAATTATAAAATATGCATGTGTTCATGTATTAGCCTCACTTAACAATAAGGCTCATTAAAACAATATACATAAGATATTCCTTGTGTATTTGGCCATCTTTATATATTCTGTACTCTTGTGAGTTTTTTAATTGATATTTAAATTGTGTTACATACTATCAAAGTTTAAGCATTGATGAAAGATTTAAGATTATAGCCAACCTTAATGAATAATTGACTTCTCTATTGGGTAAGTATCACAAATATGGAGCTACACTGAGCAACTATTACTGTCCTTATGTTCCAAAAACTGTCTTAGTAAGACTATTGACTGCTCAGATATAAGACAGACATATTCATTTTAATAAAGTTCTGTAATGAGTGTGCTTGTTAAAATAATTATGTCATTTGTTTACTGAGTGAGATTTAATAGGATACTAAAAATCTTCCACAATATGTTGCTATATTTATATACAAAATATAAAAACTCAGTATGGTTCATTTTTATCTTAGAGTGTATTTATCTTTGTTTAGGCAAAGACTTAAAAAATATTGTCACTTTCTTTGTAAATATCTTTACTGATAAAATAGAAATTCTTAATCTTGGCTATATATGCCATTTCCTAATTATAACACTACATTTAAAATTGAAGAGCATGCTACATTTACTTTTAGTTTATGTTTGTGTGCTTGAAAGTTTTTGGCCATATACAATTTTAATTAGTTATTTATTCACTACACAAAGTTTTGGTAGAGATTTTATAGTTATTTTCCATTAGAAATAATGAGTCAAACTGAAAAATCAAAGTCAAGTTTAACATCCATTAATTAAAGCACAACCACTATAGTCCTGTAAATTATAGAATCTTGATTCAAGAGTTGACAAGATATATGAATTGCATCCTCATATAAAATTCCCCTCTTCTCCTAAAAAATACCATATAAAGCCATGTTAATAGTATGCTTTGAATAGAACATAAATGCGACCTGGACAATGCACGTGTACACACACACACACACACACACACACACACACACACACACACACACACAGTGTAACCAGTGCCACATTGCAAAACAATGACAAACACAAGGAGAAATGGAACTTGATCCTTGCCCTAAACCACACTGATATTTAGTGCTCTCCATCACAATTCTAATCTTAATATTTTTTAGAAGAACCCCCCCCACACACATACACACATATGTATATATGAGTATTTTGCCTCCATGAATGTATGTACTACATGCATGCAGTGCCCACAGAGGCCAAAAGGGGGCATGAGAGTTCCTGGAACTGGAGTTACACATGTTTTTGAGCAGACATGAGGGTACTGAGAATTGGAGCCAAGTCCTTTGCAAGAGCAACCAGTGCTCTTAGCCACTAAACAATTACTCCAGCACCTGAAAGTTTAAAGTTGTTACTGTACTGTACTTCATATACTATGGAAATATAATATGAAATATTTGGCAAATATCATAAATCTGTGAAATGGTCAAATAAGTATGTTTAACCAGACCCAAACTTTCGGTCACATTCCATCCCTTGTCATTTATCTGTGTTTTAGTACTTATAATTTTCGTACATCTGCTACTCCTCATTTACTCATCCATTCTCTTTCAATTTCTGAGGATAGACTGATGCTGAAGAATTCTCTCAGGAAGTGATCTAAGTGCAATATATATATGTATATATATATATATATATATATATATATATATATATATATATACATATGTGTGTGTGTGTGTGTGTGTGTGTGTGTGTAATAAGTTCAAGTAGCTCTGTTTTACCCACTGAGCAGTCTTAATGTCTCTCCTTTCACATAATATGTTCAATGCTCATTTAATTGTATCCACATATGAGGAACGCATAGATGTAGAGTATTGATATTATGCTATCACTCTTAGAAGACATGTTACCAAAATGGTCTTGATTGTATTTGTAGTGCCATAACAACACAACTGAATTAGAGGAAAATTTCCCACCATTGTTAGAATTTTATTCTCTAGTAAGTAAAAACTGAAATGTGTGCATGAAGACTACCTGCATATCTACACTGAAAATTCTAAAATGTCATTTTTAAGAATTAATGTACCTTGTATTGCTGAAAATTTTAAGAACAGCACACATAAGCCAGTAGAATTATAATATAATAGCCAAGAATATTTAAAAACAAAATAAGCCAAATATTTTATTTTTAATTTTTTTAATATATTTTCTCTAGCCCAATCACAGTTTTCTCTCCCTCCCTCCTCTTCTCCAGTCCCTCTCCACAACATCCACTATCCCTACATCCATCTATTCCTCCTCCTTTCTCTTCATAAAAGGGCAGGCCATGTATATCAGCCAGCCACACATATCAGTCAGCCACAGCATATCAAGTTGCAGTAAGACTACACATTTCTGCGCTTATTAATGCTAAGTAAGGCAACCCAGTAGGAGGGAAAGGTCTGAAAAGCAGACAATAGATTCAGAGACAGCTCCTGCTCCCACTGTTAGGAGGCCCACAAGAAGACCATGCTACATAACTATAACATGTACAGAGGACCTAGGTCAGTCCCTATGAACTCCCATGAGCCCAAGTTAGTTGATTCTATAGGTTTTCTTGTGGTTTCCTTGACCCCTCTGGCTCCCACAATCTCCCATCTCCCTCTTCCACAGGATTCCCCAAGCCCAACCTAATGTTTGTGGGTCTCTGCACCTGATTCTGTCAGTTGCTGGTTGAAGCCTGACTGATGACAATTTGGCTAGGCAACAATCTGTGAATACAGCAGAATATCATTATGAAGCATTTCCTTTTCATTATTATTATTATTATTATTATTATTATTATTAATTGTTATCATCATCATCATCATCACCATCATTATCATTACCAACAATGTCTGGTTCTATCCTAGGTCTCCAGGCTGTTAATCCTCTGGGTACTGGCCTCCCAAGCAGTGTCAGTGGTAGGCTCTCTGTCATGGTATGGGTCTCAGGCTGGACCAATCATTGGGTGGCAACTCCCACAATTTCTGTACCACCTTTACCTCAGCACATCTTGTAGGCACAGCAAATTGTACGCCAATGGTTATGTGGTTGAGTTGTGGTCCCAATCCTTCCTCTGGAAATCTTGCCTGGTATAGGAGATGACTGGTTTAGGTTTCATAGCTTTCATTGCTAGGAGTCTTAGTTAAGGTCACCCTCATAGATTCCTGGGAGTTTCCATATCACTAGGTTTCTAGCTCATCCCAGAGATGCCCCCTGATGCTAGTACTCTCTCCCTCCATTCTCACCCACCTGTCCCCTCCCTCCCATCCAAAACCACCACCCAGACCCATCCCCATCCACCTGTCATGTATACTTTATTTTTTTGTTTGTTTGTTTGTTTGATTTTGGTTTTTGAGACAGGGTTTTTCTGTGTAACTATCCAAGTTGTCCTGGAAATTGCTCTTTAGACCAGGCTGACCTCAAACTCATCCAGATCCACCTGTCTCTGCCTCCAGAGTGCTGGGATTAAAGACATGCACCACCATCGCCACTGTTATACATATTTAAAGAATGTAAATTGCTTGTATTCTGAAGACTTAAAGTTTAATTTGCTTATAAAATCCCTCCTGTGGGACCAAGATCTGTCGCTGGCATATGACTTTTTGGAATCTTCTCCCTACGGTGGGATGCCTTGCTCAGCCTTGATGCTGGGGAGGGGGGCACCTGCAGGGAGGAGGGACTTGGGAGGAGTTTGGTCCTGCCTCAACTTGATATGCTGTGCTTTGTTGACTCCCATGGAAGGCCTTACCCTTTTGGAAAAGTGAGGGGATAAAAAAAGTGGGGGGAAGGAATGGTAGGAGAGGAGGGAGGGAAAACTGTGGCTGATATGTAAAATAAATAAATAATAAAAATAAATATTTAATTTGCAAAAATTAATAAATACTTAAATAATAAAAGAATTCTTATTTATAAATTAGAAAATGATGCTGTTTGAAGACCATATTTTGTAAATGTATATAAAAACTCCAAATAATAGCTTCCAAATTTCTGACCAAATTTTTTCTATGGGGTTTTTGAATAAGTTTATAAACTCTAATATTAATATTGAAAAGAAAAAGAAATAACAAATGAAATAGCACCAAAATGGATGTATTAATTTATGTTATCAAAATTTTGCTGATATAAAATGCACAATAATCTAATATTGAATCAAAGCTACAAAGGGAGATTAATAGAATAAATGTGAAAGTTCAGAAATATCTATAATTTTTATAGTGATTGATTTCTAAAATTACAGCAAAATATGTATAGGGCAAAGAAATGTCTTTTCAAATGACATATATGAAAATGAGATTTTAAACTGAGTTATGTGGATAAAATGAACCAAAGAGGGATTTTTTTTTTACCTAATTGTGAAAAGAAAGGTTTAAATCATGTTAATATTTTATAATTATTATTGGAAAAATTTGCACTTATAAGTATGTATTTTATGATCTTCATTCATTCATACCTCAAAATTAAAATTAAACTAAGAGATGATGACCAATAGATTGGGAGGGAAAGGGAAAGTAAAATATCTGAGAGTGGATGTAATATTTTAAAAGCATAATTAGTCTCTGTGAATTCTCATGTGTGTTGATATATTGTGTACCCTAATAAATTTTGCCTGAAAATCATAGGACAGAACAAGCCACTAGATTAAACATAGAGGCCAGATAGTGTTGGCACACACATTTAATCCTAGCACTCAGGAGGCAGAGATCCATCTGCATCTCTGTTAATTCAAGGCCACCCAGGAATGCATGAGATTGATTCAGTCTAGGAGAGAAACAGAGCCAGGCAGACACCTTTTATCCCAGTACTGGGGAGTTACATGCCTTTAATCCCAGCACTTGAGATCTCATGCCTTTGCTACAAATATTTAGGAAGCACACACACCTTTAACCCCAGCACTAGGAAGGAAATAATATGGCTGGGCAGAGAAAGGCATAGAAGTTGTGAGGAGACATGAACTAGCCCTTTTGATTGGACTTCTTTTGCTGAGACTCATTCAGTCAGAAGATTCATGGAGTTGGCCAGGTGAGAAGTAGCTGTGGTTTATTCCTTTATCTCTCTGATGTTTCAGCATTTACCAATACTTGGTACCAGGTTTTTTATAAGACAATTTAGATTTTGTGCAACAACAAAAATCTTGTAGATGAGAATTGAAGACAATGTAGTAACCAAAAAGCAGGAAACAAAACAAAACAAAAGTCTATCTCAAATTGAGTATATATGTGGTATGTTCAGAATACTATCTGGAAACATGACAGGAGTACAGACATATGCTGCTAGGTGGATAATAGTAAAACCTCATGCAAATTGAAAGCATACGGCTGTATATTTTATACCATTTATATAAAATGTGCTGAATAAGAAAATTGCGAGAAGCCGGGTGATGGTGGCACATGCCTTTAATCCCAGCACTCATGAGGCAGAGGCAGGCTGATCTTTGTGAGTTTGAGGCCAGCATGTCTATAGAGCAAGTTCCAGGACAAGGTCCAAAGTTACACAAAGAAAAAAAGAAATCCTGTCTCAAAACAAAGAAAAGAGAAATAAAATTGATAGAAAAAAATTGAAGTTGTACAGTTCTGAAGAAAAGTGGCCAAGAGCGAAGGTTGGGTCAGAATGCTAAGTTGTGCACACTACTTTAGGAGATGGGTAACAGTGGGCTGTGTTGGTGAGTGTATAGCTCAAGACAGTATAAATCAATGAAAAAGTAATGAATTTTAGTAAACAAATAAGTAATTTATATTTGAAATGAAGTGAAAAATAATCATAGATTTATTATCCTCACCCATTTCTATTATCTCACAGACTTCTGTCAAGAATTGGTATATGCCAAGTTGCCAGAATCATAGAATCAATGTGCTTATTGCCAGATAGGATCTCTATAAATGTATAAAGAACATTCAAATGGTAAAGGCAGGAGGGTAGCGCACTCAAAGCCAATGCGGTCACATAGTGAGATCTTCCTCAGAAAAAGACAAATGAACAATAGGTAATGATCAAGTGGATGTAATTAACATTTAAATGACCACAAATATTGCCATTTTATGAAATGAAAACTTTCAAATACTTGTCAGCTAGTTATAAAATCTATACTATATATAAACTCTATTTGGTCAGTTGTAATATAGACTATTAGAACTAACTACCCCCATCTAATTGTATATAGTTATTTTTAGTTTTTCTTTTTTTTATGCTCTCATATTATTCCTAGCCTCCATCTGATGAATGAGTACATAAGAACATATGCCACTAATACAGAATGTAGTATAATCCACCCACAAAACATATGGGATTCTGTCATTTGCAGTATGCATGAACATGGAAAGCATTATGCTAAGTGACCTATGTCAGTAATGGAGTACAGTATGTTCTCTGTCTTTTATGGAAGTTGAAAGAGGTAGGCTATAGTAATACTTTATTTGTGCTGAAATGTAATTTTATTTGTATATTAATAAAGTTGCCTGGAGATCAGAAGTCACAGTGAGCCACAAGCAGGAGTCAGGTGGTGTTAGGACACGCCCTTAATCTGATTACATGGCAGGCAGTCTCTGTGGTCAAGGACACATTCAAAGCAAGGTGACCTGAACTTTTTATCCCAGTACCAACCATAGAGACCTGAAGGTCTGTATAGACAGGCAGTGACGAGGAAACCATGTTCCTGAGTTTAGAGCCAATGAGGAGGCAGAACAGAAAGGTAATAAAAAGATAGGACAGAGGAAGAAGGTCTCTCTCAGGGGAAGGACAGCAGGGAGTGGTAAGATAAGGTGTCTTAGCTCTTGGCTACTGCTCTGATCTCTGGACTTTTAACTCTGCATTTGGCTCTGTGTTTCTTATTTAATAAGACCGTTTAGAATTTCATCTACAGTAGGCAAACCATAAAAAGAACCAATCATATTACACCACAAACTGGAGAAATCCTCTTTGTGTAATGCTAGAATTTTCCCGATTACTCTCTGTTTCTATGTATTTCTTTTCTATGATGTTATCAGACTATCACACTCAGCACTTTCCCTTAATTATAGGAAAATATTCTTCTCATTGAATGGTCTCTCTTGAATTTTAATGTAATATAGAAATACAGTTTTAGTTTTTATTCTGGATCTGCACTTATTGAGGCATCTTGTTATTTTATTCATACATAAGCTCTCAATGTATCAAACTCTAATGATCTGTTAATGAGTCTTGTTTCTTCTTTATTGTAAACTTAAACTCTTGGTTTCATTTCATGTACTTTTCATGCATAAGTTCTCCACAGAAGCAAGTTGGTACCTAAATGATATGGCAATATCAGAGAACACATTGATTTTCATACTGGATATTTTAGCTTCTACTAGAGAGATATCAGGCTAGCTTCTAAACATCTTAAAACACACAGAACAAGCTTCAAAATGAAGAAGCATTCGACTAACACATTAATAATGACAGTGGTGAACAAAAGAAGAGGCCCTTTGGAAAGTACTGATAGCTGGGCTGGAGCAATGAATCAGCAGCCAAGAGCAGGGACTACTCTTGGAGAGGACCTGAGTTCAATTTCAAGCAATCACATTGAAAAGTTCACAGATTGCCTATAATCCAGGAAGATCCTGTGCCTCTAGACTAATCAGGTACCTGAACCTGTGTGCATGCATGCACAGAGACATGGACACACACACACACACACACACACACACACAACACACACACACACACACACACACACACACACACACGAAAAATTAACTATAATGAAAAATTGACAACCGGGTTTCTCTATTATTGTCATGATTGTATCATGTCCACATGTGAGTCAATTCATTAGGAAATTATTTTCAAATTTTTCCCTAATCAGTTTAAGGATAAAAAAATGCTATTCCTGTATATATACATGTGATAATATTCAAATATAATCTAAAGTGGTTTATCTATTTCTGCCTGTTTTATTTTTTTCATATAATTATTTTTTTGTGAATGTATATATGTGTGTATATGTTTTGGGTATTCACATACCATGACCCATGAGTGGAAGACAGATGATTACTTGAAAAAAATTCCTTTTCTACAATGTGAGCCACTGGGACTGAACATGAGGCAAGTACCGTAAACCCCCGAAATATCTTTCAGGCTTATTTTTTCATTCCTATTATTCAGGATTTAATTGGCTGGAATTTTTTGTTGCTATACTCAGTATCTATATTAGTTACCTTTCTGGTTGTTGTGTGCAAGTAGTAGTTATTAAAAAGTGACTTAAGGAAGAAAAGGTTTACTTGGACTTGGAGTTTGAATGAATACAGAATGTCATGGCAGGGAAAGAATGGTAACAAGGTATGAAGCAACTGCTGACCTTATGATTGTGTCTCTACTCAGAAAGCAGAAAATGGACAGATAATGGGCTGGCTACAAACCTTCTGTAGTCTCCTCTGTGATCACTTTCTATCAGTTAGGCTCTATTCTATATTTTCTGCAACCTTCAAGAGTATCATCATCATTTGTTAACCAAGTTATCAAACACATGAGTCTATGGAGTGTACTTCACCCTCAAATGACATCATTCATTGATGGCATTATTAACACCTGCTAGATTTGAACTGAACAGCAAAATAAACATTTTCATACTTGCTATTTACTCAAATTTATATCATTGTAAAGTGATATCTATCTTCAAGCATTTACATTTAAAATTTTAAAACATTTGGATATTGCTATGGGATGGTCTGTATGTCAAGTGGAAGTGGAAAGCTGAGGCAGGAAACACTGCCAGCTGCCGCCATGACAAAAAGCATGTGAAGACACCGGTAAGCCACGAGCCACGTGGCAAGGTATAGATTTATGGGAATGGATTAATTTAAGCTATAAGAAAAGTTAGCAAGAAGCCTGCCACAGCCATACAGTTTGTAAGCAATATAAGTCTCTGTATTTACTTGGTTGGGTCTGAGCAGCTGTGGGACTGGCGGGTGACAAAGATTTGTCCTGACTGTGGGCAAGGCAGGAAAACTCTAGCTACAGAATATAGATCATTTTAAAATGTTTTTAATTGGAATAGAATTATATCACTTTCTTTTCTCCTTTTCTACCCTCCAACTCCTTTCGTGACCCCCACACTCTCAAGTTGATAGCCTCTTTTTATTTATCATTGTTAGACACATATTTACATGTGTGAATGTGTGAGCACAAATGTATTTAACATAATCTCCTGAGTCTAATTTTGTTTTTGTGTGTATATATTTTCAATATTGATAACTCTGATTGGACAATAATTGAAATGTCTTATGCTTGGGAAAGCCTAATTCCTCTTCTTCCAGAATTCACTAGTTGGCTGTAGTTCTTTCTCTTGAGATAGAGCCTTACAAAAGTATGTGTCCTTTATATTGCTATTCCTATCTTCTTCATGTAGCCATTTGTAGGACTGACTGTTCTACAGTATTCTGATTTACAATCTTCCCTTATCTTCTTCAAAGTTCTCTGAGCTATAGATGCAGGGGAGGTGGTGGACATGTATCTGCTGGGGATGAAATAACCAGATATGTAAGTTTTTCTTCATGGATTATAATGAAAATCTTCATATTACTGGAATAAAGGCATATGGAAAGACACACAAGGATCTTCTAATAGGTCACACAGATACTTTCCAAGATTTTCTGGGAATTATGTTGAATAATTATTTTATAAAATTTTTTCTCAATTGTCTTGAATCTATATTCCAGATAATAAATAAAAACATAATCATGTATTCATTTAGGATTTTTTTACTCTTTATATACAGTGTTAGAATTAGCCCCCAAAGTTTGTGCAAACACTGTTCCCACTGAGCTATGTTCCTTAACCTCAGTTATCATTTTTTAAAAAAACTTAATATAATTATGTATATAGTGGCTATTAAACCTAAAATATCTATTCTGTGACTAGGTATGTGGATCAGTTGACAGAGTGCATGCTTAGCCCATGAAAGGCATTGAGTTCCATACTTCTATTATATTAACTAGTT
Organism: Peromyscus leucopus; assembly: GCF_004664715.2. Taxonomy (NCBI): domain Eukaryota; kingdom Metazoa; phylum Chordata; class Mammalia; order Rodentia; family Cricetidae; genus Peromyscus; species Peromyscus leucopus. Next base: position 24,202,334 of record NC_051068.1, read on the forward strand.
ATGGTTTAATGGCTTACATTTGTAACCACTGCCCTGAAGACATGAAAAAAGTTTAATGATAGCCTGTGACATATTAGATCTGTCTCAATAATACTTATCTGATACAGTCTTTTCCTTTCTTTCAGACTATATCCTTTTTGAACTCTAGTAGTCTAGATTCCACTTAATGTTTGTATTTCTTTAACTTTGATTGTATCACTATTTTTATTTTTGTGTGAAGTCATTACTATAAGTCACGTTATAATGAATATTTTAAAACTAATACAATTTTCTCTGAGGTAGAAAGTAAAAGGAAATTGTAAATTGTTTGACGGTTGGCAAATAGTTGTAAATATTAATTATATTAGATATAGTAACTGAGGGAAAAATTCAAAATGTGTACATATTTTAATATTTTTTTAATATAAAACTATTATATTTTTGTATACTACTATTTGGATAGTTCTTTTACAAAGCATTATATAATGCCTTTCTGCCTCTCAGTGCAGAGAGGAAGCTGGAAGGGACCTCTAAATCTTAAACAAAGGACAATGTATTCCATAATACTTATCTGATTATAAACTGATTATATTTCCGCTATGCTAGGATACAGACAGAGTAGAATATAAGACAGTGTCCTGTGTATCAATTTGCCCATTATCTCTAATGAAGTTAAATAATGCATGAGGGACTACAGATTGTAATAATAAATATGCATTAAAATTCCTAACGATGCAAAGAATGCAGTGAATTTTTATTCATTTACAGACAAATAACTTGCAACTTTTTAGAAGTTAAATTACCCAGATGATTATAAATTGGCGTGAGTGCCAAAAGAATGTAAAATATGAGTTCTCTTAGGGAAAATAATTACCAGCCTTTTCCTTATCAAGTGATTAAATGATTTCATAAGGAAAAAGAGAGCCACCAAAAAAAAAAAAAAAAAAAGGAACAAAACAAACAAAAGAAATGGAAATGAAGTAATAGCCAAAGAGACAAGGCTCCTGAAGGCCTTGTTGTGAGCTTGGAAGACATGTGACTGCATTGTTTCCTTAGTTTTTCCTCTGTGATTAACCCCTCAACTTCTTGCTATCAGAGTCTATACCCTTGAAGTTGAAGAGCTGTCTGTAGTCTCCAATATTTCCTCTGTGCCTCTTAGCAACATGCCATATGTACGTATGCATGAATGTATGCATGTGTTTATATATGTATGTGTATATATATTTCAAATAATTTTTTCTCTATAGTCCCATATATAATAGGAATGCCCTGACAACATTGTCCCTCCAAAGTCTTCAATGTTCAGTTCTAACTTGAAAGCTAAGCTTCTTATGATACTGTGGTGGTTTGAAAGAAAATGGCCCCCAATTGGAGAGGAACTATTATGATGTGTGGCCTTGTTGGAGAAAGTGTTCAGTGTAGGGACAGGTTTTGAGGTTTCTTTTGCTCAAGCTTTCATCTGGGCAACTTTCCCTCAACTTCATACTGCCTTCTGGTCAAGACATAGCATTTTCAGCTCCAGCAGCACATCTGCCTGCACACCTCCATGCTCCCCATCATGATGATAATGGACTGAACCTCTGAAACTGTAAATGAGCTCCCTCAATTAAATGTTTTGTTTTTTATTTTATAAGAGTTGCTATGGTCATAGTCTTTCTTCACAGCAATGAAACCCTAAGACAGAAGGTGGTACTAGGGAGTGGGGTGTTATTGTGATAGTCCAGACCATGTTTTGTTTGGAGGAATTTGGACTTTGGTACTTTGTGTTATAAAAGCAGTAGAAGAAGGCTTTAAGCACTGCTTAATGGGACATACTAGGAGGAACATGGAAGACAGTGCTGTTGAATGTAATTTGATGAACTACGAGGGGACTCATTCAAGAGGTTTAAAGGAGAATTGTAGTATTTTTTCTAGAGACCATTCTTGTGGTATTTTGGTGAAGAAAATGGCTACATTTTGCACTTGCCCAAAAACAATGTCTGAGGCTAAAGTGAAGAGTTTTAGATTAATACTGTTGGCAGAAGAAATCTGTAAACAGCCTTATGTAGACTCTGTCATGTGGTTTTTAGTTTTAACTCTAATGAAGATTTATAATGAAAAGGATCAAGCTAAGCAGGACAAATTACAAAATATAAATTTTGAGGGGAATAAGACCAGGAAGCAGAGGAAAGCAAAATTACATGTTCAAGGAGATAAATAGATTAAGAAATGGAATAAAGGGAGTGGTGACCTTAGGACAAGATCTCACCCAGCTAAATTTCCAACTTGTGAAAGGAACTAAAGAAATGATTCAAGATGGGTGTGATGGGGCACACCTTTGATCCCAGCACTAGGAAGGCAGAGACTGGCAGATCTCTGAGTTTGAGATCTCTGGTCTTAGTCTAAAGATCCAGTTTCAGGAGAGCCCAGCTTATACAGTGAAAACAGAAAGCTGGTGAAGATGGACTTAAATGAGGGGGACATGTTCCAGCCCCACCAAGCAGCAGAACTTGGCAGCTTCAAAAATGTGGTTTTTCCTGTGGAGTTAATGATAGAAGAAAGGAGTATGAAATAAAGCCTGTGAGGTTAAGCATGTGTCATGGCTGTCTGTGAATGGAGATCTAGCAGAGAGGACATTGCATGAAGCTGTGAAGTTGAAGCCTACATTGCTTTGGAGATCCTGAGGTGTTAGTAATGTCAGAGCTGTGGGATATCTGATGAGGAGAACTGCTAACAAGAAGTGGAACCAGGCAAACCGAAAGAAATGAGTTGTAGTTTTTATGTTATTAATCATTTTGTTTTCATTTTAATGAAACATGTTTTCTTGTGGCTTCTTTTTTTAAATCATCAGCTGAAATATTTAAGAAAAGTACCCTGATTAGAACTCGAATCAAGAGAGTTGAGAGTCAAATGCATAGGAGAAAAGAAAGGAGGGGAGGAGGAATGTGGAAGAGGGTGAGGGAGAGAGAAGGAAAGAAGGAAGGAAGGAAAGGAAGGTAGAGGGAAAATGTTTGTATTCAATGTGAATCCAGGTACTTCTGAATTCAATGGAACTGAAATATAAAATCGTCTTATAGAGGTGTTGAAGTCTTAATAATGAGTTAAATACAGGGCCTCTGTTGGTTTATGAGCTGTTTTTCTTATAGTTTTACAAACCAGCTGACAAAGGTATCTACAGAGAGGAGGAGATTAGTGTGACTATTGGAGAGGAGACGCTCCATGAGGACAGGATGTGTGCTGAAGTATCAGGGACCTTAGCAGAGATATGAGAAGCATGAGGCAGGAGCTTATAGACAGGATGGTTTACCTAGTACTGGACATGAATCACGGAGATGATAAAGGACCAGAGACCATATATTGTCTTCAAAAGGATATCTCTAGCGTCCCACTTCCTTCACCTATGTATAATGTAAGCATTCTATAAAACTAAAAAGTTATTTCTACTACCTAGGACCAGGCCTTCCTCACCACTGGAAGCATTTTGGGTGTGCTTTATATTCAAATCATAATAGTTTTAAACATGTTTTTGGTAAAGAGATGTTAACCTTATTTCTAAAAGGGATAAGACAATTGAGCACTATGTATCTGATATGCAATAAAATGATGTGGCACTTCATAACAGAACATTTCTCCTAGTAGTATTAAAACACTTTAAAAAATATACTTTAGGTTCTAGGATGTTTATGCCTTATGTGCCAGGTAAATGTTAAGATTATTTAGGAAAACATTTAGGATAACATAAGACCAGATTGAAAGAGAAAAAAACAATATAGATCACATAAGACAGCAAAGCCATATTCATTACATCCAAATAATTATTGTAAGACTAAGATAGCAAAAGGTCATCTTGATAATAATTTATATTAACAAAAAGCATATGAAATCAAGGATAATACCAGATAGAAATTATATATGTATATATGTGTGTGAATCATTTCTAGCTAACTATAATATATATATAGTTATAGTTATAAGAAAAAAAATCCTAGAAATTAACTTTGTTTCCTGCCTTCAGAATTGCCTGATGTAGAATGTGAGGACAAAGTTAGATGTTATAAATATGAGGAAAATCATAGAAATTTGTGCCCTTGAACAATATCAAGAACTTTCTGTATACTGTTGTCATATTCAAAATATTTTCTTCTGTAGTCTGAAAACAGTTTCAAAAATACCTAGAGTACAGTCATCTTCATCTCACTGCCTTCTGGAAGGCATGAATCTTCTCCTCTCTTGTAAACTGGACACAATTCCTTTTTCCACACTTATTTAAGACCAGTGATGTAGAATTGATTGTGATCACCCCATGCACTTCATTTGACTAAGGGAGCCTCAGGGAAATCCCAAACAACTCAAGCTATTGCCAAGGCTATTGGCTGTTTCCACAAAGTGATTTTAAGTCCCTATTACAAAAGACAATACCTACAAAAGGCGTTAAATATGGAGAAGTCTGAGCTGGTGCCTACCTAGAGCCTTCACGCTTACTGACCAGTGTTCACTACACTAGAAGGTACTCTGCAAGATAACAAAGTAGAAAGGTAAACACCAACCCAGCTACACACTTTTTTAAATATTCACAGTGAACTCCATGAATGGACAGTGGTACAATGCTTGTGGAACTAACCAACCAAGATCTGATTTGATTTAAGACCCAATCCATGAGAACAAACTCTGGCTAAACAATGCTCAGGTGGCCAAGACCTGAAACTAAATAGACCAAGGACCTTGGGGAAAACCAAGTACTTCTACTGTTCTGTTAAAGGAATATAGCAATAAAAATGATTTCTAGTGACTTGTATTCTGCTATACTTATAGATCAATGTTTTGCCCAAACATCACCAGAGAAGCTTTGTCTTTCAGCAGATGGGAACAAATACAGAAATCCACAGTCAGACATTATGCTGAGAGTGAGAGACCTTGCAGCACTTGATTCTAAATGGGCTGTCTCCATCAGTTCCCTCCCCTCGTGGCTCACAGAATCCTGTAGATGAGGGGGCAGGGTTTAAGAACCAGACAGGTTAGACAACACTAAGGAAACAGGCCTTCTAATTCATCATGAGCAAAGGCTCATATGCTCTCACAGAGGCTAGTGGCAGTATGCACAGGGCCTGCACAGATTTGGATCCGATGGAGTTCCAGGGCGGAGAGAGAGTAGACATAACCCACATCCCAAACTCTGAAGCTATCTCCAGTTGATAACCACTCAGAAATGAAAAGTTAGTTTTCTTCAGCAGAATCTCACTGGGTATGTACCTTTCAGTTTTTGCTGTTATCACACCATCCTTGTTAGGATGTAAAGGCTGATCAGTTTCTATTATGTTGAAAACAAACACATAAAACTTATCTTTGAATTCCTATCTTTCACATATGCACTAATAACTAATTAAACTTTTCATGCTGGAAAAAATGCTCTTTCAATATGTAATATCTACTTTTATTTCTTTAACTCTTTGAAATAAACCTCTCTCTTTTTAGTTACCTTCCCTTGCTCTCTCTCTCTACATGTGTCTGTGTGTACGTGTTTATGTCTTCTCCCTCTCTTTCTTTCTCTGTCTGTCTCTCTGCCCGTCTCTCTGTCTCTCTGTCTCTCTGTCTCTCTGTGTGTGTGTGTGTGTGTGTGTGTGTTGTGTTGTGTTGTGTTGTGTATGCCCGATGTTAACAACTCTGAGCATAGAGGACAGAGGAAGACATAATGTGTCTTCTTCTGCTTTTTACCTTACTCATCTGAGACAAGGCTTTTCAAAGAAGCTGAAGCTAGATGAGCAGCTAGTCAGCTCTGGTGGTTTTCCTTTGTCTTAATTATATTCCTTGAATACATCTATTATTCAGATTAACAGAACAATCATAAGTGAATACCTGATGCTTTTCTCTCACCTCTACTGTCTTCTCTCTTTACCTTCCTTTCATTCTACTTTGCAAACAGATACAGGGTCAGAAAGGACAAAACTCTGCATGAGAGAAAAAGAGAGAAGACTTCAAAGGATGAGATGAATGCACTTTAATGAGCGAATGTGATGGTTAGGTAGAGAAGAGGTGTGCTCATATGTTAATCGTAATAATGAATACAACGGCATGTATCTTTGTAGTCATTACATCCTATACACACACTCTCATGCTCAATCCACATGTCAACCCAGAATATGTCTATCTTAACAAACTAAATCTGTTGAAGTGACAGACCTCGATTTATTATTAATTCTTGCTGCTTTCCCAGAACCCCATCTTTCTACCATGCCACATATAACCTTTATGTGTTAATGAGTTTTGAATTTCACCCTGAAGTTAGAGGAAGATTTTAAGTATTGTAATGATGTTATCAGATTTGTAGGTTTATATGAATGAAATATAGTCAAGGAGAAGAAATATAAAGACCTAAGGGGAGAAGAAAATAATTAGAGAAAGATTTATAATTCCTATGAAGGAAGAAATCTTCGTAGATGTTGGCTTCAGCCAGAATTTAGCCATAAAAGTGTATCTCGTGAGACATCATTTCAATGTCAACAGGCCACATTTAGAGACATCAGTGATCATAATTATAAATTATTGCATCAGTGCATATGAAACAGCATCATTTCTAAATGGAGCTGCTTTGGGGATGTGACAACTACTAGCAAAGGGTGTTTGTAGGAGAATAATAAATTCAGCCCAGCAGATGTGGGGATTAGGCTCACAAAAAATAGCCTTTCTTTCTTTTAGCAAACTTCCAAACATAATGCTTATATGTGGAATTTTTCTTAATCAATTCTTGATTTGTAACATAGATATATGATTAGAAACTTCTTTGTTTCATATCCACTATTGCACTGTTTAGAAATTAATTGGAAAGTCTTAGTATTTGTTCAGAATTCTTTATAATTTCATATTCTGCATCCTTCAGAGTTTTCAACTATAAGATTATAGTTAAATTTTCAAAACTGTGAAGAAAACTGAAATAGATATTGGTAGTTTGATGAGGCATTTGATTTAGGGGAGAAGAAAAGGTAATCTTTTAAAAATACTTTCAGTTTTTAATTAAGAGCACTTCCGTAAGTAAGACCACAGAAGATTTGGCTCTTCTTTCATTTAGGAATAGAAATAAAAGTATGAATATTTATGCGTGTATTTAATGAATATTTTCTTATTCTAAATTATGTGATTTTAATATAAAGTATTGACCTGACCTACTAGTATTTGCATGTATTAGTGTGTTCAGAATTCTGGACAGAAACTGAGTTGGAATTTCTGTAAAGTTTTACTCTGCTGAGAATGAGTGTTAAGCATGCTATCTTGCTCTAGAACTTATTTTCTTTGCAAGGGAGACATAACTGTTCTGTGAAAAGATGTGTGTGTTTTGGAACATTCTCTTGATGTTACTCTGGACTAAGACTTAATGATGAATCTTTGATTTTCTTTTAATCTGTAGGTTAAAAGTAAGTTACATTGTATCACTATGCCATTTTCTATATTTAACCCTTAGAGATAAATCACTCTAAAATGCATATTCAAGTTTTCAAGTTTTACCAAATTTCCCCGTTTGAGTACTTTCTTTTCTATTTTACCCATTCCACTCAGAACTCAGCCCATGAATATCTTACTCTTTAACTCTCCAGTTAAAACCAGATTCCTCTAAGAATCAATTGTGTTATATTTCTGATCTTAAACCCAGACTCATTTTTTTTTTGAAATAGCAATATTATATTCTGGCCTCTGTCATGTGATGTGGTGAATTTTTGATAAAAAGAATCTTATAGTGTGTGCTAAAAGTCCCAGCTGTACTGGACTTTCTCTGGTGTTGCTTTGCAAGGAGGACTCAAGGGTTGTGTATGGGTGTGTAATATATCTACATCTTTCCAGGGTCACTTCTTTTTCCATGTAAATTCTCTATTGTTTGTTGAACCTGTAAAGAGGAGGTACCTCATATGGGGAAATGCATACACTATCAAATTGTTTGTGGCTGTTATCTGCCCTATGTTCAGTGTATGTTTTCTTGAGCATTGCTTTATGTATATATATAATCTTCCCTATGTGTCATCAGTCATCACATATTCTCATCAGTGGCTTGAGGAGGTAGTGGGTGAGTACATTTCAACATTTCATACACTGAAAACAGAATACACAAACATTCATGATTGGTAAGTATTCTGTTGCCATGATAATTTGGAAGTAGAGAGTCATTCTGATTGTTGTTCTGATATATCTTTGCTGTGGATATTGCTCTGTATAAATAAAACACTGATTGGCCATTAGCCAGACAGGAAGTATAGGCGGGACTAAGAGAGGAGAACTGAGGAAACAGGAAGGCAGGAAAAGAGACCTGCCAGCCACTGCTATGACAAGCAAGATGTAAGGTACCAGTAAGCCACTAGCCACATAGCAACATACAGATTAATAGAAATGGGTTGATTTAAGATATAAGAACAGTAAACAAGAACCCTGCTATGGCCATACAGTTTGTAAGCAATATAAGCATCTGTGCGTTTATTTTATAAGTGGGCTGTCAGACTGCCAGGGCTTGGCAGGACCCAGAGAAAAAACTCCAGCTACATATCTTACTGTCTTTGTTTGGCTACACAGGGTCAAGTGAATATTTGGGTGCATTCAAAGGAGGAAGGATTGTTTATTATTAGGGATAAGGAAAGTTTTGTAGAAACTACAGAGATATTTTCTAAAATGAGTGGAAGTGCAGAGAGTTTTTTGTTGTTATTGTTTTTTTTTCCCCTGTGGTTCATAATGACCTACTACTTCCTAGAGAGTGAAGTAGCATCTTTTCCCCTTAGCAACATAAAATTATGGAAAACTCTCCTAAAGCTTCCTACTGCTAGCTGACAACTAACTACCAATCATACAACCCCATTGATAACTTCCTAATCTTTACTATTCTGCTTTTTGTTTATGCAGCATTATATTATCACATTTGTTCCTTTGCAAACTCCTACCTCTTTTGATTTATTATTTTTATATTCTTGTAAAATATACAGACCTTTAGGTCTTTACCACTTGTATAAGTAACTTCCCCCTTTATTAATCCTGGGTCAACTATTGTATTACAGAAAATAGAAAACCTGATTATTTACTGTAACTCCATTAAAATAGTTTTTGCATGCAATGGAAGGATCAAGAACTTAATATATAGTGACTTGTTTAAAATTTCATAACTTAAAGCACAACGGATTTTGAACCATGTCCTCTAATACTCTTGTTATTTTCTCTGATATACTGGTACTCTGCAACCCATTTTTAATACTGTCTATAATATGTCAAGCTGTCATTTAACTTACCATCATTATTTAACTGCACAGAATCTCTGTGTATGATTTATGTTATACATCCCACTCAAGACATCCTTTCAATTTTTGCCTAGTTATGTTATTTCTATAATGTGAAATCTTTAACCTCACAATAAAATTGTAAGGCAGTAGAAATTTTAATTGGACCTGCAGAATTAATTCTAGATGTATAAGTTACAATATAAAGGCTGGGTAGTTGTGTATATAGTAAAAAAGAGGCTTCCAGTCAATTCTGTGATGAATGAAATCAAATATTACATATATTATATACAAAATAAATTGAAGTTACCAGAGAATCTCGTCACAGGTTAAGAATTATTAGTTCTCAAACATATTGTGGTTATTTTTAATATTTTTTCTTTTGAAATTAATTATGTTAGGGTAGAGACATTTGACCTGTATTTTCATTGCAAAGACTGAATTGGAATTCTTCTCAAACCTGGAGCACTGTTTATCATCTATTTGAAATGGAAGACAGCCATTTTTTTTTATGAGGCACTCACTTTTCCCTTTCCTTTTTAAACTTTAGCCTACTCATTTTATATATATATATCTTAAAGTTGGGGTTAATTTCCCTAGAGACACTCATTTCTGAACTGAGCCAACTGTCCCTTTTGCTGCTATACCCAAGTACTCTCATCTTCAAGGAAACACATAGTGTTTAAGGCTCTTGAATGACTTTTTCATCTTCCCGGCTCTATCTCCTTTTAGGTTTGGCATCACATTAAGACTCTCCCAGAACATTTGTGCTACTAAGTGTCTGCTTCTTTCTGGATGTTGGAGAATTCTCCAAATTTCCTTTTGCTAATTGGGATTGTATTTTTAATTTTGATGATTTATTAATATCTTTTTTGCATGTGTATTTCCATTTTATCTGCTTCTATGTATGTGCATCAAATACCTACAGTGCCAATGCAGATCAGAAGATGGCATCAGATTTTCCAGAATTGAAGTTTCAAAGGTTGTAAGCTGCCATGTGGGTGCTCAGGACACAACTGATGTCCCTGGAGAGTAGTAAGCACACCTAAACACTTAGATATCTCTCTGCCCCTTGTGATGACATTTTTCAATGATGATCTCTTTTAACTTAGAGTATACAGCTATTTCATTCATATATTGCCTAAAAGGAGACAGAAAAAATGCCAATTTACTATTTTATGTATAAAAACTAAAGATGGAGGAGGTAAAAAATAGTTAAGAAACTAAAGACATTAAAGATTTAAATCATTACAAAATGGTCATTGTAAGGAAACATAAATCAATGATGTGATCATGGTAATTAAAGGCATAACAAGTGGGAAAACTATTAGAAATGCCATTAGATAAAGTGGAGAAATATTCTTAATTTTTAACAAAGCAAAAACATATGATTATATCAAACTTTTGAAGACACACAAAGTCAAAGATTCAATAGTAAGTTTTAAAATTCTTCCAACATCTTCCAAAATCTATGAAAAAGTAGACTGGTTTATGAAAAATATATTTCATTTATATTTTCAAAATTCATCAGAAGAAAAAAATTTACTATTAGGTGTGTCTAGAAATGAGAATTAGCCATTCAAAAACATAAAATAACTCAGAGAATATAGTTAATGAAGAGATAATCAGCAGGTAGCCATGCATGCACATTTATGAACATATATGTGTGCAGGCACAGATATATTAGTGAATTTATGTGCATTTCTATGGTGTATGTGTACAGTTTATCAGAATCTAGGTGTATTGGATGGTTTTTCAATACTGCTTTATTATTGTAGATAAGATATATGTCTAATTTTAATTTTTGACATAATTTGGAGATAAATTTTAAACTTTATTAAGTTTACATAAGCAACTAACAAGATAAGCAACACATAGTATTTAAATTTACTTAATCAAAGCATGATCATAACTATATAAATAATTGAAGTAGTATTTAACAGAGTTAACAGCTAACATACTCCTATAACCACAAACAAAATTTTGAATTCTTGTGCAGCATTGATGGTAACATTGCTGATTTTCATTTCTAATTCTTTTCAACTAAGGTGGAACTTTGAAAAGCTTGACTTTTTTTCGGTCATCAGAAAGATTCTCTTAGTGAGAAATCCATTTTACTACATTACTTCACATACTGCAGACCAAATGAAATAGACTGTCCAACATAATTCCTGGAGATGCACTTTTTTTTTTTTATCACAGTGCTTTATGTACTGAGAGCACATCAGAGTATTTTCTCCAATTCTTTCACTTTAATTGAGTGCTAAGTCTCTATCACATTTTAAAGGCAATTTTACTCTGAAAGTTCTTGGACACTGTTCAATATTAGTATTAATGGTGTCTACCAAAGAAATAATTTGAAATTGGATTGAAGCTGATACATGCTCTAACTTGAATGCATTTGAAATAATGGATAGGATTCAAGTGGATTCTGATTCATCATTAAATAATTGATGCTTTTCAAATTCTTAAAATGATAAGAAAAAATCTAAACAGGTATGGTAGGAGAATTTATTGTTTAATATTTCTGTTAAAGAAAGTCATGGAAGAAGAGGCATGGAGGTGTGACAGGAAGAACCTGCTGAAGATGGGCATGGTTTTAACCATGAAACAAGTTTCAATTTAGGAACATGACAAATATTCATGTGGGTGTGATAAAGTCTTATGAAAATTGCAAAGATCATAACTGATAAGTAAAATATTTATAATGTAGCTTTGTATTAAGTAAAATTAAATACATGGAGAGAATAATATAGCTGGAAAGAAATGCTGATTTTAATCTGAACACACAGGAGAAAACCTTGAGTAGTTGTGATCTCATTTTATTTGTTGTTGAATAAAGTTTTAATAACACACATAATTAAAAATAAATAAATCATAAACAGATAAGGGCTCATACCTGTAAAAGATAGTTTTAAAATACATTTATGTTTCTTTAAAGTTATTCATTCCATAAAATATTTAGAAAGATATATATGAGCTAAAAGATGAATTATGTAATTTTTATGATATCAGTTCTTTTTATGAAATGAACTGATTTTTGATTAATAAAAGGTCTACAGAGAATTTATGAAACCTCCCTAGTATTACCAAGCATAAAGTATTTTCCAGAGAGTTAAAAAAGAGTATATTATAAATGCCCACTCTCAGAACTCTTACTTTTATAGGAATTTACTAGATTCTAATGTGTGTTACTATGGAGTTATGTTAATTAATTCTTAGTTTTATCACTGAATTGTTCAGGATTTAGAGATTTATTCATGAGTCATGTATTTAGAATTGTATAGTATGCACCCTTTCAGATTGACCTCTTCACTTATTAACTTGCAATTTTACTTTATTTAGCTGGTTTCATAGCATGATACATAATTTGGGGGTCTAGATTGATATCTCAATGTATGGTCCCCCTGTTTTTTTCTCTTTGGCCTCAATAAATTTAATAATTTATGTGGAACAGCCAGAGATGGAAAGAAGATAATAAGATGCTGAAACAGAAAAAGTCAGAAATTTAAAACATGTAATACTGAAAATTAGTGTGACTCCATGGTAAACACAGCAGCAATATTGATAAAGAAATAAACAAGAAGGTCAAAGGGCTGAAATTTTGAAAAAGAAAAACAGTCTCATGTAAGTTTGACACAGGTATATATTACAGTGAATTTATCTATTAATTAACTGATTTATGCACTGACTGCTGGAAATTCCATTACAATTATGATAAAGTCATATGAAGAATATAAGCAACGTGGTTGTTTAAGTTTAAAATTATATTATTAAATACAAAGAAATAGAATTGTTTGAACATTATCATGTTTAGTTGTATGACTGAAGTAATAAAAGGCATTCCTTTTTTATGAATATGCACAAACCATCAAGTACACACACACACACACACACACACACACACACATTCATTTGTGAAAACTGTGAGACTGATTGAGTCTCTGAGGTGAGACAGCTGCTGAAGAACCAGGGCTTTCAAATAAATAAAATTCTTATATTAACTTCCTGTAAAACATATATGTGACCATGAAAATATGAATTTTTAGCCATAATTTATCACTGTGAAATGAGAAACTGGTGATAAACTTGCAGTCCCTAATCTTTCTAAAGCACATTCTGGAAGCCAGATAAGAAACTACTGTATATAGTTCATGGTGCTGCTTCTCATGGTTCCATGTTGCCCTTCAGCACACAGAGCCAATATCAGAGGAAAGATGGAATATACTCTTTGATGAATCTACTGATTGGAAAGCTGAAATTATTTTTCCTTGATTGTATGTGAGGGTATATGTTTGCATAGGTTTATGCATATCGGTGTGTGAGTGTAGACATGTGCATTAGAATTGAGGCCATAGATCGATGTCTGCTGTCTTGCTTGACTTTGCTATATCCACTTTTTGAGACTTGCACAGTATCTAAAGCTTTCCAATTTTGCCAGGCTGGAGCTCCAGTGCTCCAGGGTTTGCTTGTATTCAAATTCGAATGACAGTGGGTTATTGTCATTGGCCCTGCTTATTTATCTTGATCCTGCACTAGACACAAAAATGATACATAGATGATAATTCAGGTCAAAATCATAAAATTATGATTTGAAAACTAATTTATCAGTTACTCTCCTATGAAGAAATAATTGACAGAAGTGACTTAGGGAAGGGGTGGTATTTTGTCTCATGAGTTTAAGGAGTGTGGTCCAGTGTGCTAGGACCTGAGAGCCTTGCTAATATTCTGTCCCATCAGAAGAAACATTGCTAGTACCCTGCTTACTTCCTTCTTTCACGTGTTTTATCAGGGCAGTATTTCTCTTTGTACGTGTGTGTGTGTGTGTGTGTGTGTGTGTGTGTGTGTGTGTGTGTGTGCGTGCGCGCACGCACACGCATTCATGTGTCCCACAGTAGGCGTGTGGAAGTCAGAGGATAGCTTTTGGGAGTTATTTCTCTCCTACAGCCATGTGCTTTCCTGGAATAGAAACCAAGTTATCAGGCTTGGGGGGTACGTGCTTTTCCCCACTGAACCTTCTACAAACTTGATTATTTTGAAGACACAGTCTCACTGTTGATTCCCATTTTTCTTACAACTATCTAATTTGGGCTGGGAGTGAATTCCTGGAAACTCTCTGAACTCTTATTTTGAATGCTAGGATCACAGGTCTGTATCTTCATGTCTGGTGGGACTTATATTCTCATAAGAAGGGCCTACCAAGTGGGCTGGTTCCTTCTGCCATCAGTATGCACCAATAAGTCTCCTGTCTGCATGTGGAAGAATGTATCACCTGAACCTGAATATTCTTGACTCCTCAGTCTTGGATTTCCAGTCCCAAACCAAACATCAAGAATTAAATGACTGCTGTAAATGTAAAGCATCCAAACTATAGCCAGCAGCATGACAATCTGAACTAAGAATTCATACTTTACTTGTGCTGATATTTTAGGCTACTTTTATATATACTATTTTCTAGAAAAAGTGGTGAGTACTCACTCTAATGTAGGAATTTATCTTTATTAATACACAATTTATGAGGGGAAATTATAAAGGAATTAGTTAATTATTTCATAAGTTAAACATGTAACATGGACAACATTATTTCAGCAGTTATTTCTGATTTGTTTATATGTTCTTATATTACATAGATGATGCTAAAATAACGAAATACAATAGCAATACATCTATATGCAATACATATATATATATATATATTATATATATATATATATATACTTGTTCATAAATGAACATTTGCTTCTAAATTATGCAGAAGAAAACTTGTGAAAACACACCCAGGGGCAAGCATCTATTTAAGTTATGGTGCACTTTCTTCTAGATTCTTTTGCAATCTGGAGAATGTCTTATAACTATAAAAATAAATGTCCCTCTGAGTTTGAAAAATGAAATCTCTAACAGTGAAGAATACTTTCAGAAGTAGTATAAATGCTTATGTGCATGCTTACTTCTTTTATATATTTATTTATTTTTGTGGGTGTGTGCATATGTGTGTATATGTATACGTGTGTATATGTGCTCATGTGTATATGTATGTGTGTATGTGTATTTGTACATGTGCATGTGTGTATGCATATGTATAGATATATATGTGTGAATGCATGTGTATATGTGACTGTGTATATGTATATATGTATATATGTGTGTGTCTGTGTATGAGTATATGTGTATATGTTTGTGTGTATGTGTGTGTGCATGTGTGCATGTATATGTGTGTATCTGTGTCTGTGTATGCATATGGGTGCATGTGTGTATGTGTGTGTATGCATGTGTATATATATATATATATATATGTGTGTGTGTGTGTGTGGCATATGTTTGTTTATATGTATGTACATTTCAGTATGTGTGGGTGTATGTATATTTATATGTATGAGGCTGTGTATGTGTGACTATGTGTGTATGTGTGTGTGTGTTTGTTTGCATTTGTGTGTGACATGGAGTCATTGTTTAGGTCAGAAGAGAACTATCAGGAGTTTATTTTCTTCCCTCTGTTCTTTGTATTAAATTCACAACGCAGGCTTGACACCAAGGATCTTCTTCCAATAAGCTGTCTCACCAGCACAAACCTTCTCGCGTTTGCATCAGCATCCACCTACATGTCCAGTTTTAGTGAATATGTATGAACATCAAAATGAAATGACTATACCAACTTCTTGATTTCTTATGCATATACAATATGTTAGCCTACTAACTGCAGTTATACACTAGCACTTCTTATAAATATTGCCTTATTTATACAACAATTCTTGTTGGAAATATAAAGATGATCTGAGCCTTTAGTAAGCTGTCACCTGTTCACTGAGAGAAAGTCTTGCTGATGTTGATAACTGCTCTCTGATTAGTATAGTAATGTTTGAATTTGGGACAACTGTGTCAGTTTGCAAAAGTAAGATGATTCATTTTTCCTTGAATTTTCTTTGTTGTTAGAATTTTATCTACAATGGTATAAAAAGCATGAATAAAAAATAGCTTCAAATATCATTGCAAATCAATTATGAGGTCTTGATTGGTGTAGCTTCTGCATCAGACTTAGAATGAATGTTGCAGTAGCAAGTGTAAACTTATTACTTATCTCAGTGTGTGGTTCCACTAGATGCTTGGGTGACCAAGTACAGTCAGTGAACAGCTCCACTTGGAAAGAGTCCCTTTTGACTAGCCATAGTCTCAACAACTGTACTTCAGATAATCGTTGTAGCTACAGTTTTCCTGCCTTGCCCACAGTCAGGACAAATCCCTGTCACCTGCCAGTCCCACAGCCGCTCAGACCCAACCAAGTAAACACAGAGACTTATATTGCTTACAAACTGTATGGCTGTGGCAGGCTTCTTGCTAACTGTTCTTATATCTTAAAGTATCCCATTTCTAGAAATCTATACCTTGCCACGTGGCTCGTGGCTTACCAGCATCTTCACATGCTTCTTGTGCTGGCGGCATCTGGCAGTCAGTCCTTCTGCCTTCCTGTCCTTTTATTTCTCCTCTCTGTTAGTCCCGCCTATACTTCCTGCCTAGCCACAGCCGATCAGGTTTTATTTATTGACCAATCTGAGCAACTTGACATACAGACCATCCCACAG
The DNA here is from genome assembly GCF_004664715.2 of Peromyscus leucopus. Classification (NCBI taxonomy): domain Eukaryota; kingdom Metazoa; phylum Chordata; class Mammalia; order Rodentia; family Cricetidae; genus Peromyscus; species Peromyscus leucopus. The sequence continues at coordinate 24,219,111 of NC_051068.1, forward strand.
CACAGCCAAGTGCAGACAATCTCAAACACCTGCACTCAGGCCTGAGGTCCTAATCATCCTTTATGCGGACCTGCTGGGTAAGGCCACAAGGAACCCAAGAAGGGCTCCCACAGGACATACAGAACATCCCACAGCAAATCGTGAACTCTCAGATAATCAAATGTGCTGTCATCCAGGCTTTGTAACCCATTCAACACAGGTCAACAGCAAAGTATAGGGAGGATAATTGTTTAGGTGTCTATGTCTTCAGGAGTAGAAGAGAGCAACAAGTTCAGATGATGGTTAGGTCAAACTTAAAGTTGTCTTAACCCTCCAGAATCTGCCAGTATACAGCACTCCAGATATAGGCAGTACTTTTTTTCATTGAATATTACTCTGTACACACAGAAAATATATTTTGTTCAATATATTCATGCTCATTACTATTTTGGGCACTCTTTGAGTGCCTTGGATCAATTTATCCATCACTTCCCTTCTCCACCTTACTCCATTGTGCTATAAATGCAGGTTTATTTAAGCTCATAAAACAAGATGCTAGCTTCACATATTTCTTCCATGTCCTCTTCAGTTTTCCTTCCTTACAATGAAAGGGAGCCAAGATACTGCTTTGGATTCCACTTTGCCTTAAGGAATGTTGTAACTAATTTGCTCAATCTGGAAACTGAAACTTTCTCTATACTTAAAATGTGGGTATTTGGTTTCTGATCAGCCATGTATTCATTAAAGCAGGAACTTCCTTCAGTACTATTCTTTTATATATATATCAACTTGGATCCTTGGTACAAAGGACCATTTCACAGCCTACCTGGGCTTTAAATAAGCCTTCCTCACTACCCTAAATCACCTCTAATTTTTCATTAAAACAAGAGGCGTGTAAACTTTTCTTGCCCTTGAACATTTAGAAGTCATTGTATTGTTATCAATTTGCCTCATTTCAACAATTTTGCTTCTCAAAGAGTCGGGAATTTTTAAGAAGATGAAAGATAATGTGGGTGGGCCAATCAGAGCATACACAACATTTCAATGAAATTTTCAATATTTACAGCTGTCAAACAATCATAATGAAAATGTCAAAATCACCATAAAATACATGATTACAGTGTAAAATTAAAAAGATGAAAATCACTAATGTTAGTCAGAGACATGATATGCTGCTATATTAATTATTGATTAGGAAAATTTTTCACTAGGTAAACTAAGATGTCATCAAACTCATATCCTTTCTCAATCAGCACCGTATATACTGGGTTACAGGCAGGAGTCATCACGCCATTTCAGAAAGATGAATCTGTTGGTGTTGACGAACAAATAGTTACCAGTATTAAATCTGTAAAACACAATCCTTCAATGTGTCAGAATATCAATTTCTAAAGGTATATAAACAAAAATAGAAAAGTAAATTTGACTTATGCTTATCATATTTTGAAGTTGGTATTCACCTATATTTCAGTAATCATGAGATAATGTGAGCATGAATTATTCAAAATAAAGTGGCTTTACCTCTGGCTTCTGCACTAAAAACAGTTCACACAGGATAATTTAAAATTTACAGGTATTTTCTCATTGTCTTTTTAAAAATGTAGATTACATAATACTTTCCCCATAAAGTATTATGTATGTTCACTCACATGTCTAATATTGAACTGAAAATATCAAGTACATTATATGTCTGTATTTTTATTCTGAAATTTGATTAAGTGCTATGAAATAATGGATTAAGTTGTTTGCAATTAAGTTCAAAATCTGATTAACTTCATAAATATCTCTATTTTTTAATAGAGGGAACAAAATGTAAATGTTTAATATGTCCTAGTTACTGGAGAGTTATGTAATGGCCAACAATAAAGTGCATAGGTTTTTCTATTTTTCCAAGCAGTAAATTTATAAGCAGATACACTTGTACAACTATCAAATTGACCATCTTCATTTAACACAGATATTATAACCGCTTTGGTGAGACACCTCTAAGTATTCAAATATACACACGTGTGCATTGTGTGGAGGTATGCATTTACACAGATTTGTATATTCATACAAACACAATATACCCACAAATACATGAGAGATATGACATGAAATTTGTAAAATGTATTTAAAAGAATTTATTGCCTGAAAATTAATAATATTCTAACTTACCGTTTATTTATGTTCAAGAATGCATATCTGGTTTTCTGTAACTCATTTGTGTGGGGGACCTGCACATCTAGAAGGAGGCCTCAGATCCTCTAGAGTTACAAGGGTGGGTAAGCTGCACCACATGTTGCAAGGAAAGGAAGTATGGTCCTAAGTAAGAGCAGCATGAGATCTTGGCCGCCGAGGCAGCTCTCTAGCTCCAACATACTACGTTTGCTGGCTTTGTCAGTTTGAGATTGTGTTTCAATGAATATTCATTTATTTCAAAATGGAAATAATACAACATTTAGAATTTGGTGCTTGATTACTGTATTTTAGAAAATCTATTCCTTTTGATCAAATACTCAAATTAACATAACCTGTGAAATAGATTTTATCCATTTTACTCTTTCTAGTTGTGTAATAGAGAAAAAACTACATGGATAATAATACAGCAGTGCTCATGGATTTGAGAAAGGGAAATAAGACTTCTTTAGGAAATATATTTTTTGAAATAATAAAACCAATAGGAATAAGGCAAGTGAGGACAGAGAAACCAAGAATGTGAGAATAAATCTCTTTATACAAATGACTGTTAAGTGGACAGAAAGCAGCGTCAGGTTTGTTAAACTGGGAAGAAGAAATCCCATAATATTTGCTACAACAGAAGACAGATGGAGAAGCTGTGTATCATTCATGAATGTGTGCCCATCATCTGACATCATACACCATTGCCTGAGAACTTTGGGATGTCCTGAGTTGCAGTTTCTACAGAATTCTATTGTGAATGAAATAAGGCTCAGAAGGAAAAACATTCTTAAGAATGTTACCTCAAATTTTTAAGTCATGCTTACTGTTTTTTATTTGAGTTCAGAAAGAAATGAATGTATTTGGATTTTCCCTTTAAACGAAAATACCTCAATGGCTCTCTACAATTCAAAGGTGTGGAGTTACTGTGAAAAAACAATTCTGATTTAAATTTTGGGGACTCTAATGTTCATTTCACAATGTTTAGTCATTTAAAGAATCCCTTTGCCGGGCGGTGGTGGCACACGCCTTTAATCCCAGCACTTGGGAGGCAGAGCCAGGTGGATCTCTTGAGTTCGAGGCCAGCCTGGGATACCAAGTGAGTCCCAGGAAAGGTGCAAAGCTACACAGAGAAACCCTGTCTCGAAAAACCAAAAAAAAAATAATAGAATCCCTTTAATCCCTTTTCTATTCATCATAAGAATTTTCATATATAATGAATGACAAGATGCCATCTAAATTAAACAATGCTCCTGAACTCTATGTTAAAAGACAGATCTCTTATTAAACTTTACTTCATTAATGAGACAAAAATTAAGTGGGTAGTTTTGTGAATTATGGCCACAGTTGTCAGGTAAATCATCTACTAAAAACTTAAGGTAGGAAAAACATACTGAAAGCAGTCATTTGAAAGTGAAACTGAGTAGGAAATGTGTGATGTACTGTGCCATTACCTTGAAGCCTGGCCTTGACTCTGGCTTTGACCTTGATGCTGGGCTTAATGTCAGTGAATGCAACCCTATTTACCAGTTATTTACCACTTCTGAGGATAAGAAATAACTTTACAACAATGATAAGACACAATAATAATAGATAATTCACCACAAATTTAAAAAAAATGAACCTTTAGATCTTAATGATAGGTTCAGAATACTATATAATTGAATATGAAAATTAATCAATGGTAAAACATAAAAACATGTTAGAATAAAATTAAAATGCTTTCTCAATAACTGATTAAACAAATATACAAGAAACAAAATCAATAAGTCAATATATATGTGGATCAATATTTGAGTGGAAGCTAATATAAGATCTTTACAAGCACACGAACTGGAACATCTCATCTATCCTATGCTGGGCCACAGAGCAAATTAATAATATTATCTTAATGAGATATTAACTAATTATGAGATATTAACTTAACGAGATTTTAACTTAAAATCCACAGTGAAAAGAATAATCAAATTGCAATTACATTGAAAAGATTCCTAAATAATAGCCAAATGGTGAGATAAAAAATAATTTATAATCATGTCATACATAACTGTTGTAGAAGGAAGAATTATTTACTGAACGAATATTCCAGAAAACAAAATGAGAAACTTAGAAGTCTAAGTGCATTCCACATTAAAAACAATAAGATAACACATCCATGATAGAAAATTCAAGTAAAAAGATTTAAAAATAATGTGAATTAGTAAGTAAATTCATTGTAGCTATTAGAAAATAAGAAAATTATTCTGGAGAAAATAAGAAACTTATTCTTTTGTGAAGATTAATTTATTTTTATTTAAGAATGTATGTGTATGCAGGTCCCTGAAGCAGCCAAAAAAAGCATTGTATCTTCTAGAGCTTGAGTTATAGGTGTTTTTAAGCCTCCTGGTAAAGGTGCTGGAAACAGAACCGGGGTTCTCTGGAAGAGCAGCAAGAGCCCTTAATAGCTGGTCCATCTTTTAAGCACTAGGAAAATAAGTTTTATTGTTTAAAAAATATCAATTGTATGGCTGCTGATAGAATAAATGGCTTAGTGTGTCAACTTCAAATATTTTTAGAAGATATATGTCAAAGTAATTCAATGAATATTCATAAAGCTGTAATCCAATGGCAGAGCAGACTCAATGATTCATCCTCAGGAATGGGCAGATTTAAGTTCTATACAATTTCATAAAAAATGTGTTTAACATGAAGTTTGTTATCAAAACAGACTAGATAATAAAATTCTCTTCTCCATTGTATGCATATCTTGCTGGTTAATTCAATTTCTTGAAATCAATTTCATTCTGTCATATCTAACATGCTATCTTAAATTGTAATTGCAGTGGCAGGATATCTATGTATTCAGTCTTCTCACTTGCATTTACATAAACACACTTAAACAAATTTTATAATAATTACAATGCTTGAGTATATATAATATACGTAAGTGTATATATTCAAGAGAGCCAGAGACAGAAATAAACAGAAATTTATGACTATGAGAGGATTGGATATTGGATGATGTTGGGGTAGGGAAGCAGTTATGATCACTACATAGACCTCCTGTCTGTCATACTAAACTCTCAGGTTGTATATAGCCAATGCCTGCTAACTAAATATAGAAACAAATAGTGTTTAAGACTCTTGATCCAGCAGTTTAGGTCCAGAATACAAATATTTCATGATGGTAAAATGTGTGAAAATCACTGCAGAATGATGTGTGTGTGTGTGTGCATCTTAATGTATTTGTTTGTAAGAAGCAGTTTCTCTAAGAAGAGTTCTAAAGTGTAGATTGTTGTCAAGAGAATATATTTCTTCTAATTTATTTTGTTTTAGCATCCATGTCTTGATCAGCAGCTTATACAATGATTTTTCTAAACTCTCAACTTGTCAGAAATAAGTTAACTTTGTCATCAAGGTTCAGAATATTTAACCTAAAACATTTTTAGAAACTAACATTTTATTGCTAGAATTAATTTTTAGATTCGAATTTTCTGCTTTTAAAGTGTTTCTTTCAGTACTTAGTAAAAATGTGTAACATCAGAGATCAAGAGTGGCTGTCAATCTACCTTCAATAACTAAGATCATGTGCTATATAATGCAAGAGAAGTGAGACTTCTTAAGGGGATAAAACTGAAAGAAAGGGCCTGAATCCCCCAATTCATTAATGTTGGGGACCCTTTATAATATTTATAGTAATTTAAGGCAATTCATATTTCTAGAGCAAAATTGTTCTTTTTGGGCATGTATAGATTGGACTCACTGTTCATCAAGGAATTCTTTTTTCAGTTAACATGCTCATCATTTCTCTGTTATGAATGCATAATTCTAGGAATTGTTCTTTAGATATTTATATCCTTATAAAGAAAGAAGTGTATGATCAGTTACTTGAGAGTTAAGAAAGTAACATGTATAAAATGTACAGGAAATTTTTTGAAAAATTCCTGCAGAATATAAAGTAATATTGTAATGGGGGAATCTAGAATAATTTTATCATTTCTCTCCTGTTTATATTCACATGTAGATGTGGTGATGGATTTGATCTGATGAAAAATGGCCTGCAGGTAGACCAGCTAGCTCCACATCTTGTTGTCAGGGTTCTTTAAAATAATAGAACCAGTAAATAAATCTCAAATACAGAAAGATGGAGATTTATTAGATTTGTGGACAGCAGGCTGGGTTTCAGTCTACACTGCATTGTTCAAGGAACCTAGGGGTGGTGTAAATGAAGATTGTCAGCAGGAGTGACAGATGTGCTAACTAAAAGATAAAGTGAAGGTAGGAATAATAATATAATAAATAATAATAATTAATAAACTAATGTTTTATATTATTTATAATGAAGTTTTAAAATTGGACAAATCTTTAAGTAATAAACAACATTTAAGTGTTTGTAGATATTTTTTCTCTTTCTTGGGATGTCTCTGCCATTCAGCCTTTGCACAAGACCACTAGGTCAATGGCAGAGGGATAATGCTTTTTATTTCCTCACTGTGTTTCTCCTCATTGCAGCTCTAGTCACTGTTCTTAACAGCTGTGTGAGCCATCAACTCAAATGGCTTAACTTCTTTGCTTTTGACTATGCACAATGTTTATAGTAGATGATAATTATTATACTTCATCATGTAATAGGTTATAAATGTGACTTTGCTCTATATTCATTAAGTATTTGTGGTTAATCAAATATATGCTATTCTCTGCTGGACTATTATACTGAATTTAATCTAGAAGAAATTCTATCATTGTGGTAAAATGATTGTGTTATTAAATATCATTACCAATATCCTCTTCTAATGTGTCTTGTTCTTAATATTGTAGCAGTATATGTAAGATGCAAGCCTTGTGCACTCTTGGGAGACATTTTCTCACTGAGCTGTATATAACCATTTTTTAAAATATCAGGTATTGATAATATTCTAAGTCTATAAAATCTTTGATAACTATTTTCTCTGATTTGCTACATCTAACTCTGTTTCTTCATCAGCCCTTATAGCATAGTACATAGCATACTGACTTATGTACTATTTTAATTTTTGACTCATAGTAATTTATAGAATAATGATATCACTCTTCTAATTCTATAATGTTCCTCTGATCTCCTCATCTTGACTCAGCTCCCTGTGTAGCCAAATTTAAAGTAAATAATCTATGGGCCCATATTTCATACTAAAGAGTTTGTATGTCCACTTGTCCCTAGCAACCACAATATAGAAAAATATCGTAAAATGTAAAATAAGAATTAGTTAATTTTCACTTTAATATTTCATGATGTAATGAACAGCTTTCAGCTTCTTATTCATTTTCACTAGATTTGTTTTATAAAAAGTAGTTTAGGCTGGGTGGTGGAGGTGCATGCCTTTAATCTCAGCACTCAGGAGGCAGAGGCAGTTGGATCTCTGTGATCTGTGAGTTCAAGGCCAGCCTGGGCTACAGAGTGAGTTCCAGGAAAGGCACCAAAACTACACACAGAGAAACCCTGTCTACAAAAAAAAAAAAGTTTAGTAGTGTAATATTTAGGTCCAATGTTCATATTTTAGCCATTTCTTTCAGTATCAAGTATTATCCATTTATGAGAACGTATGCTAATTATGTGAGTTCACTTTTTGATCAGCATTTGTTATAACTCTGTCCTTGGCTGGTTCACATGAGCCATAATAACATTTTATGTAAGTAAACAACTTTTACATATGTCCACTTCTTGACCTATGATTTCATTTCCCTGAAGTACATGATAGGGATGTAATTGCTGAGATATGAGCTAACCTTGTTTGTGTTTATTTTTCTGAAATCTTAAAAATTAGTTTTTCAGTTTTTTTATAGAAGTTATCCCTATCACCAATAGTATAAAAGAGCCTTCATTGTATCATATGGCCATCAAATCATTAATGATGCCTATTTCCTTTTAGTAATTTTTATTACCCAATGTCTAAATAATTCAAAAAATGCAGAAATACAGATGATAGATGATAGCTGTCTGTTTCCAAACAAGGCTTCAATGATTTATCTGAGTTTGTCATCAAATTCACTGCATTCCATGAATTTTAAAGCAGTTTCATAAATCAATAAATCAAAGTTTTATTAAATTATTCTCTTTGAAAATATAAAAATGTTAAATTTGACCATCAGTATAGAATGTTTACTTATGACTTGCATGGTCTAAACAGGCAGCTTTTTAAATCTCTCTTTACTTTTTTTCCTTTGTTTTTGTTTTGTTTTTATCTTTAAATATCCTTAAATACTAATTAATGTGGCAGTAAATTGATACTTGTTAATTCTTTCCAAAATTGATATTTTTGGGATTAGGAAATTAAAGAAATTTTCTATTTAAGAAGCAGAATATGTCAGAGAGATTGCTGTACTTGCCTTGAGACCTTGATATATTGAGTTCAACTCCTGCAACGCATGGTAGAAGGAGAGTACTGACTCTCATGTCTGCATACAGAGTGGTAATGAATAAAATGGTGATGGTTCATTTTAATGTGAATCACTGCAACCAAAAAGTGACCAATTCTTACATCACATTTCGAAATACTTTTAAGTATTTCCAGTATACTCGTCTTCTGCATACTCATTAGCAATATGGAGTCAGCCCCTTTGCATATGGGAGCACATACAAGGAACATTATACCTTTTCAGAATTGGTATGGGTGGTAGTACTCGATGATTCCAAATAAGCCAACAAAAGTTGAAACAATACATGCTGTTTTCTTTCTAAAGAAACTTCATTTAAAAATTAGTTGTTATGAACTGTCTACCACCTCAACATACTATTTTTCAAGAATATATTTATTTAAAATAGGCACAGAAATACACATCCTTGTAGCTAGAGTTTTCCTGCCTGGCCCACAGTCAGGACAAATCTCTCTTACCCACCAGTCCCACAGCAGCTCACACCCAACCAAGTAAACACACAGAGACTTATATTGCTTACAAACTGTATGGCTGTGGTAGGCTTCTTGCTAACTGCTCTTATATCTTAAATTAAGCCATTTCTATTAATCTATAAGTTGCCACATGCCTTGTGTCTTACCAGTACCTTACATCTTACTTGTCATGGTGGCAGATAGCAGTGTCTCTGACTCAGCTGTCTACTTCCCAGAATTATCCTCTCTCCTTGTCCTGCCTATACTTCCTGCCTTGCTACTGGCCAATCAGTGTTTTATTTATTAACTAATCAGAGTGACACCTTTAACATACAGAATATCCCCAGCAATCCTATCAAATTACTCTATATTCTTGCAAGATTTTAGCTATTTACAAAATCAGAAACAAGACATTCATCTAAATAAAGAAATTTTTAAAACTTTAATTAGAGAATATGGGGGGCTGTATTATGTAATTTACTAAATTACTGTCATGTAGCAATTATAAATGTTTAGATAGGGTACATGGCATCAAATTACATCTATCTGAATATTGTTGATGTCAAAATCTCCATTAAAGTTTTTATAAAGTAGAACATACGATGTCTCCCTTATTCCTCTCATTTGACAAGAGAGAATCAAATGCCATGATGTGAAAGAATATTATAAGGTGGATGGTGGTGACACATGTCTTTAATTCCAACACTTGTAAGGCAGAGACATGCAGATCTCTGTGAGTTTGAGGCCAGTCTGGGCTTCAAAGTGAGTTCCAGGAAAGGCACAAAGCTTTACAGAGAAATCCTGTCTCAGAAAATAAATAAATAAAAGAGTATAGTAATATAAGTAATAAGTTAACATTCAAATATCTCTCAGAAGTCTTATATTCTAATACCAAGTAGTGTGACTATATAATATGTCTTACTGTTGGAGAGATAAGTGTTAGAAGAAATATTATATATGTTTTATATAGCAATTTCCTCCAAATAAAACATCTTGTCTTTAGAGGGAAACTCATTAAGACTTGGCATTTCCTACAGAGAGGTGAAATATTCCATTCTATAGGAAAGCTTCAATCTCAGGATGTAAACAGCTCAATAGTTTTAAGAAGTCATTGAAACAGATCAGATTCAATAGATCTCTCCTTTTATAAGAGGAGAGTTTATAAGTTTATAACTGCAGTTTATAAGAGCAGTAAGGGTTATGGTGAGATATTCTTTTTTTAAATTTTTATTTATTTATTTATTTATTTATTTATTTATTTATTTATTTATTTATTTTTTGTGGAGAGATATTCTTAGATCGGCCCAACTACTTAGGCGATGGACCAGCTGAGTTTCCTGGGAGACAATCACTGAGCGACAGGAAGTGGCTCAGGACAACTGAGATTCCTGGAAGAAAGCTCCTTCAGCTTGTCCAGCTGCTTGCAAGTATATAGTGAGCTCTAGGTTTCCAGCTTTTGTTAATAGTCACTCATGCCCAAGTGGGTTGGTCATATGTCTATCTTTGAGTCCCTTCTGCTCCTGTAAGTATCCCCTCACTCATACTCTTGTATGTAACCCCAATAAACTCATTGGTTCAATAATTTGGACTTTGATGATATGGGTATTTTATCTATTGTCTATTCTTTGTCTCTGGTAAGTAGGCCTTTGTTCACTTCTTGACAGAGATATTATTCAGCAGCAATATTTTTATGTATATGTACAAACACATTTTATGGCACTGGTTAAGCATTTCTATTAATTTACATTATGAATGGTGATTCAGACTTATAATTTAAAGTGGTAGATTTTAAATAGATAAGGAAAAATTCAACAATTTATAGGCTACAGAATAAGGGTGATCCAAAACAATTTAGTATATCTATAGCAATATTAAATATATTTAATATGAAATGGTACCATTTATTCATTCAAGAAAAAGCTTTCTCTGGAAAATAAAATTTGAGCTGGAGTGCATTAAATAAACTTCTATAATATTTGTAGAGAAAATAAGTTTAATGTGTGTTTAAATTATTCAAAGATTAACTGCTATTTACACTATAGTGTCTTTTTTTTCCAAGCTGGTTCTGAGACATGGGACACAATTATACTTCTTATTCTTCTAATATTTTTTTCCACTCTATGTTTACTGTTCTGTGTACATCAAATCAGATTCTCTGTGACCTGCCTAATGTCTTTCACCCTTTGGTTTGATTTATCTCATTCTATATGTATTTTCTCATCATTTATGAGCAGCTTCTAGCTATGTTCATGGATATCTTCCATCCTGTACTGTGCACTCATGTGAAAGCATCAGATGAACACATTTCTCAATGCCCACTTTATTACACCACTAATCTGAGCTGGGGTGCATTTAAAAAACAGCCTCAGAAGAGGATTTCACAACAAATTTACTTTTAAACACACACACACACACACACACACACACACACACACACACACATGCTGTCCAAGGAACACGCTGCCACTGGGGCCATGACAATCTGAGTGGTCTGAGCTGCCACCAGGTGTAATGGTGTCATTCAGACCTGGCTGGTGCAGAGGACCAAGTCTGGGGCCATGGTCCAACTAAAGCCAAGGTGTATGGTGTATGTTGCCACCAAATGTCATATGGAAGCCCAGGGTCAGGGATGCAGCCTGCGGCCTTATGGGTGTCAGTGTGTGCTGCCTGCAGAGCCACCCTGAATTTGAGTGGTCTGTGCTTCCACCTGGAGCAGGATGTTATCAGGGCCCAAATTGCTGCCGAGGACCATGCTTGGGTCAGTAGTCCAGCTGCATCTGGGGTCTGTGTAGTCTGTGGCCTGTGTCACCTCCGGGGGCCATGGGAATCATGCCTAATGGAATCAGAGGCCCATGCTGAGCCGGCCCTACCCTTTGCTGGCCCTGGGATAGTGCCCTTTTCTGGACACTGTTGCAAGAGAGCTAGTCCTGACCCTCATGGGGAAGATGATTTTCCATGCACTCTGGAGAGATGGCCCATGCCTCAACACCGGTACCTTTGAACTGACCCTGATGACATGCGGGTAGAGGAGCTGTCTCTGCCCCTCGCTTGAGGGGGCTGGTCCAGTGGACCGGACTGAGCAGGTCAACTACCACCCAGGCTCACAACAGAGCTTGTGGTTGGCCTACTCTAACATCTATCCCACTTAGAACCTGCTGGTGAAGGGACTCAAGCTGTGGAATGATAACTAGAGGATTTCTGAGAGGAGTTTGGGTGAGGATCCAGTGATGATAATATACCAGAAACCAGAGGACGTGAACCAGACAAATGACTCACTGCAACGAACATTTGCAAATAAAGCAGATTGGACAAAAGGGTATATATGTGACACACCAAGGCTCCCAATGACCAAGGTTGATGGAGAGGTGGGAAAGATGGAGAAACAAAGAAGTTTCTTTTTATTGTTGTTTTGCTTGTTTGTTTTTCTTCTTATCTTTGTTTGAATGATTGCTTATTTTGCTTCGATTTGATTTTTGTTTTAATTTCTTTTGGGTGGCTGCTGCGGGGGTGGGGGGAGGAGGATATGAGGGACTGGGAGGTGAGCTGAGTTGGGGCATGAGGAAATAAAGACAAAAGGAAAAAATAAAAAAAAAAGAAAAAAAGAAAGAAACAGCCGGGCGGGGGTGGCGCACGCCTTTAATCCCAGCACTCGGGAGGCAGAGGCAGGCGGATCTCTGTGAGTTCGAGGCCAGCCTGGTCTACCAAGTGAGTTCCAGGAAAGGCGCAAAGCTACACAGAGAAACCCTGTCTCGAAAAAACAAAAAAAAAAAAAAAAAAAAAAAAAAAAGAAAGAAGTAGCTGACAAATGTTGAAGATGCTATCTTTTTTCCAATGAGTATTTCTGGCTTCTTTATGAAAAATCAGTTGTCCATAGGTATATGGGTTTATTTTTGGTCTTTAATTCAATTCCATTGATCCACCTGTCTGTCTTTATGCTAATACCATGCAGTTTTTATTACAATAGCTCTGCAGTATAGCTGAAACCAGGGATGGTAATACCTTCAGAAGTTCTCTTATTGTTCAGGATTGTTCTAGGTATCCTGGGTATTTTGCTCTTCCATATGAAAGTAAATATTGTCTTTCCAGCGTCTTTAAACAATTGTGTTGGAATTTTTATGGGGATTTCCCTAGATCTGCAGATGGCTAATGTAGGATGGCAATTTTTAATATGTTAATTCTACCTATTCACAAGCATAGGAGATCTTTCCACCTTCTGATGTCCTCTTCAATTTCTTTCTTCAAAGACTTAAAGATTTTGTCATACAAGTCTTTCACTTGTTTGGTTATGGTTAACCCAAGATATTTTATATTGTTTGTGGCTATTGTGAAGGATGATATTTTCCTGATTTCTTTCTCAGCCTGACATTTGCAAATGGGGGTGGTGCTAATGATTTGTTTGAGTCAATCTTGTATCCAGCCACATCACTGAAGGTATTTATCAGCTGTAGGAGTTCCTCATAGAATTTTGGGCGTTTCTTATATATACTATCCTATCATCTGCATATAATACTTTGACTTCTTCCTCTCTAATTTATATCCCCTTGATCTCCTTTGGTTGTTTTATTGTTCTAGCTAAAACTTCAAGTACTATATTGAATAAATATGGAAAGAATGGGCAATCGTGTCTTGTTCCTGATTTAGTAGAATTGCTTTGAGTTTTTCTCCATTTAATTTAATGTTAACTATTGGTTTTCTGCAAAATGCCTGTATTGTGTTTAGGTCTATCTAATCTTGTATATCTAATCTCATCAAGAATTTTATTATGAAGGGGTGTTGTATTTTGTCAAAGTCTTTTTCAGCATCTAATACATTGGTAATTTTTTTCTTTCAGTTTTTTCATATGATTGGTTACATTGACTGATTTTTATATGTTTAAAAAATGTTTCTGATGTTCCTGGAGGTCTGCATATAGAAGAATGCAAATAAATCCATATTTATGTCCCTGAACAAAATTCAAATCCAAGAGGATCAAAGACCTCAACATTAAGCTAGACACACTGAACATGATAAAAAGAAAGTTAGAGAATAGCCTGGAATGGATCTGCACAGGAGGCAACTTCCTAAACAGAACATTGAGAGCACAGGAACTAACATCAACAATTGATAAATGGGACCTCATAAAAATGAATGCTTCTTTAAGGCATAGGACACTATCAATGGGACAACATGAAGCCTACAAAATGGGAAAAGATTTTTACCAACTTCACATAGAGGGCTAATATCCAAAATATATAAAGAATTCAAGATTCTAGATTTCAACAAAACAAGTAATGCAGTTTAATGGGGTACAGATCTAAACAGAGAATCCTCAATAGAGGAATCTAAATGGCTGAGTAAAACAAATATTCAACACCCTCAGCTATCAGGGAAACTGAAATTAAAACTGCTCTGAGATTCCATCCTTTACCTGTCAGAATCTCTAAGTTCAATAACACAAGGGACAACTCATGCTGGTGAGGATATGGAGTAAGGAAAACACTCCTCCATTGCTGCTGGGAGTGCAAACGTGTATAATCACTATGAAATCAATATGGCAGTTTCACAGAAAATTGAGATCTAATCTATCTCAAGATCTAGCTATGCCATTCTTAGGCATCTATCCAAAAGATACTCCATCCTGCCACAAGGACACTTGGTCAACTATGTTCACAGCAGCTTTATTCATAATAGCCCGAAATTGTAAACAACCTAAATGTCCCTCTACCAAAGAACAGATAAAGAAAATGGGGTTCATTTACACAATTGAGTATTACTCAGCTGTTAGAAAAAAAATGACATCAGGAAATTTGCAGTCAAATGGATAGAACTAGAAAAATGAAATTGTGAGCAAGGCAACTCAGAACCAGAAAGACAAACAAATATATGTATTCATGTATAAGTGAGTATTAGATATTAAGTAAAAAAAAAAAATCACACTACAATCTACAGACCCAGAGAGTCCAAGTAACAAAGAGGGCCCTAAGTGGGACACATGGCATCCCTTGGAAGAGGAAATAGAATAGATTTTGCTGGTGGACTGGTGGTGGATGGACATGGGAACAGGAGGGATCAGATTGGGAATAGAGGATAGAGGGACAGAGTAGAGGTAGAAATGTTTTAAGTAAAGCAGGTGTTTATGGGGAAATATGGAACCCTAGAGCAGTGGAAACTTCCTAAAACCTATGAAGGTAACCCTGGGCAGGACTCCTATTAATGGAGGATATGGAGCCTGAACTGGCCATCTTCTGTAACCAGGCAAGTCTCCCAGTGGTGTGGCTGAGACACCAACCCAGCCAAAAAAACTTCAACCCATATATATTCTCCCTGCAAGATGTGCTGAGGCAATGGTGGCTAAGTGCCCCTGGGAGTGACCAAGAAATGACTGGTCCAACTTGAGGCCCAAGCCTAGAGTGGAAACCAATGCCTGGCACTGCCTAAATTGCCAGGAGCTGGAATCTAAATGTTTCAGAGACCTACAGTAGCACTAAACACAAGTGAAAAAAAAGTCAGTGAAAGGATTCCCAATGAAGGGATTCTCCCATTCTTTTAATCTGAGTGGAATATAAACATCAAAGAGGCTTCATTCAGCAACTGATGGGAGCTGGTACAGAGACTCACTGCCAAACATTAGGCAGAACTCAGAGAATCCCACTGAAGAGGCAAAGGATTTTAGGAGCCAGAGCATTGAGGATACACACAGTCCACAGAATCAACTAAGCAGGGCTCACAGGGGATCACAGATACTGATGTAGCAATCATGGAGCCAGCATCAGTCTATGTTAGGTCCTCCACATGTGGGCTCTAGTTGTTTAGCTTAGGGTTTTTCTGGAACTACTAAAAGTGGGAGTAGGGGTGTATCTGGTTCTTTTGCACACATTGGGGACACTTTTCCTCCTACTGGGTTATCTCATCCAGCCTTTATATGATGTTCTGTGCCTAGTCTTATTGAATCTTATTATGGCATGCTTGGTTGATATCCCTGAGAGGCCTGATACTTTCCTAAGGGAAACAGAGGGGCAGTAGTTCTGGGGGAGAGAGGAGGTTGGGGTGGAAAACTAGGAAGAATGGAGGGAGGGGAAGCTATGGTAGGGATATACTATGTGAGAGAAGGATAAACAAAGGAAGCCAATAAAAAATAAGCTGCCAGCTGGGCGGTGGTGCCGGGTCCTGGGCTCGTTGCATGAGTTGGCTGTTTGAATCCTGGGACTTATGCAGGGACGCTTGGCTCGGTCTGGGAGGGGGGGACTGGACCTGCCTGGACTGAGTCTGTCAGGTCGATCCCGGTCCTCGGGGGAGACCTTGATCTGGAGGAGGTGGGAATGGGGGGTGGGCTGAGGGGAGGGGGAGGGGGAGGGGGCGGGGGGGGAGCATGGGAATCTGTGCCTATTATGTGGAACTGAATGGTGTTGTAAAATAAAAAACAAATAAATAAATAAATAAGCTGCCAAAGCATAAGTAGTATTTTTTTAATCTAATGGTACAAGAGCAATATATGGTTTATTTTGATTTAGTTTTAATTTAATTTAATCATCCAGGATAATTATCTTAAGTTTTACTTTTATTTTCCTAATAAAAATATTTAGGTGTGTTTTTGTCTTTACTGATTTCCTGGAGTCCACAAAATTTTTAATATTAACAGGCATCATTTAGTTTAATATTTCAAAATTATTTCTTGTCATTCCTTATTTTGAAATTGCATTTATATACATATATTCTTTATAAAAGTATGGACTTTAAAATTTTAATTTATTAATTGAAATAGTAAAATTCAAGTGCCCAGCTTTTCAAGGTTCTATTGTCTGTCATACTATAGAGCTCAGTGATAGAATTTCAGACACAAAACAGGATGAAGGCCTGCCTTAATATCCCCAGTTCTACTCTGAAACAATTGGTCTTCATCCATTTATTTCTTATGGAAAGAAAGATATGTTTAGTTTTCAAGACATCTCTAAACTCGCCATCCCTTTCATTCCTCAACTTCATATAATGTTTTACCTAGTTTTTCTATGATTTGTAAGCAAACATTTTTCAAATAATACAGGAGTAGCAAATAAGAATATTTATAAACTATGTATTTTACATTCTTTTTTCTGTAATAGGAGATGGTCATGTCTGGTCAAGTTTTGAATAGATCAAGTTCACTTACTAGTATTTCAAAATTTAATTAAAATATCAACAAATTCAGTGTTCTCACAATAATTACCGCTACTAAACAATATTATAGCTTTCAGTTGTGTTTATGCTTCATTCTTAAGCTAGTACAATTAACTTCAGGAAAAGTAGTGAACCCTTTCAGAAACAGGTGATATTACATGGGTTTTCCTGTGTTAGAAGTTTTAAAGATATTTAGAAGTATTCATTTTCATTTATTCTTTATTGGCATAATTCTTCCTTGAGGTTCATATCACAGTGATGATCTAGTTGACTAACAGCACATTCTTAGGGAACTGGCAAGCTTTCAGTTATTGAAGAAACCATGAGATAACATTTGCCAAGTATGTTTTTTTTTTTCTACTACACTGCTATCAATAAAGAAAATCATTACAATGCCTTTTTATAAGAAAAAAAAAACTCAAATGCTGTTTTGCTTCAAACATAGAATTCTGAAACAATTTAAAGCAATGATGTACTTTTTCACTTTGATTCATGAAGCAAATTTCATCTTTCCAATCTTGGAAAACACAAACACAACAGCACTATTTTCCCTGTAACAGGAATATAGATAGAAATTTGATTTATAATCCTTCAGTCTCCTGTTGGTTTTAAGTCATAAAATACTGTATAGCATACTGTGTACTTATGTACCTATTACTACTAGTGATTAAAGTCACGTATTTTGAGTCCAGAAAATATAATCAACTCATGGGGTACTGCACATTGAAAACTACTTTACCATGCTCTGGGCCAGGTATACAAAACATTTAAGGCAGTATAACTAAAACCATAAATAAGAATTGTGATTGTGAAATATAATAATTCATAGAAATATCTTGAGTATGAAGAAGCTGTGACATCAAAAAGTTAAAATACATAATAGAGAGAATATTATACTCATAAAAGAAAGTTAGGATAGCCATATTTCCAAGGAAACAGACTCCCCTTACATTCATGTGTTCAAAAATGAAGGCTTGTTTGTCCTTGAATCTACGAATTCCAATATATATGCTAAGTCATAAACTTGGACACAGTTCCATAAAAATTGTAGTCACAACTGTGGAAGACTAGTTGGTGATATTATGGGAACAAGTTGTGTTTTTATGTTTTATTACTTTACAACATTAAAATAGTGTATATTGAAGCTCCCTCGAAAAATTTACAGCTATATTAAGCTCTACATGGCTGACTGACTGAATAGAATGCTGTAATTGGAGGTCCTGAAAGACAGTTATGTGGATAAAAGTAGTTTTTCAATACTGACAACTTGAGTTAGCTTCCAGAAATTCACATAAATGTGGACGAATGCAACCATCTCCACAAAGTTGTCCTGTGGCTTCCACAAATATCCTAGCACATCCTCCACCCACAATCACACACATCCTCAACACAACCCCCCACACATACACACACTACATACATTTCATCATAATAATGAAAATTGGGTGTTGGGATCGTGAACCAATGGAATACTGAAGATCCAGTGTAAAGTTTTTTGGGGGTACCTTTAGTCCTGTTAGCAGGCAGTAGCCATTCATTTGCCACTATTGTGTTTAACCCAATAATTTTGAACAATCAGATATAACATTTGGAATATATTCTTGGGATACCACTAGCTTCCACCAACTTAAAAGCTAAGAGGGACATCAGCTAATATCTGAACCTAGAACAGACAGATAGAATTCTCTGCTGTGTCCTACCTATCAGCAGTTATCGACAATGTGTTCGATAAATGCATAGATTTATGGTTTTTCCCTTTTCTCTGAATGTGAAACTTCACAAAACTGCTTTCACATTGGATCACAGTATTTGATACAGCCTGAATCCATCTTAGCAGGAAATCACCCATAGTTGATTCAGAAGAGAATCAGACCTTGTGTTATTCTATTTGAGGTGAACAGTTTGTTTTACATGGACAACATGACTCCAGAAACAAAGACAAGAAAAATCAGAGCATTTGTAGGAGATCAGAATGGCTACTCACATAAATACTTTGTTTTCACATGTTGTCTCTTCATACTTTAGATGATAGAGTACATTTGGTTCACAAAACTTTTTGTAAAGAAGGAAATTCAGTTTTTCTCTTCCTGAGAATTTTTAGACATAAACATTTAACATTTTAATCTTACTATAATTTATTCAAATTCAAATGACAAGTCACAAGAAAAGGAATTTGTTGAAGAAAAATAATTTTGTATGTCATTTTTGACTTGGGATTCCTTTAACTGTCCCTTTTTTTTTTTTTTTTTTTACTAGATAAAAGACTGGTATTCGAATGCTTCAAACTCCTTATTATCACAATTGTATAGTCTTCACACCAAGCCCCACAAAGACATGGAAATGAGATGTTAGGTCAATATTGTTAAGACAAGACACAAAAATATCAGCAAATAGAATCTTGTGTGGTTTGAAATTGAAATGTCCCTGTTTGACTCATAACCCCAGTGGTGGCAGCATTTGGGAAGGTGGTACAACTCTTAGGACTTGGAGCCTTTCTGGAGGAAGCATGTTACCTGGAGAGGGACTTGAATTTTTACAGCCTTGCATCACTTCCTGTTTGTTCTCTGCCTCCTGAGTGTGAATGCAGTGTGGCCAGGAAGCTATTTCCTCCTCCTCCTCCTCCTCCTCCTTTGTCTTTATAAGTTTTTGCTTGTCTGGTATTTTGTTATAGCAATGAGGAAAGTAATGAAAACAGAATCAAACACGTGTGTGTGTGTATGTGTGTGTGTGTGTGTGTGTACATATTATTACTATTGTTCTATATCTCACACTGAATTTCATCTTCCACAACCCTATGGTTTGTTTAAGCCACAGACACAGGTCAAAAAAAAAAAAAAAACATTACAGAAAAATGCTTGAATGAAAACTGATCTATGAAATTCTCTATATCAGTTTATATTTTGCTAGCTGTAAGTCACATTTTCTTTTGGATATTTGATAATATCACAACAATTCAGATCAGCCATTCATTCCAGTGCCATGAATACAGGCAAGTTCAGCACTCCTGCCTATCTCTGTAGAACTGAATTAAAACTAGAAGCCTCTAGATTGAAAAAAGACACACCCCTATATTTTTTTTGACATTATTATACAGCAAAATTTAATTGTTCAACATTTTTCTTGACTTCCCTTCCTGGATTCCTTCATTATCCAAAAGATTTTTCTTCATATACTCTTTCTCCCACATCTGACTGGATAATTTTTAACAAAAAATGATGACTATCACCATAGTTTTCAAGAGTGATATTTCCTCCACTATCTTGTCATTCCTGAGGCACCTGAATCTCTGTTTTCCATAGGTTTTAGTATGTGAAATGTGACATTTTTATACATATTATATGGAAGGTGTTATGGAAACAGTATTCGTATTTTGTGTTTGGAAAGTCTGGATAGTAACTTAAGTAGAAATATTTGCACAATTCTATAGAGTATATAACAAAAGACACTGTGTAAGGCATTTAAATGCTCTCTTCAAGCTGTTAGGAGAGTTCAAGATTGTCAACATAATATGGAATATTACTATCGCCTTTGGTTGTTTCTGAGATCATGAAGGTAAGATCATTTTGCTGAAGATACACTATGCTTCTGACACAGGACTTGGAGGAACCACACTGGAACTGGCTTAGAAGCCTCTTCCCAAGGACTCCATCTCATAGTTTCTGAAGGTTATCGATATGGAAGCAGCCAAGTGAGAAAAGCAATCCATGACAATGTCCCCAGATACAATCCAGAGCAATGACAAGCATTTCAAGTACCATGCATCCAGTCTGAAGATTCCTCTCTCCTTAAAATAATTATTTCTCTAAAATGATCAAATATCACTTTTGAACATTGCTTTATTTTATTTATAAATGATTTGGCACACATTTATACTGGTGAAGGGTTAACTATATCTGTAATAAAAAAGAACTTGAACAAACTTGAAGCTTTCTATATCAATGTGAATTTTATAGCATTTAAATTATGAATTTGACATAAGTAAAATATGACAGAGGCAGTAAAAAAAGACTATACAATTGCAGAATAGTCTGGCAGATTTGAAAAGTCTCAAATAATTTATAATTTGATTCATCTACTTCCTCCTTCATACTGCCTTTAAATTTTTTATTTAATGTTTTAAGGGAAAAATTAATTATTAACTTTGCTCTCAAATTGATCATTATTTAATGTAATGATCAAAAAGACTGCCCAAATTGATCATTATAAAAAAAGTGTCAGCCATCTCTCCAGTGTGAATGACATTGCTCTCCCCACAATCTGTTCATCAGTGGTTTTTAATACTTTCCCTTCCTCAGTAAACCTTCTGTATATTTTAGTTGGTTTAAATCCTAGATGTATTGTGATAGACATTCACATTGAATGCAGCTGTTATTAAATTTCTTAACCTTTTCTATAATAAATAAATAGTTAAAAAATACTTGTCTTGTCTTTGTAGATATCAACTATTGTCAAGAATGATACTTGGAAGCCAGTGGACAGCAAAGCACAATTTCAAGTGCTACACTTACATTCTTTAGTAAATATCATTAAGGTGATGTTTAATAATAAGCAGGACAAATAGAAAAATCTGCCTGGAATTATATTCCTGAAGCTACACGTCTGGATAATTTTTCAAGTCTTCTTGAAATCTTTTGAACTTAAATTTCTCCAACAACTAAAATAAGAACAATTTATAGAGTTCATAGCAAAGAAATTATCCATTCCATTTAGAAATTCAAAGATCTCCATTAAATAATTCAAAGTAATTTAGTGTGATAATTTTCCTTGTATTTCAATCAATTTTTTGACATCAGTCTACTTTGTATATTTGGGTCTATGTATTTCTTTGATTATGATCCCTTGTGGGTTGTCCTTGATTTCATTTTAAAGAAAAGTACTTTTATAAAACTAGTGTTCTTTTGTGCAGTGTAATGTATTTCTGTATACCGATTTAAGGAGACTTAACCATTGATTTGCAAATTTATCTTTCCTTTTTTGTTATATTTTTTGTTTCTTCCATTATTTACTGCTTCTTGTCCATATATATATATACAAACATATGTATCAGTTCATTCTAGATTCTGGTCTACTCACAATAAAGTTTGTTAGTTTTTTTTTTTCTTTTTACCTTTTTTTTTCCTGATAGGGTTTCTCTGTATAGTTTTGGTGCCTGTCCTGGATCTTGCTCTGTAGACCAGGCTAGCCTCAAACTCACAGAGATCTGCCTCGCTCTGCCTCCCAAGTGCTGGGATTAAAGATGTGTGCCACCATCGTCCAGCTGAAGTTGGTTAGTTTTCTACAGGCTATTATTATTTTATATTTATCTTAAAATAGTTCTATAAAATTTTTCACTCACTTTTTAATTGACATTTGTTAATTAAACAAAAATACCTAGCAGAAAAGTTCTGTGTGTTCAGAGTGACTAATTTTGTTCCTCACATGGGGTTGTATTATCTACATTGTAGTCTAGTTCTCTGGTTCTCAGTTACTGCAAGGGTTGTGTTTTCTCTTGGCTTTATTCTAGTCTCCTCACCCATCTGGAAGGATCACACCTCTTTACAGGCTGTTTTCTTCTGGCTCTATATCATGATCTCATATTTGAAAACTCTTATTTGTTATAATTATTTTTCATGACTAATCGTTAAAATCAGTATAATACCAATGAAAATTCACTTAGGATATTGAGTTGAAATTGAAAAAAAAACTAAATTCAGTATGTACATTCTAAAAGATTGTCAAAGTGTTATTAATAAGAAGGAAGATGACATCATTTTTTTGTAAAACTTTCACAGTCAGGTTTATCTTGATATAACTCTATAACAACAGAATAAAATACAGAAATTTCAGAAATAAATATTTGTGGTTGCTTAATATATATGCTTTTTCACGTCTAAGAGCAATAAGGAAATAATAATCATTTCATATATGAAATGTTGAGAGTGATATTTTATCTTCCTTTTAAGAAGAAACAAAATCTCCATCAGTTTTCCCACAAAGTATTGAGTAAGCTGAAGATTTAGAAAATACTGTGAAGAATATTTTTAAGCACTCAAAACAGGGATTACCTTATCCAAAGCAGTTGAAATGAAAAGGCTACTGATTGAAGGTTATTTTGAGTTAAATAGGAACAAATGGAAAATTTTACTTGAGTTTGGGGGAACTGCACACTGGTAACTCCAGCTGTGGAAATTGAGAGGCAAGAGCATCTTGACAATTTTGATGTAAACCTGGCCTACACAGGAATTTCCAGTCTAGCCAGGATTACATAGCAAGATCTTTTCTCAATGTGCCAAATACAAAACAAAACAGAAAATAATAACATTTAAATTGAGTTAGTGCATACATACACATATTTTAAGATGTTTGCTGAGAATACCACCCCAGAACATGGATGGTATCAAAAAGACATCATTGGGTCAAGAAAGATAGTTACTAAAGTTTAAGATACCAATGCAAGGATATCATTAGTTAGAAATCATGATTCGTAAAGATTTGTCCTCTAAAACTAAAATTATCATGCAAATTCAATGACAGGAAACTGAAGTTGAGAAACACCTTGAAAGAGGCCAGAGACTGGTGAAATGAAGAGAACTGCTAATTCAGAAAAGGACTTTACAGACACACTGGGTCTCCTCAAACTTAAATTTTTTATACTTCACGTTCGAACCAATGTGTGTGGAGGGGGCATACCTGCATACCACAATGTGAGAATAGAAGTCAGAAGACTACTTCAAGGAGTCAGTCACTTTCTTCTGTCTATACCTAGCCATGGTTACATGGTATTTCTTCTATGTACACCCTGCTTACCATCATGATTTAATGTTGCAAGAGCCATTTTAGGTGGACTGGGGATAAATGGTGCAGGGCACTGGAATGACATGTACAAGGCTATGAGTTCAAAAGTCAGCAGTGCAAATAAAGACAAACAAAACAACAATAACAAAAAAAAACCCATACCTCTGTCTTTTACATTGTAATTTCAAGTTAAATAAAATGCATATGTATTTCAAATAATTCTAATTTTTGAGCAACCAAACTACGATACTCCTAGTGCTAGAAGCAATTTGAAATTCAGAAGACACTCTGTGATGCAGATGTTTGCCCTATATAATTTTTGCATCCATATAGACAGATCTTGAATGACAACTTTTTACTATGAATGATAAAGTCCTGATCTCTAGAAGCAGCACAGAGAAGCTAAGAAGAAGCAGAGTGTATGTCTTAAACCTCTGTGAACCTTCTACTAGAAACTCTCATATATTTGTAAATTCCAAGTCACCATCCACAAAGGGAATTCACATGGCTTCATGGTCTGAGTCTTACTTTTTGTCCTTTACAATTATGGACTCACTTTCTGCTTGTTATGCAATTGTGTGCATCTCAGATAAACATTAGTTATTTTCAATATTAAGAAGGACTATATGCCTACCATTCATTATCTAATTACACTCAATGCTTCTCACCGATATGAAAGCCAGTTCTTAGTCTGACTGCGTAGATTAGAAAGAAGAACAAAGGCAAATCAAATGTATGGCATAATTTTAACATCTGACATTTCATATGCTTTGAAGAATTGGATGTGGAAGATAGCTGGCTCTCTCTATCATGAGGATTGTGACATCCTGGTTGTACTCGATCAGCTAAGCTGTAAGAACTCTTTCTCTTCAAATCAAGAAATATCAGCTACAAGGAACTAAAGTTTTCTGACTACATTCACTTGGCTGTTTCTTCAACTTAACTTATTAATATTTCTCTGAAGGGGTGGATTTAAAAGTGCCATTGGGCATAAAATTTAAGGGTAATTCCCTGTTCTTATTCTTGATTGGGTTCTCAGAATAGTATTTAAGCTTTTCTTTTCTTTAAAAAAAAATAGAGTAGCGGACTTCTTTGAGTTCTGCTAAATGATTTGTTTCATTTGGGATTCACAAATTATAAACCCCATTTGTAGGAGAACAATCTGATCATAGCTGTTCTGCTCTGCAGTTTAAATTAGAATTTTGGAAATCTGAGGATTTAAATTAAAGCTCATGCCCAAGGTAACAGAAAACCCTGCACTCTACACTCATAGAGAGAGTAATTACATACAAGAACCTGAAATTAGGAACTGAAATTAGTGCTATATTCACTCAGCCCCAAAGAACAGCTATTCTTTTAGACCTCATAATGAAATGATTCCAGGTAAGATAATATACATGTCAGAGCCTCTGGGCTTGCTGCTCAGTTCTTATTTTCTTTTCTCAAATATACTGAATCCCTTTAACTCCTTTTGTTGGTAAAAAATGTTTTAAACTATTTATAGAAATGCAACGTTTGACAAAAGACTTTCTTTACATTTAGAAAGAGGTAAAATGTGCTACTTGAATAAATTTCAGTTAGTTTTATTTAGTATGCAAAATAGTAAAAAACAATAAGTAAATTATTTAACTAAATATGCTCATCACAATGGTGGAAATCTAATATTTTCATGTAAAATTTCTTACTATATGCTATATTATTTATGGTAATTAGTTTTGTAATATATATATAATATATCTACAACAATAATAACTATGATTATCTGGGTTCTTTTTAGACAGTTGCCATTATATAAAATACTTTATAACCATGGCACATAATTTTAAAGAGCATATCCCCTTACTGACTGACCATCATTTAAGACTAAAGTCAGTTGTGTTTCTTATACATTGATTTTAAGTTCTTCTAGTGTTAATTTTTCACTAGACATATGTCCAAGTTTGAAAGTAAATCAAGAAAAGCAAAGTACCAATGTGAGAAGGATGTAAAATTTAATCAGATTGACTTAATCCTGATATGGTAAGGCAACAATAACTAAATGTACCCACACTTGGAGAAATAGTATTGTAGACGAATTTCTAAATGGTCTTATTAAATAAAAACCACGGAGCCAAATATAGGGGTGAAAGCCTTAAAGATCAGGGAAATAAGGGAAAGCCACCAGCCTACCTTACCTCACCAACTCTGCAGCTTGCAAATGCGAGCTATTTCCTGTCTACCCATGCCTTTATATGCCTTGCTTTTCTGCTCTCTCATTGGCTCTTAGCCCAGCTACCACACTTCCTTGTCACTGCCTATCTGTAGAGACCTCCAGGTCTCTATGGTTGGTACTGGGATTAAAGGCATGCTTGTCTCTGTTCCCTAGTATGGCTGTGAACACAAAGAGACCCTGCCTGATAAGTGATCAGATTAAGGGCATATGCTCCCTGACTTTGTTTACTTAAAATGGCTGGCCTTTCCCCGCTGATCTCCAGGTCATAAAAGAAAGCAAAATTCTCTGAATATGGGAAAAGAACCTGGAGAGGAGAGGTGGCATTGTAGGGCTGGGAGAAGATAGCAGATGAGCAGGGTGAGAACCAACCAAATACACTATGGATATGTACCAAATAGCCAAAAACAACTTGAATCCATTAAAAGCCACTCATGTACTAAAGATCCTGGAGAACACTGGCTGCCTAGAAACTTGTTATTGGGAAAAAGTTGCTACATGGATAGAGAGAGCACACCAAAAGGAAAAGGAGAATTTTAGGAGGAAAGGAAAGTGAAGACCACTATGTCTTATGAATATGAAATATTTTGAGTTGTGTTGATGAAATATACTAAATTGCATCAAATTGCATTAAACACATAGAATAAGTCAATGAGAGGTGATGGAATAGCAATGAAGCTTTTTAAGAAAAAAAAAAAGCCAAGATCAGGTCATTACCAGTTAAACATAACATAAAGGATCAATATTCCCTCACTGTATGATCATTACTAATCAAACATGCTCTTTTTCTTGGGAGAATGCAACAACAACATTCTCCTTCAGTCTAATATAATTGAACTCACAATACCTTCCCTCTCCCTGTCATGTACCTGGAACAAACTCTCTTCCTCATCTGTGTTTCTACAGAAAACATTGTATGACCTTCACCCCACATTTGTGTTTGTACTTTCCTTACATGACGACATTCTGCCTCTCTTTTATTCTCTTTCTTCATTAGACATGTTATCTAACATGTCAGTTTATTAATTATGATAATTTATATAATATATAAACTATATATATTTTAAAATTATAAAATATAAAAATTTATCAAGTAATGATGGTTTCTAAGTGAAATTTTTTCTTATTTTTTGTGGAGTAGTTACTTTGTTTTGAATGGCAATTTCTGTTTTCCAATAGTTTTCTTTGAAATTAAAATATAATCACATAACTTCCCCTTTTATTTTCCTTTGTTCAACTCCTTCCATGCATTCCTTTTGCTCTCTCTCAAATGCATGGCCACTTTTAATACAATCATTTATACACATAATTTCTAAATATATAAATATAACCTTCCCATTCTATAGGTGTTATTTATATTTAAATAGTTTAAGGACAACTAACGCTCAGTTATCATTGCAGATGAGAGGACAGAAAGATCATAATAGCCAGAGAAACAGGAAATTGGTTGAGAGATTGTGTCTCCTATCAATGTCAGAGAAACTTTAACCATGAAATCTCATAATATGACTGTCTAAGAAATATCTGAAAAGAATTAAATGAATGGACATGCTAAGGTGAAAGGGGAAAATCTCATGAGTCCTCAATTGTAGACAAAAAATAACAACCAACTAAGCAATACTGAGAGTGGGAGAAATAATCTTCACCAAGAAGAGTCCTCTAATGAAGCATACAACACCCAGTGAGCTTGAAATGAATCTGAGTGTTAGCTTTGACTTTTCAATGAATGTTACATATAGAAGAAAGACTCGTGGACTCAAATATTTATGCTACTGCTAGATAAGAGAAACTGTAAAATAAGAATACCAAAAAAGTACCACTATATTTTTAATATCCCAAATATCATTGCTATTTATTCAGATTTATGCAATACAAATATTTGATATTTAAAACTTTCAATTTATTTGACATCAGGAATTTAATGTGAAGCACATACTTCTTGTCTATAATATTTCTAACACTGGCATTGATTCACTGTAATTGGCAGTCATAAAATTTGAATAATGTGTGTGCATTTTTCTATACAAATCCAAATAAGAACCACAGGTATTCATAGTTTTTTGTTAATTGTACACGTACAGATGGCCTATCTTCTCCATTTATCAAATTCTTTTATTCTTTAAAAGATTCACTGCAGACAAGAACAGTATCAGTTTCAAAGTCAAAGTCATTTAGTTATTGTTAATATATCTAATTAAGTCAAGATTTCTTACCATCTGCTGAGACTATCATTAACAAGCTAAATCAAAGCACCCAAGATAGATCTATGGTGACTCAAATTAGTTTCAAATAAAGATGGGTGTTACAAATTTATTTTTATCCTTCAACCATAAGTCATTTCTATGTATCAACTTGGCTGCACTTAAACAGAATAAAAATAGATTGTATTTATTAGCTATGACAAGGAAAGAAACAAAGGTTTTCAGATAATTATGAAATTAAAAACATTGGGATTATAGAATTTCAGCAGAATGGGTATTTCTGTAGCAAGGTGCTTATGCTTTGAGCAATAAGCAATGATGAAATACAACAACTACAAGTTAACATGTGCAACTCTTACTATTTTGTCTGCTTTGTTTTAGTGAATTACTAGGCACACAAAGTAGATGT
The DNA here is from genome assembly GCF_004664715.2 of Peromyscus leucopus. Lineage (NCBI taxonomy): Eukaryota > Metazoa > Chordata > Mammalia > Rodentia > Cricetidae > Peromyscus > Peromyscus leucopus. The sequence continues at coordinate 24,247,818 of NC_051068.1, forward strand.
CCCAAAGTTCACCTGAAGCAATTGCCCTGGTCTTCTTCACTGTCACCGTGCATGGAACGCTGGTCACAGTAAATACATTCTACGATGAATTCAGACATGAAGATAGAAAACACAGTAATGGACAAAAAGCAATACTACCAAACAAACCCTTTTCTTTTTTCATAGTTGTCCTTCACATACATATTTATACAGGGACTTAATTAGATATATTAACAAGTGCCTGAGTGGTTATCTGAAGTATTAGACTGGCCAAATTCATTGATTTAAAGAAAAGGATTAAATGGATGGTTTATATAGGTAATGGGATGAATAAGTCACAAATTTCTGCTTTGCCATATTGTACCTATAATCTATTATAATAATTATGCATTTAAAATTTGTTGAGATGCTGAATTGTAAAATATACTTAACATAATAAAATAAAAATTGGAAATAACAAACCAGATTAATTCAAATGTAATCATGAACCCATGTAAATATGCAAATTTAGTTTTGAGAAAGCTATTTTAACAAAAATAAATTCATACTGTTTTGTGATGATAAAAGAAAATATCGAATATTCATACTATAGTAAATTACCAAAAAAAGCAAACAATGAAGACTAGAAATTACAAAAAATAAAAGAAGATAAGTGGTTATTGATATTTTATTAGACTATAATATATTGGCTGTATTAAATTTAGACAAAACTTTAGATAAGAAAGGTGACTGTTGTATTTGCAGAATTTCTTTACAGAGTGCAAACTGTTGGTTCTTTTAACAAGTGGCTCAATCATATCTTAAATTACTCCTTTGGCTACTTATCAAACTGATTTTAAAGGCATTCTTCTTTCATTGTATTATGTTGATTTTTTTCTTTCTTTTCCTTATTCCATATATACCTTTTAATTTTGAATAAAAGCAGATGTCTAACCTTTTATTCCTTTGGAATAGATTTGCATATGAATTTCCCTTTTAAGGGTTAGATATTCATTGATGAAATCTAAACCCATAATTTGTCATCTAAAGGGCTTTCATGAACATTTCAAAAATATTCTGAAGTGTGAGAAGTTAGCAGGTTCTGTTGTGTGATATTGGAATATGCCTGGGCAAAAAGGCTTTTCAAAAGTGTGTTATATAAATGTACAAGAAATATTCATGTATATTTCAAAACACATTTTATATGCTTAGAATTAAGTACAATCAATTTTATGAAGAAACACAATTTTTTAAATACAAAAATAACTTTTAAATGTTAAGTCAAAAAATAAAATGCTAATTTCTGTACTCCTATTCCATGCAGGTCAAATGGGCTTTCAATTCTATGTGTTCCTAATTTATAATGAAGTTATTAATTATTTTTAATATAAATACAAACATTGTTTGGTATGGGTTTGGTTTTTGGTTTGGTTTGGTTGAGACAAGGCTTCTCTATGAGGTCCTGGCTGTACTGAAATTTCCTCTGTAGACCATATAAGCCTCTAACTCAGAGATCTGCCTGCCTTTGCCTCCTGAGAGCTGAATTAAAGGTGTGCCCAACCATGCCCAGCATTTGGTATGAATTGTGAGTAGTAGCTATCTTTGAAAATTTTAAATGATGGTCCTTCAATCAATCAAGCTATCAGTCACTATTCATATCATTTATATTTATTATAAACAAGATACTCCATAAATTACAATATCCATAGAAAATTCTAAAAGACATTTTTAATTTAATTTTGATCAATTAAAGAAATTGTTATATAATAGCAAACTAGAGGAACTTGTACATAGAAATAGAGAAACCAGTTGTCTCATTTTATGTTCTAGATTTACAAAGAGAAGTGCTGTGCCATACTGGGACAATTAGTGCCTTGTCTCACTAATTGATCAATGCGGAGACACATGGCTGCATATGTGCTGAGAACATATGACTGCTGAACACTTGATCTTAAATCACATGCCCAGATCCCCCACTCTAATGCTCATAGAATATCTCAGAAAAAGAAACAGAGAAAATACAAGATTCAGATAATGAAGAAATGAGAAGGAATGTTGTGAAATATCTTATGAGCATGGCAAGGCCATGACACTCATGAAATGAAAGCACTTCTTGTTGCCTGCACAAGGAATGCATAAGACTAAGCCTATAACCATTCAGTGGTAGATGAGACAGAGATTGTTGGTGTCCACCCTATTCAGGACACCTGTGGTAGGCTGTGGTAGACTTTTAGGGGAGAGTAAATTATTACCTTCAGTTATGAAGCCACTAGTGAGTTACTTATGCTCCAAAGAACAGCTCAACGCACATGCCTGCATGTACAGCATTGATTTAATCCAATGGGTCACAGAAAAAAAAAAAAAAACAAGAACAAAACAATTTCATATCAAAGTGAAATGAAGCTGTCTAAGAGTATGGATGGACAGTGAGAGGGGATAGAGGGATGGGTATAACTAGAAAGTATTATGTACAAGTCTGAAATTTTCTAAGGTTTAATTGATTATAAAAAGTGTGGGAGCCCGCAATGACTCCAGTTTGTGCCTTGATTCCATTTGACTTGAGGTCAGAGAGTTCAAACTTGTCTTTGAACCTTAAGGCTGAATAATAAGATGTTTGGCCAAAGATTTGGTTACAAGATGTCTTGAGAATTAAGGAGGTACTTACACTTGTTTTTATCATGAACCATGGTGTCCTTGAGATGGGAATGTCTTTTGCCCCTCTTGCTTTGGGTATAAAAAGGCTGTGAGAAATAAACTCAGGGCTGCTGCAGTATTGACTCAGAGCCCCCCCCCGCCCGAAGCAACCCTGTGTCTCCGTCTTTTTCCTTTACATCTACATCGCTATTTTTCATATCTTTCATTTCTCAATCCTCCTTCCCCTATTCAGGATTGTCCAACAGGTTGGGCAGGACCCAGCAAGAAAATAAAAATGCATAATTATATTTAGAATTTTATACTACAGATATAACAGCTTCATATACACATGTATTTAAATTGTGACACTTTCGTCAGTTCTTGGTTGAATATAACTGTTAATAAATAACTATTTTAATGTTTTATACCATTACTTGCTTTAAATATTAGTAAGATTAGTGTGCTATGTCCATATCTAAAAACAGTGTGTTTCTGGTAAAATGGAACAGTTCCACAGAGCCCTATCATTTGCTTCTCGGAAAGCATTGGGTAGAGGGTCCGGTAACTAACATTGTGTTATGCTCTGTGGAGATCCATAAGGAAGGAGTATCATTAGTGTTTTGAATTTGGAGAGGGTTTTTGTAACACTACATGATGAGTCATCTGTAGTGGGTAGCCATTCCAGCTTTGATCTGGAAGTTCCAACCCCCATTGAGGCTTCAGTAACTATCACACCTACAAGGCGGGCCGAGAGAGGACCCTGAAGACCCAAGATCTGGATGTGCCAGCTCTCTTGGTTCCTGGACCCAGGTCGCTGGAGGTAGACCAAGCAGAGTTCTCCAAAGAACACTGCCCGACTGTGCCACACCTTTCCCAGACCCTGTAAACTATCCCTTCACTTGTAAGTTACCCCACAAAATAAACCTCGCTTTTAACTATGTGGAGTGGCCTTAATAATTTCACCAATAGTCATCATAATAGAGAAATTTCACTGTTTGAATGAGAATGGTTTTCCTAGACTCATATGTTTACATGCTTAATCCCCAGCTGGTGGAATTGTTTTGTTAGGTGTGGCCTTGTTGGAAGAGATGTGTCATAAGGCATGGAATTTGAGAAGAATCAAAAGCCCAAGCCAGTACCAGTCTCTCTATATATACATATCTGCTGCCTGAGTGTCAGGATGTAAAGCTTTCAGCACTTGCCTGTCTGCTTCTTGCAGTGATGATCATGGACTAAGCCTCTAAAATTGTAAGCAAGCCTTCAATCACATGCTTTCTTATAAGAACTTCCTTGGTCATGATGTCTCTCTACAGAAAAAGAACAGTAACTAAGATACTCATTTTTTAAAGGTGAGATTTCATATCAGGACAGGATCTCCAGTGAAATGATAAAGAGCACTCAGAAAGACATTTATCAGAAGAGTCTAAAGTTTCTTGGTTCAGTGAAAGCTCCTGGAAAAATCATTTAACACCAAGTTTAAAAAGTATTGTAAAAAATGTTTTACTCTGTTTTATATAGAAACTGTGACTGATGATATATTATACATTATTTGATTGATTTATGTTAGAATTAGCAGTATATTAGGCTGAAAATGGAAAGCTGATGGAAGTGTTAACATAATTTATATAGGCTAAGTGTTAAGTAGTTTTATTCATTGTGGGAATAAATCTATCCCTCTGTTTAAAACTATCAATTAAGTTGATGACTAAAATTCATTCAATAGATGTATAGCTTGCTATGCAAGACAGGCAAATGGTTTCATCTATCACTACTAAGTAAATTATTGTGAGAAAAATATTATATGGGAAAGATGCTACTTTAACATTCAATTTACATCAAATTAAGAACTAGGTGTTTCATTAATATGCTGTCACACAATTTGCTATGAAGAAAGCTCATATAATGTAGTTTTCCAACAATGCTAACTTTAACTTCCTATGGTTTTTTTACTTAGAAAACCCACATTATCTTAATTTATGTGAACATATTTGAAAAGGAAGAGGTCACAGATGTGATAGCTCACACATGTATTCCCAGTACTTGAGGTCATCAAGGCAGAGGGATCTGGATATCAAACTTATCCTTACTGAACAGTATAATTCACATATATTATATATTAACAGTGATGCAAACTTCTCATTGTGAAGGTTTGTATCTTTATATCTATGAGATAAGAAATAAATATTTTGAACAAAGAATTTAATTTTATGTTACTGTGATTGATTTTCTTATATTTTTGAACTAATATGGAATTGTAAATTAATGTGATTTCAATCAACTTAACATATATCCGATTGATTAATTATGAAGTTTGTATTAGGTTAATATGTTGACTGGTTATTCCAAAAATCTCCAGTTTGGGTTACCTCTTCTAAGACTCCAGGAACCAATGTTAAGACTTCAGTTTAGTGTCAGAGCAAGCTATAGGCACATGAGAAAAAAAAAGCCAATAAAGTACATTATTAATGGATGAAGTCTTTGCTTAGTTACTGTGGAGTTCCCACTTTCTTAAGGAAGAGTATGACACTTGGTTCATTTATTTATAGCCTGTTCATCTATTTTACAAGTCAGGTAGGTCAAACTCAGTGTGAGCAACAATCTGCTTTATCGTATATTTATCTTTTTAAATGTTAATTACAATGAGAAGCCTCCAAATTGCTTGTCATCATGATATAGCTACATCAGACTCTATATATGAATGCACATTTATATCTTTAGAGAGACGAATGTAAGTTGAAAATAATTATTTTGTGAATGATTAAAAATAACACTACTTCAGTCTTGAATAAACCTTGAAATTTTCTGTTGTTATTTAATCACTCAAAATCTTAAGACAAAAATATAATCTTGTCTTTCAATTACTGTTCCAATCATTATTTATGTGTATATAATGAGATTCCTGATGTTTATTTTAGTAAAATCACATACTCTTGCATTTCAGAATTAGTTTTAAAAATGTGTAAATAGATTTTTATTTGAAATCTTTGTTAACATTGCATAGAAAAGTCATTACTCTCAAATAGTAAATTTTTTTGTAGATAAATATGATTGAAAAAATTAGTTTTTATAGCGGTGAAGAGTATTACATGCATATACCAAAATTTTCAATTTGTTTCATGACATGCACATGGTTATTTCCTTATCAACTACTTTAATTTATTAAAACTTACAACAGTTTGAAGGTGTCTTAGTCAACTACAACACAAATATTTTGTTCCCAAGGAAGAGTTATGAAAAATAATATTGTATGCTATTTTAAAAATGGGCCTGGCCTCACCTCATTTTAGCAGGATTAATGAATTTATTATTATGTTTTTAAGTAAACAGACATTATAACTTTTAATAATTTTATATTTCCCACATATATCCATAAGTGTTGAAAATATTTCTCAATTAATTTTCTCAATATAACAACTCTAACAGTATTTAGTGATTTTGTACTACAAAAGATAAACTATTCTGAGCATGATAGTAATGTATTATATCAATGAAAAAATATTAAAATTTTTCACTCCTTCTTATACTGTAAAATGTGATGTGAATTAGCCTGCCTGAGTAGTGGGAATTGACAATATTCAGATTGTGTACAGAGAGTAATAGAAATTGATGATATAGCAATTCTGAGAAGCAGTGCTGAGCATGTATTTCTAGAACCTAGGTGTTACCATCTTTAACCTCAGAACTTCTGTGGAGAAACAGACTGCCTAACTATTCAGTAGATCTTCACAAATACGTGAATGCTCAAAATGTTTATGAAAAGCTGTATAAAATCATTGTACACCTTGGGCTTTATGCGATGTTTGACTTGTTTTAAAAATGAATCACCAAATCCAATTTTCTCTAATACACAGGCCATAGGTTACCACATTTAAAGAATAACTTTGTATACCTATAAGGAATATTTAATTACTGTTTAGAGTTCTGAGTAAAATATTGTCACATTTTCAAACCCAATTTTTCTTCATCAGCTAAGTCCTAAGTCCAATAAGTTTCTGAATTCACCACACTTTCTCATCAAGTTTACTCTTTTCATCAATACAATGAATCTTCAAATTTAAATTGTCAAATAGAATCTCCTTTAAAAAGAACAGTATACTAAGTAATGCCCTGCATGAGATACAAATCTTGGTCATGTTTATTAGCGAAAGAAAATAATTTGTCTCTTGGCAGTTTCATAAATATTATAAGCAAACATCTATAACAAATAATAAAACATACAATTTAATATAGAAATATGCAAATACTATAATTTATATATGCCAGTCACGTGAAGTCTAAACTACTAGACAACTGTAGAATCAGAGTTCTCATAATGTATCTTTTTATTTGAAAAGCACATTTTGAAAGTGGTTAAACAAAATAAAAGACTTAGTTAGCTACGATATTTCCAAGCATGACATAATGTCTGCATTTCATAAACAAAATTACTTTCTATTTTGTACTGACTGTGAATTGTTGTTCTTTTACTTATTTGGCAATTTACTATCATGGGTACTTATTTCTGTCTCTTTATAACTCAGTAAATCTCAATCTCACTGTTCTTGGTATATAATTCTACAGGCCTATCATAACTTGTGGATAATAATTCGAATATAGTTTCAGGGATTACCCTCTCTCTCTGCACTTACCTGAATTTCACCTCTTACGTAGAATGTCTTACAGAAATGCTTTGCAGTTTTGTTGTATGTATTCTGCGTAAACCTGCAGCTTAACAGGCTATTGAGCTAATAACTGTCCTTTTATTGCCTGCACAATGGCTGGCTCCCAGTACCTCGTTCATTGTTAACAACTGTGTTTAGTCTGTCCAGTTATATGTTTAATTATATAATTTCTTTAAGACCTGTTGAACAGTGTTGTTTAGGATGTCTCCCTTAATTGAACTGTCACATGGCTTCCTGAAGAAGTGTTTTGAGAAGTCATAACAAAAAGTTTGAGAATAAATGAAATTGCAACTTAAAAAAAGTACTCTTTAAATAAAGTTGAATGCCAAAGAAACAAAATAATTTTGTTTTTTATTAAATATAGGCTGTGTAACCTTCCTCTATGATTTGACAAAATATTTTTTGTGTTCTCCTCATGTGTTTTCACATGCTCTGCCTGTGAAACGGTGTCGGTTTTTTGCTTTTATTTATGTCTCTGCTCTTTTATTCATATTTAAAACAAAAATATTTGTGTCAAATGTGAAATACTTTGTGGAAGATTATCTTATTCAGTGCATGAGAAATTATCTCACACACAATTAATTCAGTTCATTTTCATCCTAATTATTTTTAATCTGGAAGTATAGCAATATGAAAACTACTACATTAAAGGTTTGTTAAAGATATAAATTCATAGAACTGTCTCTCATTTATTCTGTTTTTTCTATTAACTATTTCTAAAGTATTTTAATTTTGACACAGCCACCCAGCAAGAAAGTAACTTATTTTGTACCAGAGGTGTGTATTTGGTCTGAGCAAACAAGGACTTGACAATGAGAATGCTCAAAAGTCTATTAAATGGTTTCTATGTTCTCTTCTTATAAAAATAAGAAACAAATTCCATCACTTTAAAGTATTTTCTATGTTAAAAGTTGAAGAGCAGAACTCCCAAGGGCTCCATATTCTAGCCCATAGCCCTAACAGCTTTATCAGAGGCCAGGTTGGTCCTAGGGACCTCAGGTAAGACAACATCCACTGCCACTAACACCCTTTAAAGCCTGATGAACAAACCCTGACTGTATTCTCTCAACAGGGCTCCATATTCCAGCCTACAACTTCAGAAGAAGACTTAGACTTTACTAGAAGCCAGAACAGATCTAGGTACCCAAGGTCCCCCAAACCACAGCAGAGATGCTCTATGGACCTGAAGATAAGCTATTTACCAGAATCCTTTGTTCCTTAAGGCAGAAGACCAGAGAAGAAACAGAAACAAAGGGGAAAAAAAGCAAAACCACTCAACAAAGACAAACTCAGGAATTAACGCCTAGACCTATAACCATTCTAAATCCAGATGCCTAAATGCCAATGTAAGAACACATCAATAACAGAAATGGAAATATGGCATCATCAGAACCCAGGTCAAGACCTGAACATACTAATGCAGCAGAAGCACAAGAAAAAAAATTAAAAATAAATTTATGAAGATAATAGAGGTCCTTACAGTGACAATGAAAGAAAAAAATCTTTAAAGAAATGGAAGAAAATAAAATGTTGGAGGAAATGAATAAATCCCTTAAAGAAAGCTAAGAGAAAACAATAACAAAAACAGTTGAACAAAACTGTTCAAGACATGAAAATGGAAATAAAATCAATAAGGAAAACATAAACTGAGACAATTCTGGAAATAGAAAATATGGGTAAGTGGACAAGAACTACAGATGCAAGCATTACCAACAGAATACAAGAGATGAAAGAAAGAATCACAGGCATTGAAGATATGATATAGAAAATAGATTCATCAGTCAAATAAAATGTTAAATATAAAATAATTCCAAACACAAAGCATCCAGAAAATCTAGGACACTATGAAAACACCAAACTTGGGAATAATAGGAATAGAAGAATAATTCAAACATCAACAAAACATAGAATAAAAATTTTCTTAACTAAAGAAAGACATGCCTACAAAGAAACAAGATACTTATAGAACACCAAATAGTCTGCATCAGGAAAAAAAAGTCACCATGCCACATAATAATAAAAGTACTATGCATATAGAATAAAAGAAGAATATTATAAGCCAAGTAACATATAAAGGCAGATCTATTAGAATTATACCTGATTTCTCAATGGAGACTCTAAAATCCAGAAGTGCCTTGACAGACATCTTACAGACACTAAGAAATGACATATATCAGCCCAGACTATGATACCCAGCAAAATTTTAATCACCCTGAATGAAAAAAAAACCAAGATATTTCATGTCAAATTCCAATTTAAGCTTTATAGAGGTACTATAAGAAAAAGTCAAACCCAAAAAATGTCGGCTACATCTACAAAAAAAAAAAGGCAATAGATAATCTCACACCATAAAAACTTAAGGAAAGGAAACACACACACACGAACACACACACACACGAACACACACACACACGAACACACACACATGAACTATCACCACCATCAACAACAATAAAATATAAAAGGAATTAACAATCACTGGTCATTAATATCTCTCAATATCAATAGACTCAACTTGTCAAGAAAAAGACACAGACTAATAGAATAGAGGCAAAAACAGGATCTGTCCTTCTGATGTATACAAGAAATACATTTGATTATGAAACATAGGCATTACTTCAGAGTAAAGAGTTGGAAAAAAAAATTTTCCAATCAAATGAGCCTATGAAGCAACCTCATGTAGTTATCCTAATATCCAGCATAATAGACTTTAAACCACAATTAGTCGAAGAGATAAAGTCACTTCATACTTATAAAATGAAAAATCCACCAAGACAATGATCCAATTCTTAACATTTATACCTCAAATACAAAGCTATCCACATTTGTAAATGAAACATTACTAAATCTTGGATCATGCATTAAACCCCACACATTAATAGTGAGAGAATTCAACCCCCCATTGTCACCAATGGACAAGTTATCCAGGCAGAAACTAAACAGAGAAATCAGCAAACTAACAGAGGTTGTGATTCAAATGAACCTAACAAATATCTATAGAACATTTCACCCAAACACAAAAGAATATATCTTCTTTTCAGCCCCTCATGGATCCTTCTGTATACTCTGAATGTGTGTTACTTTCATTGGTTGTTAATACAACTATTTTGGCCTATGGCAAGGCAAGATAAGGCTAGGCAGAACAATCAAACTGAGGACTCAGAGGAAGAGGGTGAAGTGGAGGCAGGTGAGTCAACTTCCCAAGAAGCAAGATACCAGAGGACTAGTAAGCCATGGGTCATGTGGCAATAAATAGATTAATAAGAATGAGTTAATTTAAATGTAAGATCTAGTTAATAATCAGCCATCAGCCAAGCATTTATATTTAACATAATTCCCTGTGTGGTAATTTGGGAAGTGGCTGCTGGGTTTTTGGGATTAGGTATCTAGACAGAAAGACCTCTCCTCCATTTACATTCTCTAAAACGAAGCAAATACTTTGTGACAAAGCAAATATCAACAGTTACAAAAAACTTTGAAATAATCTCCTGCATTCTATCTGATCTCCATGGATTAAAGCTAGATATCAACAATGACAGAAACAACAGAAAGGCTACAAAGACATTTACACTCAACAACTCTCAACAGAATCGCCACTGGTTCAAGAAAGAAATAAAGAAATAAATACGACGTTCCTAGAATTCAATGAAGATGAATGCACAATGCATTCAAACTTACAGGACACAATGAAAGCAGTGTTAAGAAGAAAGTTCATGGCACTAAATGCCTACATAAAGAACTTGGAGACATATCATACTAAGGACTTAACAGCACATCTGAAAGCTCTAGAACAAAAAGAAGTAAACACATCCAAGGGGAGTAGAAAACAGGAAATAATCAAACTGAGGAATGAAATCAACCAAATAGAAACAAAGAGAATAGTACAATGAATCAATGAAATGAAGAATTGGTTTTTGAGAAAAACCAACAATTTATACAAACCTTTACCCAAAATTAAATAAAAGGCAGAGAGGGGACATCCAGTTAAAAAAATTTCAGAGCAAAAATAGGGAAATAAAAATAGATAATGAGGAAATCCAGAGAATCATTAGGTAATATTTCAAAAACCTGTACTTCACAAAAATGGCCAAAATGATTTAGTGTAGAATTCTATCAAACTTTCAAAGAAGAGCAAATACCAACACTTCTCAAATTATTCCACAAAATAGACACAGAAGGAACATTGCCAAATTCATTTTATGAGGCCACACAGTCATTCCGACACCAAAACCACACACAGACTCAACAAAGAAAATGAATTACAGACCAATTTCCATCATGAGCATAAATTCAAAAATACTCAATAAAATACTGGCAACCTGAATCCAAGAACATATAAAAAATATCATCCACCGTGATCAAATGGGCTTCATCCCAGAGATGCAGGGATGGTTCAACATAGAAAATCTGTCAATGTAATCCACCATCCTGTAGATGTAACCAACTGTCTTATTAAAATAAGAAACACAGAACCAATATAAAGAGAAAGCCAAGAGGTCAGAGCTCAGAGCTAAAATCTTACCTCCTGCAGTACTCCTAGCTTCCCTGAAAGAGAGAGCTACTTCCTGTGTCTGTCTTTAAATAGTCTCTCTGTTCTGCCTTCTTATTGGTTGTAAACTCAAACACATGACTGCCTCATCACTGCCTGTAAGTACCGCCCTCCAGGTCTTAAAGGCATATGTCTCCAATGCTGGCTGTATCCCTGAACACACAGAGATCTACCTAGCTCTTCTACCAAGTGCTGGGATTAAAGGCGTGTGCCGCTGCCACCACCACACTCTTGCTATGGCTCTAATAGCTCTGACCTCCGGGCAACTTTATTTATTAACATACAATGAAAATCACATTTCAGTACAAATAAAATACCACCATACCATCCACCATATTAAAAAAAAAACTGAAAGAAAAATAAAACATGATAATCTCATTAAATACTTAAACACCTTTGACAAAATCCAACATCCCTTCATGATTAAAGTCTTGGAGAGATCATGAATAAAAGGGACATAATGAAGACAATATATAGCAAGCTGATGAGCAACATCAAATTAAATGAAGAGAAAATCAAAGCAATTCCACTAAAATCACAAACAAGACAAGACTGTCCACTTCCCCATATCTATTCAATACAGCACTTGATGTTCTAGCTAGAGCATAAGACAAGTAAAGGAAATCAAGGGGATACAATTTGGAAAGGAAGATGTCAAAGTACCACTGCTTGTAGATGATATAATACTATATATACAATACCCCCAAAATTCTACCAGGTAACTCCTACACCTGATAAACCCTTTTTGTCAAGTGGCTGGAAACAAGATTAAATTAAAAAAAAATAGCCCACTTATATAAAAATGATCAACTGGCATAGAAATCAGTGACTCAATACCATCCACATTAGCCACAAATAATATAAAATATCTTGGGGTAAGGCTAACCAAGCAAATGAAAGACCTGTATAGTAAGAACTTCAAGTCTTTGAGGAAAGAAATTGAAGAAGATATTAAAAGATGGAATGATTACCCATGCTCATATATAGGTAGGATTGAGAGAGTAAAAATGGCCATCTTAAACAAAAGCAATCACAAGTTCAAAGCAATCCCTATTAAAATCTCAACACAATTTTTTACAGACCTTGAAAGAACAATACTCAACTTCATGTGGAAAAACAAGACAAAAAACAGGATAGCTGAAACAATCTTGCACACTTGAAGAACTTCGAGAAGTATCACCATCCTTGATTTCAATCTCTGTTTCAGAGCTTTAGTAATAAAAGTTATTGGCATAAAAGCAGATGACTGGATCAATGGCACCAAACTGTAGGCCCTGACATAAATCCATACATTTATGGACAACTGATTTTTGACAAAGAATACAAAATTATACAATGGAAAAAAGAAAGCATCGTCAACAAATAAAGCTGGCATAACTAGGTGTCAACACATTGGCACAGGGGACAACTTCTTGTAGAGAACACTAGCAGCACACACACTCACATAGACAGCTAATAAATGGGACCTCATGAAACTGAAGCTTCTAAAAGGCAAAGGACACTGTCAATAGGACAAAATGGCTGCCTACAGAATGGAAAAAGATCTTCATTAATCCCACATCAGACAGAGGGCTGATATCCAAAATATATAAAGAACTCAAGAAACTAGACACCATAAAATCAAATAATCCAATTTTAAAATGGAGTACAGTCTTTATTCTCTCTGAGGAGTGGATGGGGGCTGGGATTGGGCAAGGTGGGGGCAGAGAGCTGGAGAAAGGAATGGAGGGGGAAATGGGGTTGGTATGTAAAATAAAAACAAAACTTTAAAAAAATAAATTCATTAAACATTAAATGGAGTACAGATCTGAACAGAGAATTTTCAATAGAAGAATCTCAAATGGCCAAGAAATGTCCAACAACCTTGCCATCAAGGAAATGCAAATCAAAATGACTCTGAGGTTCCATCTTATACCTGCCAGAATGATTAAGATCAAAAACACAATGACAACTTAAGATGGAGAAGATGCAGAGTAAGGGAAACATTCCTCCATTTTTGGTGGGGGTGCTAACTAGTACAGCAACAGAGGAAATCAATATGGTGTTTTCTCAGAAAATTGGGAAATGATCTACCTCAAAGATCAGCTATACCACTCTTGAGCATAAACCCAAAGCATGTTCAACCATATCACAAGGACACTTGTTCAACTACATTCATAACAGCTTAATTCTTAATAACCCAAACCTATAAACAACCTAGATATATCTCAGCTGAAGAATGGATGAAGAAAATATAGCATTTACACAATGGAGTATTACTCAACTGTTAAAAACAATAACATAAAGTTGGAGGCAAATGGATGGAACTAGAAAGAAGCATCTGGAGTGTGGTAACCCACACCAAAAAAAGAGAAACATAGCATGAATTCACTTATAATTGGATACAATCTGCAAAATAAAGGAGAACCATATTACAATTCAGAGACCCTGAGAGGCTAAGTCACAATAAGGGATCAAGGCAGGACGCTTAGTCTACCTGGAAAGGGAAAATAGAAGAGATCTCCTGCGTGGTTTGGAAGCAAGTGTGAATGGCATTTGAGGGGCTAGGCTGTGGTGTGGATGGAGGGGAGAGTACTGAAAGAGAAGACTGGAAAGGGGAGCATTTGAGGGGTCAGTTAGAAACCTGGTCCAAGGAAAATTCCCAGGAGTATACAAGGATGACCCCAGCTAAGACTCCTAGCCATCTTGATATGTAACTTGAACTGGCCATCTTCCGAGGTCAGGTAAGACTTCCAGGGGAGGGAGTAGGACACCAACCCAGCCGCATAATCTTTGGCCTATGTTCTGTCCTGCCTATGTGCTGTGCTGGGGTAATGATGGTGCAGAGATTGTGGAAATGTCCAAACAATGACTGGTCCCTCCTGAGACCCATAGCACAAGAGTGAGCCCACCCTTGACACTACCTGGTGTGCCAGAACAGAGAGTCTGGATAGCCCGGAGGAGACCTAGGATAGAACCAAACACGATTGTCGGAAAAAAAAAAAAAAGTGTCAACATAATAATGATATTCTGCTGTACTCAGAGATTGGTGCCGACCCTAAATGTCATCAGAGAGGCTTCATCCAGTAACTGATGGAAACAGATCCAGAGACCCACAGGCAAATATAAGGCAGAGCTTAGAGAATACTGATAGAGAGAGGGAGGAAGGATTGTACAAGCCCAAGGGGTCAAGGATATCACAAGAAAACCTACAGAATCAATAAGCCTGGGCTCACAAGAGCTCACAGAATCTGAACAGACAACCAGGGAGCCTGCCTAAGACTGACCTGGACCTTCCACATATGTTACTGTTGTGTAACTTGATCTACTTGGGTAACTCCTAACAGTGTGAGCAGCAGATGTTCCTAATGCTTTAGCTGGCTTTTGGTAACCTATTCCTCATATTGGGTTCCCTGGCCCAGCCTTAATCCGAAGCGAGGTGCTTAGTCTTACTGCAACTTGATATGCCGTTGTTTTGGTGATATCCATAAGAGACCTGTCCCTTTCTGAACAGAAATAAAGGAGGAGTCGATTATGAGAGAGATGGAGGGGAAGGGAGGAGAGGGAATAGGAGAAAAGGAGGGAGGGGAAACTGAAGTAGGGATGTAAAATAAATTAATTTTAAAGCTGTAAAGTAAATAAATAAAATATTTTTAATTTAATAATATCTAATTATTTTAATTTTATAATGTATCACATATACCAAATTACTATTCTTTTTAAGTCAAATACATGCCGTTACACATGGTTGAAAGTACAAATACAAAGCAATAAAATAGATTTATAAGTTATAATAAAATAATATGGGAACATATATTTGAGAATTTTTTAACATTTCCTGATAATTTATGAGGGTTTCTTTCAGTGATAACTACCAAAAAATACTACTTATCATTGAGTATAATTATAATTGCAATCTGAAATTTATTGCTTCTGGTAATTATAATATTAAAACTAGATAGAGTAAATTTTTTTAAAGATTAATTTTTAGAAATAAAAAAAAATCACATTTAACCTTGAAGTCTGTCTTTGAACAATACTCCAAACTATAAGTGTATCGACCACTTTATCATCCAGCGAGGCTTATATTAAAATAAATTATTATTGTTGTTATCTTGACATTAGGTACCATGTATTTCTATAATTTCATGGAAAATTAATTAATTTGCCTTGTTCATTGACATATGTTCCTGTATATACTCAGAGAAATCCAAACTAGATTACATTAAAAAACAAAACAAAACGTGAAGCACGTAGTGGAAGGGTGCATCAGATAGACTAGACTGGTACAAGACTGAATGAAAGTCTTGTGTTTCTGAAACTCTATGCATAAAATGCACAGAAGCATGGGCCTTGAGAACAGCAAAAGCAAGTTCATAGAGGGCTGCTTTGACAACCCCTGAGTTCACAAAAAACACATTAGTGTGCAAAGAATGCCTTTAGATGGCTGAAATGAAAGAGAATTCAGGGAAGAAAAAAAGGCATTTGTAATACACTGTGTAAAACTACCAAAGCAATAGCTTTGGAAACCTCACTCTACAGAAAATCTTGTGGGTCTAAATTCAATCTAAAACTGTCAAAAATATTGATGAAAAATGTGTCTTTATACTTATAAAACAAGGAAAAAACATAACAATTTAGGTTCTACCCTCTAATTTCAGGATATTTTTTTTCTAGAGCAAAGATAAATTTATCTTCAAGTTGAACTATTTAGGCATAAAGAGTTAATTAAAAATCTGATGATGCCAACAATATTATTTCATTGAGGCACTGAAATAAAGTATTGACAAAGATCAAGCACATGGAGAATTGTAGTCGCGTTTGTCAAAATTGCAATTATACTAATTTTCAATAAATAATTGTTTCAATAATTCTAGTTTTTCAACACAGGCTTTGTCAATATTTAAACTGGATTTTGCTTTGAAAACAAGTTGTGAATATGTGTTCAATTTCTCAGTATTTTTTTTGTTTTGTTTTTCACCTTACTTCATTCAAATTATCAAAGTCCTGATAAAATTAGACATTCTTGCAATTAGGTGTGGTAAGGAGAATAAGATAATAGTAGTATAGTAGATTTATTTCCCAACTGAGTTTAATCACATAATCTTTTTCTCTGTCTCTCTCTCAATCTCTCACACACACAGACACAAGCACACAGCACGCAAAACCCATATATGCAAATGCATATGATATGGTTTGTAAAGGGACCTTGATAAATGTGATTACCTTGGTTATGAGGTTATGAATTTATGTTGTTTAGTTCAATTTTCTCTTGTTTGTATATATATACATATATATGTATATATATATGGTTTTCAAGCTTCAAAGAGCCATATAAAATTAATCACAAATTAATATCCTTGTTGTAAACTACTTAAAGCTCTAGAACTGTAGATAAGTATTTAAAAATCTCCAGGTAACAGCATTTGGTCACATTGTATTTGAATGAACAGTATTATGATTATTATAACATAAAACTTATTATACATGTGTGTGTGTTTGTGTGTGTGTGTGTGTGTGTGTGTGTGTGCGCGCGCGCGCGTTTGCGTGTGGCCTCATTCCTATCTACATCTATTCAGTGAATTCATCTGGGCTTTTAATTATTCCAACAGAATAAATAAAGGAGAGGGCATCCTCACATTAAATCTGAATATCTTGGTCTTGCATTTCCAAAGCTGGGTATAAGAATTTAGTTTTCACTGGGCAGTGGTGTCACATGCCTTTAATCCCAGCACTCGGGAGGCAGAGCCAGGCGGATCTCTGTGAGTTCGAGGCCAGCCTGGGCTACCAAGTGAGTCCCAGGAAAGGCGCAAAGCTACAGAGATAAACCCTGTCTCGAAAAACCAAAAAAAAAAAAAAAAAAAAAAAAAAAAAAAAAAAAAAAAAAAAAAAAAAAAAGATTGTAGTTTTCTTGGTGTCTGCCTTAATAGTTTTTATTTGTTTGTTTTGGATATAACACTTCAAAAATTTCTAGGAGGTATGAGTTTTGCAATGCGTGTGATATCCTTTAGTTCCAACAAGAATTATCTCTGCAATGATAAGATATGAGAGCTATTTAAATAAATAACTGTGTTAAGTCTTGCCCAGTGGATCAAGCTTGCAATCCCCTGTACTAAGGAGACTGAGGAAGGAAGATCACAAGTTCAAGAACGCCTTGATTTGAAGACTGGCTCAAAGCTGACATATAGAATTCAGTGAGACACTGTCTCAAAATAACAGGACAGTGACTGGGGACACAGCTTAGCATCAAAGAGCTTACTGGACATATACTTGGCCCTAGATTCAATCTCTAGTAGAGAAAAGATAGATAAATAATGAACAGCCCAATCCTGTCATGTTGATCTTACCTACAATTTAACTTTTAGAGTCTGAGACCAGGGGCCACAAGGCAGCAACCACAGAGGAGCTTGCCTCAAGAAGTTGTGTGTTGGCTATTAAAACATGTGTGATATATGTTGAATATCAAAAGATGTTACATTAAACTATAATGTATGATTAAATCACTTATTGGTAGTTAATATTCATATAATACTGTACATTATGATATATTTTATCTAAAGAATTGAACATTTAACCTTTAAAATGAATATCTCTGTTCTCTATCCTCTATAAAGTATGCAGTCACAAATTGATGCTAATTTTCAAACAATTTAAAAAAAATAAAGTTTTTTTCTTAATTTGTGGTTAAAAACAATAGAGATGAACTTTTAAATCTAAGCACATAACACTAATTTTCTACACTGTGTCTCCTACACAGTAAAGCTGAGTGACTCCTGTAATGTGCAAATCTTCTTTTATTGCATTCAAATTTGACGGGCTTATAACCTGATTCTGTTTATGCCAGAGGCTCGGTATCTTCGTACTTCTATATCCAATTTGTATTTTGGAACTATGGGTATCTGATTATAGTCGAGTTTCTAAAGATCCACTTTAACAATTTCCTTCAGGGCTAAGAAAATGAACGAGTGAGTGTTCCTATGAAATTATAAGGCACAGGGTCAATTTTTAGAATATCAAGACACTATCTGAAAAATAGTGTAATTAATGCAGCACTCTCCACTGATGTGACCTTTAGAGCTAATTTTTAAGTATTTAAAATAAATGATAGGTCTTCCTCTATTTTACCTATTTTAGTAAGGCGCTTTCACTGGATAAAAAATCAGTTTGTATTACAAAGGACACCCTCACTCCTAGGAACATTCATATCATTCACTTCTGTGGGAGTTGCCTCTCAGCTATGCTTGGTTTACCCCTAGTTGAAGTTTGGATGCTTCATTTATTTTACTAAGAAAACAGGAATGTGTTGCAGGTAACTGGTAACTATCATGCACAAGCCAAATGTCCAGGTAGAAATAACTAACCAATTATGTACAAGTAGTTGACAGACAGCAGGAAGTTGTCAACCTTAAAAATGATCACTTGTTATATATCAAGTAACAGTACAATTTATATTTTTCAATGTTTATTTTTAAATGATTTTCTTATAAGTCTGAAGAGATTTGCAGACTTGCCTTCCAATTTCAAATTTCCATTCAATCAGATATTTGTTTATACTGTCAGGTAGGAATTTAGTCTCATTTTTGACATACAGATATCCAAGTACCACAAAACATGTTATTTACAGTACTTTCTGTAATGACTGACAATTCCATCATCACCATAAATCATTTTCTTATTGTGGTAGTTGTTCATGGTCCTCATGATTAGTCAAGGAGTCAGCATAATACCAATGCAAACAGAACAGGAAACAAGCATACACACACACACACACACACACACACACACACACACACACACACACAAACAAATTCACCCACCACACACACACACACACACACACACACACACGGACACGGACACGGACACATGCAAACATACAAACCCCCAAACACTGCAATTCCAGCACAGGTCACCTTAACAAAATACAGAGCCAGGAGAGACACACTACATTCAATTCCTCCCTCCCTCCCTTCTTCTCTCCCCTCCTCTCTCCCTCTCTTTTATTTATTGAATTTCTTCTTTAAAAAACATTAAATCCTGAATGTAGTTTCCAGTACATCTGCTCCCAGCCCCACCTCCCAAAACTATCCTCTCCCCTAGATCTATTCCTTATCTGCTTCCCTTCAAAAGCAAGTGCAGGCCTTCCAGGGATATCAGCTGAACATGGCATGACAAATTGCAGTAAGACTAGGCACAAACCCTCATATCAAGCCTGGATGAGACCACCCAGTAGGAGAAAATAGGTCCCCAGCACAGGCAAGAGAGTTAGCCGTACCCCCGACTCCCTTTGTTTGAGGTCCCACAGGAACACCAGGCTACAAAACCGTAATGTATATGCAGAAGACCTAGGTCAGACCCATATAGGGTCTGTGATTGTCACTTCAGTCACTGTGAGTCCCTAGAGCCTTGCGTAGTTGATTTTGTGGGTCATGTTCTTGTACCCAACACATTTGTACATTTAACTTATATAGACTAAGAATTCCAAAATCATGATGTTCATTTGATATCTTCCCTGGTCATGATATTTTCATTTTTTCACATTGATATGAATTTTAAAGCCCACTTATTTTCACAATGTTGGTACAGTTTTTCAACGAAAAATATTATTTTGAACAAACATACCTGATTATTCCCTTCCATTCATATCTAAAAGTCATAAAATTGTAGCTAACTCTCTTGTTTCTGAGAAACAAATCGTTTGAAGCAGTTACATTTGAGTCATTTATTTCCTTTAGTATACTATTATTCTCCTAATAAGTAATTATTTTTAACCATTAAAACGTTTAAAAAATTTTTTTACTAAGAATTTTCACAGGTTGATATTTTAGATGTCGTGATATTAAATGTTGAAACAATCATTTGTATTATATCAATTATATGCCATCTTAAAATTTATTGCTTGTTGGAAGTGTGTACATATGTACAGATTTTGCATATGACCATGGACAAATATTTAAACGCTGTATGTCATTTCTTAGAATTGTGTCTGTGGCTTCATTTCCTTTTATGTTCGTGGAGAAACAGAACTATCTGTAGTTTGCCACGTTGGTTATTTCTGAGATTTTCATTTTAATGGATCCCTAGAGTTCTTTTCATCTCACAATGTAACTATTCTTATTACCAAGCTATGACTAGACGTGAGTAAATGCACATCCCTGAAAGCACTCCAGTCCACCCAGTTTCACACTACTCTACTCACACATGTTTATCAAATAAATTATTTATCTTACTCCAATGTGCTTTAGTTTACTTTTAAAAAATTCGTTTCTATGCTACATCTACATATATTATATTGACTTATTGAGATTATGTCATGATTTTCTTCAGTAAATTCTTAAACAAATTAATTTTTCTAATGTAATACCAGAAAAAAATGAATAAATTGGTCTTTATGCACTTTTACTTAAAACTCACTACATTTCATTTGTAAAATTAACTGAAAAAATCGCTTTAACATGAGGTGACCTGTAATTATTTCATATATGCCTTTCCACATTTTAGTTGGATACTAAAGTAGGATATGCTATTCTATTAACAATTGTCCAACTGGAAAGTAATTAACCACTTAATTCTGGCTAATATGGAAAATATTGAAAACTACACCTTATTGTGAATTTACTATTGTGCAAAAACTATCAGACTGTTTCAAACCATGTGGTATAGCTTATTACACTGCCAGGTTGTATTTTTGACTATGATTATATATATGTGATATATATATACACTATATTATATATATACTATATTATATGTACATGTATGTAGTGTATCATCATATGTAGTGATATATATGGGGGGCATTGTTCTTATGACGCTGTTTGTCAAACCAACCTGAGATTCAATCAAGGGCAAAATAATATGATAGAAATAAGAGAAAATGGAAATCAGATGTCACAGGAATCTGCAAGCAAAGCATAATGGATTATTATGCAGTATTATACAATGTGCATTTGTAGTATTTGCAGCATAAAAAGTCTTAAATTAATATACTATATGCATATAGGTTAGTTTAGCACTTATTATCATTATATATTGTGTTATGTCTTTTAATAGGACCTGAAGTCTGTGGGTCTGTGTGCACTTAAATCATCACAAATATTTAATGAATGGTGAGCCACAAAGATGCTTGAATGGCAGTCATTTTTTATACTATAACATCTTCATTGTATGTGGGCCTTTTTTGTTAATAAGAAGTTTACTTTGTGTGTACAATTGAATAGAATATATGGCACCTGTTTCTTGAGTTAATGTACTTTTTAGTAAAACTGTGTTTGTCCAGGATTGCTTTCCATATTTGAAAGATTTTATTAATCCAGTATTTTTATAAAACTAACCCTACAGCCTACATTTAAAGGGGATGCTTTCTTAGAAACCTATGTATTTGCATGACCTTTGTTGCCTATCTTTAAGATCAATTTTTCGCAAAAGATAAATTTTGTCCCTTTTCATGAGGAAAAAAAAATTTAACATTGTTTTCTGTCATATAATTTTTCTGATAAATTGCATTTTTCTACTTATTTTTAGTCTTCTGCTCCCATGCTTTCTTTCCTTTCTTTCTTTTATTAGTTATAGTAGGTGATGGTTAACACACAGACCCATAACTGTCTAGGCATAGTGAATAAGAGACTGAAGAATTCTCGGCCTACTTGGGACATCAATATCACCCTGCTATTTGCATATGCAGTTTTAGAGCAGTACCGTGTAAGTCATATATTCTCGTCATTATATCTGATTTTATAGACTTGCTTTCTTGTGTTGTGAGGTCATGTGTATCCCATCTACATTTATCTCTTATTCTTCCAAACTTTTGCATTTAAATTATATTTTCAGGTTTTTAAATAACAATATAAATTTTTACATTAAAAATCTCATATAGATAGTTGTGAGCCACCATGTGGTTGCTGGGAATTGAACTCAGGCGAGGGTCAAGTGAAAGAGAGCAGGAGAGCCCACCTGGATCAAGAACAGAGAGGGAGAACAAGGAATAGGAGACCATGGTAAATGAAGACCACACGAGAAAAGGAAGAAACAAAGTGCTAAAGAGGCCCACAGAAATCCATAAAGATACCCCCACAAAAGACTGCTGGCAATGGACGAGAGACAGCCGGGACTGACCTACTCTGGTGATGGGATGGCCAAACACCTTAATCGTTGGCCCAGAAACCCCATCCAAGGACTGAGGAATCTGGATGCAGACATCCACAGCTAGGCCCCCGGGTGGAGCGCTGGGAGTCTAATTAGTGAGAAAGAGGAGGGTTTATATGAGCGAGAATGGTTGAAACCAAGGTTGGATAAAGCACAGGGACAAATAGCCAAACGAATGGAAACACATGAACTATGAACCAAAGGCTGAGGGGCCCCCAACTGATCAGGCCCTCTGAATAGGTGAGACAGTTGAGTGGCTTGATCTGTTTGGGAGGCATCTAGGCAGTGGTACCAGGTCCTGGGCTCGCTGCATGAGATAGCTGTTTGAAACCTGGGACTTATACAGGGACTCTTGGCTCAGTCTGGGAGGAGGGGACTGGACTGCCTGGACTGAGTCTATCAGGTCGATCTCAGTCCTCGGGGGAGACCTTGATCTGGAGGTGGTGGGAATGGAGGTGGGCTGGGGGGAACGGGAGGGGGGCAGGTAGGGGGAGAACAAGGGAATCTGTGGTTGTTATGTAGAACTGAATAGTATTGTAAAATAAAATAAAATAAATAAAATTTTAAAAAATCTCATATAAATTACAATACACCATTCAATTGTATATAAAATATTTTCTGTATTTTATATTTAAAATTTTATTTTAATGTATTATTTTTTTCATTTTTAGTGTTCAAAGTGAACAATTTTTAATCATATTACTTTCATTTATTACCTTGTAATAAAAGAAAGTTGTGTTGTACATCTAAGATAAAATTTCTCTGCACGTGATATTACTTATTTTCCTTGTTGTTTAAGGAAATTATATTAATCAGCATAAAACAGTGTACTTGTATGCAGCTTGGCAAGGCCATGCCTATCCCTATTCCTGTTACATTCTTTAATTACAGATTTCTGTTTCTGTTTTTGCCATGCTAGACTTTTCAGTGTATATGCACTTGAGACAGATCTAAAGGGATGAATGACAGGGAAGTTGATTAGCTGGGTGGACAGTATATTGTATGTATTTTCTCTTATACCACATATATTTTTAATGATTTTTTAAAATATAATTTGATTTTTAAATCATGTACATGCATGTATGTATGTGTGTGGCATTGTGCCCATGAGTACAATTGCCTGCAGAGTCCAAAAGAGAGGCCTAGATTCCATGGAGCTGGAGTTACATGAGATTGTGAGCTACTCAACATGGGTTCTGGGAACTAAAGCCCCATCAGTCTACTGCAAAAGCTGTATCTTTGTGAAGTTAGTGTTTTAACCCCACATAATTAATGCACATTTCCATCCCACTATGGCAGTGACAACGTTGTTTGGTGTAGTATGGACACTTCCATCTGTGTTTATTTTGCTTCCCACCTTTCTGTTGGTTACATTTTACATGTCAACATATGAAAGGCATTTTCAGAAGGGTCTATTCCAATAAATATATTTCTTAGGCAGTTACTTATTCAGCTTACATTTATCATAGTCATTTACTCACATTTGTCGTTGTTAAAATTATTAGTGTGTCCTTGTAGTTCACAACTGGTCTACATAGCTCCTCTCTGTATAAAAAATATTTTATTAACTCTGAGAATTTATTTATTATATTTTAATCAAAAAGTCCCCGATTAGATTTCCTTCAGCTTGTGTGTTTTGCTGCCTTTTGCCAGCTGTGGAATTTGTGGTCAATATCTTTCTTTGTGTTCCTATGTTAATTCTATCACCTCTCCCTTAAGGTCTCCTCAACACATTTTCTCTGTTCTTAATTGAATCTTCATTTAGATGGACTCTACTTTGAATCTGAATCTTCCGTTATGAATTTTGTGTTTGCCCTCCACCTGGTGGCGCTGTTGGGAGACGGTGTGAACACTTTAGCAGGTGGGGGGCCTCCCACTGGCAGACACTGGTCTCTAAAACTGTGCCTTTGATACTTGTACTTGCACTTGTTTTCAGTACCACGTTTGGCTTAGCTCTGTATGCACATGTATTTCCATCACCATAAACCGTGTGAGATTCCAAGGTCGTGAGGGACTTGAGACCGGATGACACAGACCAAACAGACCCTTGTTCCCTTAAGTTATTTCTGTCCAGCATTTTGTTTCTACAAAATTAAAAGTTAATAATACGATTATGTGACCATTTAAGCTGCAATGTGGAAAAAAATGTAATTTTTAAATTCAAAGTTAGGTTTCAAATGCGCTTTACCTCTAATGAGATATGCACTAATTTTTACGTGTACTTAACTTGATTTTTTAATATTTATAGGTTTGATTTGCCTTTTCATTTTTGTTTTTCTAGTCAGTTTTGCTATTTCACAAGACTCTTGTTTACATTTTCATTTCTCATTATCATTATTTAATTTTAAATAAAATTTTAAATGATACAACTTTCAGGCTTTTTCTATGCTAGTTCATTCTCCTGGTATTCTTTGTGGTTATTTTTATACTGATGTTTATTTTCTTACAAAAATTATTCTGGTGATTCTTGAGAGTGGGTTTAATAGTGACAAAAATTTTTATTCACAGTTAAAAAACCCACAAAATCATATATTTTGTAACTATGACATGTTACTATATATCACACTCTATGACATGTGATAAGTTTGTTTATAGCAGCTTTATAGTTATCCTGGGTAATGTACCATGGCACAGCACTGCAGTGGGTAACTGTCACTGATAAGAATTGATCAGCTTTGTTAGGTTAATGTGGGGCAGAAGTCATACTGTGGCCCTCTTTTGACATTTATTATA
Organism: Peromyscus leucopus; assembly: GCF_004664715.2. Taxonomy (NCBI): domain Eukaryota; kingdom Metazoa; phylum Chordata; class Mammalia; order Rodentia; family Cricetidae; genus Peromyscus; species Peromyscus leucopus. Next base: position 24,273,477 of record NC_051068.1, read on the forward strand.
TGGTTCATAACTGTGTACATCGTGTCTTCTTTAAAGGAAATATGTTTTAATTAACATTGATACACACATATGTATATGTGTGCATAACCAGTCTAGAATGGCATAGACACAAATGTAAATAGCAAACTGATAAAAGTTTTATATATATATATATATATATATATATATTATATATATATTTCTCAGTAACTGATTTTTAAAAATTAGTTTTGTTAGATTGTTTTTCTCCTTTTTAATATTTAATAATTTCATACATACTTTTACTGTCTTGATCAAGTCAACCACTTATTTATTCCCTTCTATACAATTCCTTTCCTACCAACTCCACAACATTCTTGTCACAACTTCATGTACTTTTCATAAATCAATTGAGTCCATTTAGCACTGTTTGTATATGCCTGAATTTAGGATCATCTACTGGAACATGGATGGCCTTTCATGTGCCGTATCGATTTAAAAAAAATGGACTTTTCCTGCACAGCAGCAGTCAGTTGTCAATAGCTTCTCTTCTAGAGGTGGGACTTTCTGACCAATTCTGCCTCCACACAAGGATGTATCTACCTAGATCTTGCCTAGGTCTTGTATGATTATACATTCATCATTTCAATGTAAATATTTATATTTCAAAGGTTCAAGTCACAGGAATATTAAAAAATATGTATTTTAATGTACTAAGAACTATTTTAGTTATTTAGATGGGGCACTTAGAAACATGGCATAGATAGCTACTATCAGAGGAATGGTTGTTTGTTTGATTATTTCGCATCATTGGACAACAAATTGAAAATGTATACTCTAGAAATTACTCACTGCTTCTTCCCACTTATCAGAAAATATGCCTTTCCTTTTGTTTTACCTTAGCTATACTAAGGATAGCTTACCTATAATAATCTGTGCTTCGCTTTATCAAAGCCTCAAATATAATTTAGTTAGTACCGAGAAAAATCTTACCTGAACTGTACCTTTTAGAAAACAAAAAACAAACAAACAACACCAACAACAAAAATAACTTCAGACTTGAAAACATAACAAGCATGCATGTTTCTCTGCTTTGAGTTATAGTATGCCACTTTTTCTTTCCTCTTTTCATCTGGTCCAGTTGAAAGATTTTCTTGACTTGTCCAAGGTCTGGATGAGTTAAGTGTGAACCCTTTAAATTCAATCAGTGGGAGATAGAAGGGATGGCTGTCAGCAGAGGGATGCATTTAGATAATTTATAAAGAATTTTAGTTTGATGACCATGAAAAATACAAGCTGTGCTATACAGTGATAAACCTGACATTTTTGGCATTAGGCTGAGATGAATTTTCCACTCAAAGAACTCAATGACATGCTTCTCCTTTTCCCTTTATTAAGAAAAAAATCCTGAAAAATTTTTGGCTTACACTTTGTAGATTAATTACATGCATGATGTTTTGGCTCATTTCTGTGCATTTTAATAGACTTATTATCCATTTTATACAAGATAGAAATATAGTAGATAAGAAAATATCCTACACAGATGAAAATACCATTTACATGGTTGAGAATCACTTTCACGGGCATGAATTATACTTTGAGAAAATGCAAGTACTGTTTACTCTTGAAGTTTAATTAGAATACATCATTTAATATACCATAGGGATATTCATAGTGCTATCTACTATCTCATTTGTACTATAGTAGAGCATCATATTGCTTGCATTTTGAGACATTTATAACCTTGGAGAATAAGCCTCTGTTTTAAATAGAAATATAAACTCTTCAAAATATTCATTAAAAATCATGTTTCCCTCTCCAGATCCCGAAATACCAAGATACTTGCTTACCTGGTGATTATTTAATGGGGAAGACACACTTTAAAGTTTTATTATTTCCATTTATGTGAATTTTAACTGTTTTCACTCAGAAGCCTCACCATCTAGCCATATTTGCCATGTTGACAATTAATTATTTAAAGTGGTTCTCTGTCATATTATCACTGTTTTTCATATATGATCCTCGTTTCTTCAAAAAGAACTTTATCTACCTATCTTTTTAATTTCTTATTCTGACCCATCAGGATCAATCAAAAATGTCCCTATCACTTAGTTAACATGTTATCAAGAGTTATTTAAAATCCTGCTTATGAAAACATGGCACTTGAAAATTCTGATAGCAGTTTTATGCAGATTACTCGGAGAAAATAAGATTTGGGTCTCTTTGGAATGTATAAACTTTCATTATAAAACCATACAAACAGCATGGGTATGGGAGGCTCTCAACAGGCCCTTTCTCTAATTCTGGAGCCATCGGCAGTTCTCTGGGGATGTGATAACAGGTGCATTGCAATGCTTCAGTGAGTAGCCCTATTTCAGACATATGCAAGACTAATTGATAATATGAATAAAAGAAGAAGATGTGAGGTCTAGATGTGTTTGGGAGGCTCTAGGAAAAAGTAGAGAAGGAAATATTAGATGAATTTTACACTTTTTTCAATGAATGTATGTATTAAATTATCAATATAAATACATCCAGACTATGGTAATAGCACCTTCCAGCCTAGGTCGTTGAGAAGTTTGTGAATAGTCCTTTTAATGGCCAAATCTATGAATAACTCATAGTAAAATAGAAAAAAAATCTTTGACTATTTTATATACATTATTTTTTAGTGTATTTTAATGGACTGATTTGACAGACTTAATGACCATAGTCATAATCATTTAATTTATACTTATAGAAAATTATCAATCACACAGTATCCTACTAGAAGAACAGATCAAAATATGAAAGCAATGAACTTGTTTTAAGATGTGTACAACATCATCATGTTAGTTTGTCTGCTATTTTCTGTTTGCATGAAGGAGTTGTTAAACATAAATTAACACATATCCTGACAAGACCCATTTGTTCCTTGTTCTAGAAGCCCAGTCTATTATACTGTTGTTCCACTAATTCATCCAATAATTGACACTTCCCTGAGAAAGATTTTCAGAGCAATGAATGAGATACCTTGATAGAGGGAGACATCATGGGGATAGATGAGATAGAGGGAGAAATCTGGTGCTAGAGAAGTTCCCAGTAATCCATAAGGATGACATCAGCTTAGACAACTAGCAATAGTTTAGAGGATGCCTGAGCTGGCTTACTCCAGTAATCAGACTGGCGAATGTCCTAACAGTCATCATAGAGTCTTCATCCAGTAACTGATGGGAACAGATATGCAGAGATCCACAGCCAAGCACCAGGCCAAGCTCTGGGAGTCCAGTCAAAGACAGGGAAGAGGGATTCTATGAGCAAGGGACATCAAGATCCATGGTAGGGAAACTTACAGACACAACCTAACCAAGATAGTGGGAATTCATGAACTTTAGACCAACAGCTATGGAGCCTGCATGTGACTGGACTAGGCGTTCTACATAAGGGAAACAGTTGTGTAGCTTGATCTGCTTAAAGAACCCCCTGGCAGCAGGATCAAGATCAATCCCTGGTGCAAGAGCTAGCTTTTTGGAGCCCATTACCTATGGTGGGACACCTTGTACAGCCTTGATACAGGGGGAGGGACTTGGACCTTTCTCAACTGAATGTACCGGCTTTGCTGACTCCCCTTACCTTTTCAGAGGAGGGAATGGGGGTGAGTTAGAGGGGAAGGCTGTGGGGTGTGGGAGGATGGAAGAGAGGGGGATCTGTGGTTAGTATGTAAAATGAATAAAAAATTTCTTAATAAAGAAAAAAAATTCCCTTTAAAAAAAGATTTTAATGTAACAGTTCTACTTATTTGTGGTAAAGTTATATAATCTGATTTATATATAAGCTACATCAACATATATCATATTATATAAAGCCTACACTATACAAGTTGTAGTATGATTTCATCTTTGAGAGAAGACCCTGAAAGTTAAGACTCATAAGTGATTTGCTCGCCGGGCAGTGGTGGCGCACGCCTTTAATCCCAGCACTCGGGAGGCAGAGCCAGGCGGATCTCTGTGAGTTCGAGGCCAGCCTGGGCTACCAAGTGAGCTCCAGGAAAGGCGCAAAGCTACACAGAGAAACCCTGTCTCGAAAATCAAAAAAAAAAAAAAAAAAAAAAAAAAAGTGATTTGCTCATACACACAGAGAAGACATGATAGATATAAGTTACCATAACTGTGTCATGAGTTTAACAGTCTCAGACTGAAAACATGACTATCCCCATGACTCATTTCTACTATTTCTTTAGATGATGAGCTAATCACATTGTAAAATATTCAACAAATGTAATACATGATTCTAAAGTTTAAAATAACATAAAATAAATCATTTTATTTTTACTTACTCTACAAGCAAAATGTTTGCACCCAGTTTTGCATGACAATTTACTTTTAATGTTTTTGTTTACATCTTCCAAAAAAAATCTGTGTAAAAATATATCATAGGGAGAGAAGGAAGGTAGGGGGCAGTAGTGAATTCTTCATTCCGTATGAAATTTCTGTTGTACCTTCAGTACACTCAAATGTTGCAGTTTGACACCAAAAATAAACGTAACTATTTATATCATTACCAAAACCTGGAGGGCCTTTTTATGCTTGGAAAGATCAATATCTCTTAGGATGCTTAGGTAAACCATATAGAAATAACTTAGTAGAGAGATGAAAAGAAGAATAAATGGGAATCTTAGGACAAGAAGGTTTAAAGGCAAAGGTTCAAGAAAAACACTTTAAGAAAAAGCAACCAATGGGGACTGAGGATGGAAGTTACAAGAGTTATGGGACATTACAGATTTCTCCTATGGACATTCAGGGTTATCCTTGTTATCCATGAGTCCTTAAAAAGAAATGTCTCTTAGTTACCTTAAATTTGTGCATCAGAATTCAGAAATTACTAAATGTAACTTCTATACCTGGCTTGTGCACCAGATAGATTGTGTTCAAACAACAAACTTTGTAGTTTAATTTCCTACCTTACATTCAGCTTTCAATGTTCTGGAATGTAATAGAAGGTAGCTAGCATTTAATGAATGATTTGAAGAAAATGAATGTAGTCATGAGCGGGACTGTAAGAATGCAAAGCAGAGGAAGAAAGTAGGGAGAAGAACATGGATTTGGAAATCACCTCTCTGCAATAGAACTATGACTGCTTAGTTTTCTTGCTTTTTTTTTTTGGCACAACTTTTGTGAAACTCCTTTTCTTTCTTTTGCAAATAAGGACAATGGGGTGCATAAACTGATATTCAGAGAGCACCTTTTGAAGCATACTGGGGATCCTGCATTGTGATGTTTATGGAAGACCCACTCCTTGCAGAACAAGTCATCAAAATTCAAATCCTCTTCAGTCCTTTTTGTTTTTCTTGTTCCTTTGCTTTGTGAGAAAGTATCTCATTGCAAATGTCCTGTGCTATTCTTGATTTGACTCACTGACTACACCCATTTCTCTTACAGATCACTCTCCATTCATTCCTGTCTCTTTGATCTGTTCTTCTAATTACTAACAAGGGGTGTTTCAACTGTCACTTGTCACATACGGAAATGCAATGGGGCAGAATTTTTTTGTTTTTATTGCAATTATATATATATATATATATATATATATATATATATATATATATATTACAAACCAACCAATTTCCCCTGCCTCCAATCCTTCTAGGTATTCCTCCTAGCTCTACCCTCTTCCCCACCCTTAGATCTACTCCTCCTCTATTTCCTATTCAGAAACTAGCAAGCCTCTGAGAAATTATACCTTTGGGTATATTCATAAGAGTGGTATAGCTGGACCTTGAGGTAGATCATTCCCAATTTTCTGAGAAACTGCCATATTGATTTCCATAGTAGCTGTACAAGTTTACACTCCCGTCAGCAATGGAGGCATGTTCCCCTTGCTCCACATCTTCACCAGCATGAGCTGTCACTTGTGTTATTGATCTTAGCCATTCCGACAAGTGTAAGACGGAATCTCAATGTAGTTTAGATTCTCGTTTTCCTACTGGCTAAGACTGTTGAACATTTCTTTAAGTATTCCTTAGTCATTTGAGATTCTAATGTTGCACAATGGATAAACTGTGTAAGGAACAAAGTTCTACAGTTGACCAAAAGCAGTCATAAGCTCAAGAAAACAAAATGAAGGCCACATTTCTGTGGGAATAGTGTGTCGACTGTGTACTTGTGTGTCAGTACTCTATTTGTACAAAGTAAAAACAAAGCTGCATAACATATGCTTTTTGAAATTTTAAGCAACAAAACAAGATAAAATTTAACTTTCTTTGAAAAATTATGTTTTTTTTTCTTTTTCTCTTGTTAGATGCTTAACACTGAAAATGAGATGAAATAATGGAGAAAAGAGGAAAATGAACTAACGTCATTTTGAATTGTGCAGTAGGGCCTTCAAGTCGATTAAGAAGCTTCAAAGAACTGATGTAGAAATCAATATGGAATTTCAAAGAAGGGAGAAACTAACATGTGGTAATTGTTTTATATCCCTTGGGATGTGGCATTGTGGGGAACACTGTAGTGTTCAATCCCTCCCTTTAGTTTCCAGTATTACATGAGGATTGTCTTTCTGAAAGTGTTGCTTAGTTGATTTTATTCAATTTCAGCTCTTGGATGTGGAATTTAATATTTTATGGTATAGTTAGTCTCCATTTGACCCTCTTATTTTTTTTTCTCTCTGAAACCTTCATTCCCAAGTTCAAGACTTATGGCTGACAAGGCAATGTCTGATCAAAGATCTGATCTCTACATTTTCATTGGCTCTCTTCCTTAAGCAGCATCAGAAGACAAATAGCAATGTCTTTCATTATGGAAATACTTTGTCCTTGATCTAAAAACACACCTGCATTCTAGAACATTTAGTTCCTCCTCCTTTCTATGCCACTCAACTTACTGTCTTCATCTCACCCTCCGCTCGGGTCACTTATACCCTTGGTACCTTCACTCAATACTTTTATCTGTCACCCATTCACTTTTGGAGTTTGCTCCATGTGCCCAATGTCATTCAGGTCCTTGTTGTCTTAATTCCATGCCTTTGTTAGCCATTCAGCCCTACTCACTGTCTACCAGAAATTTGAAGTTCTGAAAGACTTCTCACTCCTGAGACTCCAAACTTCACAACTTAGTCACCACAAAACATTCGAAAATGCATTTCTCTCTCATACGCCAAATCTGCGTTCATGGCATTTTTTTTGAGAAGTCTGAAATACACTTTTTAAAAATCTTAGCCATCCTCGTGTGCTGAGGTCTTCACCAAAATGTAAATGCCTTTCCCCTTTGATCAGTTATGTCACTTTCTTAACATAAATCATACTCTTGGCTTACATTTTAGATGACTAAATCTTTCTGCTAAGAGATGATTATAAAGGAGAATGAGTCCTCCTTTATGTGACAAGTGCAGTATTTCACAAACATCTGACCTTTTTCCTGGTATAAGGTCATAGACTGAATCATAGTCAGCATCATAAATTGCTGTGGATATGACCACAGAACTTACAACTGTGCATTACTTAATATCTCAGAAATGACACACCAAATTTAGAAAACTGTTTTCTTATTTAATTCTGCAAACAGATCCTTTCAAATGAATCAGCATGTACCACTGAAACACAGACGTATTTATGAATCACTGAAATGAAAGACAAAAAAAAAAGTCCCGTAAAAGTTTCTATCAATGAAGAATTTACTTTAACTGTGGTATTTACTTATATTCAAAATTTGAAGTTACTTTTCTAAACTTTAATTTCTTCAGGTGGAAATCTGAAGAAACATCATTTTAACACAATTATTTGATTGGTAAGTGTTTATGTGATGAGTGTATATGTGTACGTGTTCGTGTGTGTGTGTGTGTGTGTGTGTGTGTGTGTGTGTGTGTGTGTGTGATTGTATGTATGTGCATATCACTGTATACCTGTTGAGGAGACAGAACAATCTTAGGTGCTGATACTTGGACTCATCTGCTCTCTAGGTGTTCTGAAGTTGCTCACCTCTGCTTATGCCAGAATAGTGTGCCCAGGAATGTCTGGTGTTGTCACTTTCTTGTATTACAGGTCAGAACCATCGTGTCCTTTTTTTATATGGGTTCGGGAGATCAGAACTAATGTCCTTATTTTTTACAAGACACAAGCTTCAACAAGTGAACCATCTCTGGTTGCTTATATACTTCTGGGGCTTAGGAAATTTGTTTTTTTTCAACATAACTTTATCTATTTCAACTAAAAATGTGTTCTAAAATTTAGAAAGTATAAAACAAAAATCTTATGTTGAACATTATGCTATTTATTTTCTTCTGAAAGTGACAATAAATAATGCTTATTATTGAAAACACAAAACAGTGCTATGCACAAAATTATAGGGGCAAGGGGAACAAGAGTACTGTCAAACAATGCCTCCTCACTTCCTGTGACATAGGAGATTGTCAAGATATTATTCTATTAAAAATGTGTTGTCTATTGTCTCAGGGGTAAAGGAATTGTATTCAGATCAGATGACCTTTGTCCTTATTCATTCATCAATTGTATATATGTTGAAAATCTAATATAATCCAGGCATTGCTGGGTTCCATATACATGACTGTTCTAAGAAGGACCATACAAAATGAATGCAAATTATCTGGAGGAAAAAATGTGTAAGGCTGTTACTGGCAGAAGAAACAATTGCATCATGAGAATAAATGAGACTGGATTGTGATATGTGATGCTTACCCCAGACATTTACCAGCTCAGTAAGATGGTGACTGCAGGCTTGTGAACTCCTGGCACTTGGTTGTTATTACAAGTTTTACCCAGAAAAGAAACACTGACATTATTTTTCCATCCTACCCAAATGACTCCCTGTTATAGGGATATGTAAGACTGTTTGATAAAGAATCTCAGGACTTCTTTATTCTACTCTGTTCTGGATATTTCTGTGACAAGCATGGTAGTCTAAAGACACAGACTTTCACACACCCTCATGACAGCTTACTTGTAGAAAGACCAGGAACCATTGTTGCAGTTCTTCATAGACTCCAAAGGAAGGGGCATCTGCCCACAAGCCAGCAGTAGAGGAAGTGTTGTGCCAGGGAACAGGCAGTCCATAGGACTGATTGTTTCTATATTCTGTTCAAGGGAAAATGTGGTGGTACTGTGTTCCCCAAAATATTGTACACCCTAATAAACTTATCTAGGGTCAGAGACAGAACAGCCACTAGATACAAAGGTTAGAATATGATGGCACTCACACCTTTAATTCTAGCACTCCAGAGGTAGAAATCCCTCTGGATCTCTGTGAGTTCAAGGCCACATTGGAAACTGCCAAGCATGGTGACACATGCCTTTAATCCCAGAATGTGAGCCTTTAATCCCAGGGAGTGGTGGTAGAAAGCAGAAAGGTATATAAGGCAGGAGGACCAGAAACTAGAAGCATTTGGCTGGTTAAGCTTTTAGGTTTTGAGCAGCAGCATTTGGCTGGTTAAGCATTTGGCTGGTTAAGCTTTCAGTCTTAGGAGCACGGTTCAGCTCAGAGCCATTTGGATATGAGGACACAGAGGCTTCCAGTCTGAGGAAACAAGATCAGCTGAGAAGCTGGCCAGGTGAGGTTAGCTGTGGCTTGTTCTGTCTCTCTGACCTTCCAGTGTTCACCCCAATACCTGGCTCAGGTTTGATTTTATTAATAAGACTCTTTGAGATTCCTGCTACATCTGGTGCCCATCTGGAACATAGTGTAGACACATTGACATCACAGAACTGTATCAAAGCAGTGTGGATTTTATTAGTAAGAAAATAAAGTTTCTGGCAAAAGTACATTATCAAGCAAAATAAATGAAATGGCCAACATTTAACAAGTAGAGCTATGTTTGGCAAAAGAGGTAAATAAAAAACAAACCTGTCCTGGTTTAAGAAAACTATGCAGAGTAAATGTAATCCACAGGAAGCAATGTTATAAAGCAGAAAGAAAGTGTAAGTGGGTCAATAATATTCACTATTGTGTCTCTTCACTCTGCTATTTTTATATCAACAATATTGGCAGATATAAAGATACATGAAGTCAATATTACATAGTGTTTTACAGAGCTTGACACACATACATATATACACTTTGTGTGGTAGAAATAAAAGAGGAGAAAAGTAAATATGTTATAATAAAGTAGCATATCTCTATCTCACTGGATTTTTTAGTGTGGTTCTGGGATGGATTCTGATAAAGTAAGCTACATTACATGCACTAGAGCAGCTTTCAAAATAATTTATATCAAAGAGAAAAGGAAAAACTTTCTATTTCCAGGTGTTATATTATTTATGAGAAATTCTAAGGCATTCATTTAAAAAATATCATGACTATGAGAGAATTCGGCAACATATGAGTACCAGACTCATTTTAAATAATTGTATTTCTATGAATTACCAATGGAAAAAGTAGTTAACGGGTTCTGTTTCAATAATAAGAAGAGAACTGAAATGCTTCAGAGTGCATTTCATAAAATTTGTCTAATATTTATATGTTCAATTGTTAAATATTATGGAGAGAAATGAAAGAAGATAGAAACTTGGAAAGAATGAGAAGAGTTCCTATATTCATGGCACAAGAAAGCTGACAATTTATGGGAAGAAAATATCATGCACAGTATATGCAGATTCAACAGAAGATTCATCAAAATCACACCCAGTCTGCTATTTTGAAGAATTTTACAAATATGTCTTAAATTCATATGGAATTTTTAAGTTGATAGGCTAAAGCCTTGGAGACTAAAACACTGGAGAATTCCTGCTTCCTCTTGCCAAATGCAATGAAGAGCTGTCAGATATAAGGTATTTGTGACATAAGAATAAATAATAAGTAATAAAATTTTGAGAATAGAAAACAAAATACATATAGTTAAAATAAATATCCAGTCAGGACTGTAGGAGGCTGTAAGTATAACACAATGAGAGAAATAACAGTTCCTTTAATGACTTGTTATAAAGCAAACAAATGGATATACCTTGAGTTAACATGGACCACATTCACAACATTCAGTTCACAACATTCAGGAAAAGACTATTTGTCATAGTTAGCAATGTGTGAGCAAAAATGTTTTCAATTCTTGCAAATAAATGTGAATTTGTGTCATATAGGATTCAGTAATTTTTCATAAATATACATCAAAAGCATAAACAACCTAAAATTGGCACAGTATAATTGATCAAAATTGAAAACTTTTGCAAGAAGTACCATAAGAATAAATAGATAACAATTAAAATTGCAGTACATTTGCTATTAGTGTGTCTGAAAAAGAACTATCTAGACTATGTAATATTCTTTTATAAATCAATAAATGCAAGGACACAGATCCCAATTACATCATAACTCTATAATTAATTAGATATTTACTTAACGATGTACATCCATTTTATAAAAAATGAAAAGATAGGAAATATAATCATTCATAAGTAAAATGTAAATAATACCCATAAGATGCTCTTTCACATACTATGTTGTATATAATGAATATCAGACCCTGTAAAGAGAGCTAAAGCCTATGAAATTTGGGCTTGAATGTGCTTTTAGTAGAAGAGTGGAATGTCACTGTAACTTTGGAGGATTTTGACAGTTCCTGAAATAATTAGAATGTTTGTGATAGTACAGTCTAAAAATTCATGTCCTAGACATATAATCATATGCCATTAAAAATATTTGCACAATCAATTTTAAAAGTTGTGTTTATTGTAGCAGTGTTCATGAATACCAGGTTTGGAAACTATGAAATACTAATCTATTGATTAATGTCACACATATATACATGTGACAACATATTCTTAATGCAATATAAAGATATTGTTATAATGAATGTTACAATATGCTTGGACTTCAAAACATGGTCACTGAAATAAGTAAGTTTGGAAAGTCACATGCCACATGATTTAATTTATGTAAAATGATGATAATTGGCAGATAGAGGGGGGAATAAATTAGTAACGGCTCTGATGGGGGCAGTTGAAATGAAAGGGAAGTGACTACTAATTAGTTTGTGTTATTCTTCTCTGGCATGATTAAATGTTCTAAAATTGATTGTGGGGTTAGCTGAAGTATAAAAATGGGAAGATCGGAGTACATCTAGCAAGGGGAAAGATAGTATGGGGAGAAACAAATATAAAACCTCTCATGTACACTCAAAATTTCAGCCCTACCGTTGTGGAGAAGTCAGCAGAAATGGAATGATGCCATCAGTACTTTATAAAAGCAAGGCACACAAGTGTCTTGATGTCAGTTTGGGGAAACAAAAGGAAGAAGGACTGTTCTAAGGATTAGGAATGTACGTTGGTGCTGCCCAGGGCCATGTCTGTATCTGTGGTTCTGCTGAAGCTGGGTTCTGTGTTTATGTCTGTAACCTATGTCTCTTCAGAGGGTCAAAAGAACAATGCATCATAAAATCAGAGGGCTATACCGAGCCAGCCCTGCGCTTCACTAGCCCAGAGATAGCTGACCCCGCCCCTCACTTGGCCCAGCAGCAAGAGAGCTGGCCCTGACGCTCATGGGAGAGTGCCCCTGCCCACTCAGGAGAGGTGATCCTACCTCTCACCACAACCAAGGGAGAACTGATCTTAGGGGAGCTAGCTGGCTTTGCCCCTTGCCAGAGGGACGGCCAGTCCCACTGGCCTGGACTGACCAGCTCAGCTACTACCGAAGCCCATAGGCAGATCTGGGGTTGGCACACCCTAACATATAGGACCTGCTGAAACTCATGAAGGAACTGGTCCTGTGAAAGAATACCTCAGGCTCTCCATGACTCGGGGCACGAGAACAGTTTTAGAAAAAACAAAAGAATGTTATTTTAAATGATACAATATGAAAATAAAATAACAAGCATTTCTAATGCCATGTGAAGTTCGGAAATGTAAGTGTAATCTCAATACAGAAAAAAATAAGATCAATATAAATTTAAGAGCTAATAAAATGCTGATATAAAGTCATCATATTCTTTGCTTGGTTAAAGCATTTAGAAGTAAATCTTGCAGTACAGCAGCTCCAGGGTACTTGACTTTGTCTTTTAAGAAAGACTCTATCCACTGTCTTCTGTGTCTTTTCCTATTGATATAATTGAATACTGGTATAAAAGCCACATGAGAGAGATAGAGTTTATATTATCTCATATTTCATCTTGTATTCTATCATAGTGAGGAATTTGAGGCAGTAGGAGTTTTGGCCAGTTGGCCATATTATAAAAATACTCAGAGTAAGAGAACAATAGATTCACTAATATTAGCACTCAGTTATCATTCTACATTTTAGTACAGTCCAGGATCACTTTTCTAGGGAATGGTACCACCCACAGTGGGTTTGTCTTCCCACTGCAGTTAAAATAATCAGCAATATTGCCACAGCACAAAAATGCCCAGACGTCTATCTCTGGGGTCATTATAACTTCCATCAAGGTGACAGTTAAAAAGAACTATTCCACCAGCTATGAGGGAATACTCAGGAGGAAAATCTAGCAGAAATAGGATTAATGCATTGGATTGAGAAGAAGCATATTGGAAACACATAGAAGGATAACTGTAATAAAACATGATAATTCCCGGACTTCCCTTCTGGACCAGAGGTGAGTATCTGGGCTCAGCCCAGACCCCATCCCTGGGCACCAGCCACTCCGAGAAGACCTGCCCAACTTGGCACCAGGTTCTGGCCACCAGTCAGGTTCCCTTCTAGCCCCACCGGGAAGAATCCCCTTCTCCAAGACCCCCAGCAGACCTTGCAATCTCCACACCCTGCCCCCCCCCATCCACCCGAGACCCCAGCCAATTCCTGAGACTTACAGACAGGCCCCCAGCTCCCATCCTGCCCCGGACTTCCCTTCTGGACCAGAGAGAGCTCCCATCCTGCATCAGACTTCCCTTCTGGACAAGAGCGCCCATCCTGTCCTGGAGTTCCCATTTGGACAAGAGAGCTCCCATCTGGACAAGAGAGAGAAATTTCCTGAATCTGTCAGTTCTGTCTGAACCAAGTGCACTGATAAGATCAAGAATGAACCACAAGGAGATGGGCAGATGTCAAGGCAGAAGTACATACAACAAAATTAAGAGCAATACAGCATCACCAGAACCTAGCCTGCCTCCAACATCTAGACCTGAATATCAAAAATTGGAAGAAGCAGAAGAAAACACCCTTATGAATAACATCATGAAGAAGATAGAGGCATGTGTAGAGGAAAAGACAAAAAAAAAAAAATGGGAAAAATGCTATAAACATCTAGAGAAAAGGACAAGCAAATTAGAAGAAAACAATAAAGTCATGGAAGAAAACAATAAAGTACTGAAAGAAAATCATGAAAAAGCAATGAAACAAATGAAGAAAACAGTCCAAGACATGAAAAGGGAAATAGAAAAAATGAAGAAGACACAAACAGAAGGAATGCTGGAAATAGAAAATCTGAGTAAATGATCGGGAACTTCAGATGCAAGTATAACCAACAGAATGCAAGAGATGGAAGAGAGGATCTCTGGCATTGAAGATACAGTAGAAGAAATAGATTCATCAGTCAAAGAAAACACAAAGCCCACTCAACTCCATATGGAAATACAAAAAACCCAGGATAGCCAAAAGAATCCTGCACAACAAAACAACTTCTGGAGGCATCACAATCCCTGACTTCAAGCTCTACTATAGAGCTACAGTAATAAAAAACAGCTTGGTATTGGCATAAAAACCGACATGTGGACCAATGGAATCCACTTGAAGACCCTGACATTAACCTGCACACCTATGGACATATAATTTTTGACAAAGAAGCCAAAAGTGTACAATGGAAAAAAGAAAGCATCTTCAACAAATGGTGCTGGCATAACTGGATATCAACGTGTAGAAGGCTGCAAATAGATCCATATCTGTCACCGTGCACAAAACTTAAGTCCAAGTGGATCAAAGACCTCAACATAAATCCAGCTACTCTGAACCTGCTAGAAGAGAAAGTAGGAAGTAGTCTTGAACGCATTGGCATAGGAGATCACTTCCTAAATATAACACCAGTAGCGCAGACACTGAGACAAACAATCAATCAATGGGACCTCTTGAAACTGAGAAGCTTTTGTAGAGCAAAGGATACGGTCAACAAGGCAAAGCGACAGCCGACAGAATGGGAAAAGATCTTCACCAAGCCACAGGTGACAGAGGACTGATATCCAGAATATATAAGGAACTCAAGAAATTAGACATCAAAACGACCAACAGTCCAATTGAGAAATGGGCTTTAGAACTAAACAGAGAATTCTCAACAGAGGAAACCCAAATGGCTGAAAGACATTTAAGGAAGTGCTCAACATCCCTAATCATCAGGGAAATGCAAATCAAGACAACTCTGAGATACCACCTTATGCCTGTCAGAGTGGCTAAGATCAAAAACACTGAAGACACTTTATGCTGGAGAGGTTGTGGAACTAGGGGAACTCTCCTCCACTGCTGGTGGGAATGCAAGCTTGTACAACCACTTTGGAAATCAATATGGCGCTTTCTTAAAAAATTGGGAATCAATCTCCCCCAAGATCCAGCTATACCACTTTTGGGCATATACCCAAGAAATGCTCAATCATACCACAAGAGCACTTGCTCAGCTATGTTCATATCAGCATTGTTTGTAATAGCCAAAACCTGGAAACAACCTAGATGCCCTTCAACTGAAGAATGGATAAATAAATTGTGGCACATATACACAATGGAATACTACTCAGCAGACAAAAACAATGACATCATACAGTTTGCAGACAAATGGATCGATCTAGAAAAAATCATCCTGAGTGAGGTAACCCAGACTCAGAAAGACTAATATGGTATGTCCTCACTCATAGGAAGATGCTAGATGTGGAACAAGGATGACTGGACTGCTACTCATATCACCAGTGAGGCTACCTGGAAAACGAGACCCCAAAAAAGACACGGAGAAATGGATGAGATCTACATGAACAGCCTGGTCATGAGTGGGAACAATGAAGGGCAACGGTCGAGGGAAAGAGAGTGGGACATCCTAGCTGGATCAAGAAAAGAGAGGGAGAACAAGGAATAGGAGACCATGGTAAATGAAGACCACATGAGAAGGGGAGGAAGCAGAGAGCTAGGGAGGCCCACGGAGATCCAAAAAGATACACCCACAAAAGACTTCTGGCAATGGTCACGAGAAGGCAGGAACTGACCTACTCTGGTGATGGGATGGCCAGACACTGTTGATGTATCCAACCGTCTTATTAAATAAGAAACACAGAAACAATGTAAAAGAGAAAGCAGAGAGGTCAGAGCTCAGATCTAAAATCTCACCCTTCCTCCTGCTGTCCCAGCTTCTCGAAAGAGACCTACTTCCTGTCGGTTCATTTTTTTATAGTATGTTGTTCTGCCTTCTCATTGGTTGTAAACCCAAACACATGACTGCCTCGTCACTGTCTGAATGTACAGCCCCCTAGGTCTTAAAGACATATGTCTCCAATGTGGCTATATCCCTGAACACACAGAGATCTTATGGGATTAAAGGCGTGTGCCACCACCGCCACACTCTTGTTATGGCTCTAATAGCTCTGACCCCCGGACAACTTTATTTATTAACATACAATCAAAATAATATTTCAGTACAATTAGATTACCACCACATTTCCCCTTTTCTATTTTAATAAAAAGAAAAAAAGCAAAAGGTTATAACTAACAAAAGAAAAACTATATACAAAAGTACAATAACTATATACAATATATACAAGTAATAAATACCTAAACAGGTATTTGACAAATCAGAGAAAATAATTCCATTATCTATCCTATTTTGGTAAATCCAAGATGTATCTAATGCAATTTCTATCCTAATTAATTTTCAACTATAACTAACTAATCTTCAACCATAACTAACTAATCTTCAACTCCCTCAGAGACCCAAGAAGGGAATAATATTTGTAGCTAGAGTTTTCCTGCCTTGCCCACAGTCAGGACAAATCTTTGTCACTTGCCAGTCCCACAGCCGCTCAGACCCAACCAAGTAAACACAGAGACTTATATTGCTTACAAACTGTATGGCCGTGGCAGGCTTCTTGCTAACTGTTCTTTTATCTTAAATTAATCCATTTCCATAAATCTATACCTTGCCACATGGCTGGTGGCTTACCGGCGTCTTCACATACTGCTGGTCATGGCGGCAGCTGGCAGTGTCTCTGCCTCAGCCTTCTGCTTCCCAGTATTCTCCTCTCTCCTTGTCCCACCTACTTCCTGCCTGGCCACTGGCCAATTAGTGTTTTATTTATTGACCAATCAGAGCAACAGATTTGACATACAGACCATCCCACAGCACTTTCCCTTTTCTTTTTTTTAAAAAGGAAGATTTTAACTTTTACACACCTCCAAAGTCAGCTTGGTATATTTGGGAATTTGGGCGTAGCTTCTCTTACTACTTCCTACTGGAGGGGGGCGCTGTATCTTATGGGGACACAAAGAAAATTTTAGGATCATGGAGTAGTCCATGAGACTGTATCGTCTGAGCCAGTTGCCTTGAAACGATTCTGGATGTTGGATCATCTGGGCCATGGTGTCATCGGAGACCTTTCAGGTGGTCTTGGCTGGTCAAACCTGATGTATCTTAAACTGGAACAAATCCATAGCCTCTGGCTTTCTGTAGAAACAAAAGCAGAGCCTCCTTTCCAAAGCAACATATCCTTACATCCACATTTTGAAGTCAAGGTACCTTTAAAATATACATTTTGGCATAACTCAACAGCTTTTGTAATCAAATGTTTTTCTTCAGTTACAAATATCAAAGAGAACATAATCCAGATTCTCTGTGTGGTAGCCATCTTTATGTGGCTTATTTTTTATATTACCTTGAGTCTATTGCTTTAAACTGCAGCCTTTTAAGCCTGAAACTGGTGCTGTGGCTGCTGGCTCCGCCCACTTCAGCTTCCCAACATGGCGGTGGTACGTTTTCCGCCAGCTCTGGAGCCATCGTGGGTCTGTGCTTTTATCCAAGCAGCGTGTAGCCCAGAAACCTCTTTTTGTTTTGTACTAGCAAAGGCTAAATCCACCACGCAGCTTAATGTGCCACTTGCAGAGGCCTCATTCCCGCCATACTGCAGACTGGGCTCTCACGCTAGGAACCCACCAGTAGCTCAAACCGGCAGCTGCCGCTCATTTGAGAGAGACAATTAGGAAGCTGTTTTTAGCTCCGTTTTAGAATCTTTTCTCAGGTTTTAGGTAGAAACTTTTGCCCCACGTTGGGCGCCAGATGTTGATGTATCCAACCGTCTTATTAAATAAGAAACACAGAAACAATGTAAAAGAGAAAGCAGAGAGGTCAGAGCTCAGATCTAAAATCTCACCCTTCCTCCTGCTGTCCCAGCTTCGCGAAAGAGACCTACTTCCTGTCGGTTCGTTTTTTCATAGTATGTTGTTCTGCCTTCTCATTGGTTGTAAACCCAAACACATGACTGCCTTGTCACTGTCTGAATGTACAGCCCCCTAGGTCTTAAAGGCATATGTCTCCAATGCTGGCTATACCCCTGAACACACAGAGATCTTATGGGATTAAAGGCATGTGCCACCACCGCCACACTCTTGCTATGGCTCTAATAGCTCTGACCCCCGGACAACTTTATTTATTAACATACAATCAAAATAATATTTCAGTACAATTAGATTACCACCACAAGACACCCTGTTAGTTGTGCCATAAACCCCATCCAAGGAAGGTCTGAGGAATCTGGATACAGACATCCACGGCTGGGCCCCTGGTGGAGCACTGGGAGTCTAATTAGTGAGAAAGAAGAGGGTTTTTATGAGTGAGAATTGTTGAAGCCAAGGTTGGATAAAGCACAGGGACAAATAACCAAATGAATGGAAGCACAGGATCTATGAACCAAAGGCTGAGGGGCCCCCAACTGGATCAGGCCCCCTGAATGGGTGAGACAGTCATTTGGCTTGATCTGTTTGGGAGGCAGCTGTGTGTTGGTGCCGGGTCCTGGGCTAGTTGCATGAGTTGACTGTTTGAATCCTGGGACCTATGCAGGGACGCTTGGCTCGGTCTGGGAGGGGCGGGACTGGACCTGGCTGGACTGAGTCTACCAGGTCGATCCCGGTCCTCGGGGGAGACCTTGATCTGGAGGAGGTGGGAATGGGGGGTGGGGTGGGGAGGGGGAGGGGGCCGAGAATGGGAGAACAGGGGAATCTGTGGCTATTATGTTGAACTAAATGATGTTGTAAAATAAATTTACTTAAAAAAATATAATAAAATAATACAAAAACTATCATATTTAATTTGGACAAGATAATAAGAAGGTTAAACTAGAAGAGAATATGTTCCATGAGAAAGACCCTGAGGAGCAAGGCAGTCTAGGCTGCCATAGGTCTCATTGTTACCCATTGGATATGAGCACCCATGGTTGGCCTAAACAAATAAAACTGATTATTCTCAAGGGCTCATTTCCTAAAATAATCCAAAAAGGCTGTTGGAAAATTACTATGAACCTCTCACAGTTCACGCAGTAGATTAAATATCAGGTGCTATATATTTTGGGAATGTTAGTCTAAGAGAATTCTATTGTTCACTGCTTTGTTCTGTTCTGTTTTGTTTTCAATTATTCTAAGGCTACAGCATTGTTAATATAGAAAATATATATTTAAACATTTCTGTGTAATAATACTAATTTTACAAATAAAATACCCATGTTATGTAAAATGGATACTCAAGGTTATACTGTTGTGAAGAGAGATTAGTTTGAAAATTTAAATAAAATCTTATTGTATTAGACTAAATTGTACTGATGCATTTCAGTATTACTTTGCTGCCTTCAGTGTCTTAAAGAAATACTATTTCACTCCACTAAGAAAGCAAGCTATTGAAGGAAATATTATGGGAAATTATTTTACCTAAGTGTTCAATTTCACAAAGAAAATGCTTTATATTTTAATTTATTGGACTTGCCTGAATCATGTTCAAATATATACATTTATAACAGGTAGCATTGTTGTATCTGAACCATTTTTGTACTATATGCTTTCTTATAGATGTATCTTTATGGTTACATAACTTTAAATAAATCAAAATAACAAAGGTCTATTAACGTTTGTAATTTATCTTTTCAAAGTTTTATATGCTTAATCTGGCAGCATTCATATTAAATTAGTTTTGAAATTCTTAATCTTTATGTAGAGATCTTGAAGATTCTGTATTACTTCCAATGAATATTTTCGGTATGTTTGTCAAAACTTAAGTAAGTGTTGGGACATGGGTTTGTGTGTGGAACCTCTAGTCTAATCCACTCACATATGTGTCTTGTTTTGCCCTGGTGTCATGCTGTTTTTAGTACTACAGCCATGCAGTATGAATTTCACACCAGGTATGGTGATACAGTAACACTCCAAACTATTTCTTGTAGTCTTTCCGTATTAGACTAATTTTCTAACCTTATATTTAAATTACCTGCTAAATTTATATGTCATAGCTATAGAGGGGACTTTGTCATTAAATTTAATTAATACCTATAAATACTCCCAGAGTCCTACTGTGCTGGTCAGATTTTTGTCAAATTGACACAACCAGGGTCATTTGGGATGAGGGGAAGTCAATTGGGAAAATTCCTCCATAAGACTCACCTGTGGGGGCGGTAGTGGCGCACGCCTTTAATCTCAGCACTCGGGAGGCAGAGGCAGGCGGATCTCTGTGAGTTCAAGGCCAGCCTGGGCTACCAAGTGAGTTCCAGGAAAGGTGCAAAGCTACATAGAGAAACCCTGTCTCGAAAAACCAAAACCAAAACCAAAACAAAACAAAAAAAATTTACAAAAAAAAAAAAAAAAAGACTCGCCTGTGGGCAAGTCAGTGGGCATTTTCTTGAGTAATGTTTGATATGAGTGGCATACATCACTGTGAACAGTAGTGTTACCCATGTGTGGGTGGTCGTGACTTTTATTAAAATGTAAGCAGTCTTTCTACAGGGTTCTACTTCAGTTCCTGCTTCTAGGTATGGCCTTGCTTAAGTCTCTGCCCTAATTTCCTCAGTCATGGAGTGTGATCAAGACATATGAGCTAAACAAGCCTTCTCCTGCCTAAGTTGCTTTTGGTCTTTTTTTTTTTTTTTTTTAATCACAGCAATACAAATACACCAGGGCATTTGCTATATTTTTTCTTCATACTGTCCAACCATTTGGCATTATCATACGTAAATTATAATTGGTGCTTGAATTTCTCCTCTATTGTATTGCAAGCTTTCTTATGATCTTTTTCCTCTGCTGTGATTAGTACCTAGAAAAATGTGGATACAGTGGAGCTAGTATACATTGTTTATTGAATAAACAAATGGATAAAATAATTTGCCCATGGGCAAAATTCTAGGCCCAAATCATAAGAACCCTGTATTAAGGTTTGGACTCTCTTATTGTAGTATTTACTGTATGAAAATATTTTACTAAAGGATTTTCATATTTCTTATGATTCATTTCTACCATTTTCTTTGCCTTTATGAATTGTCTTCAAATTTTACAAGTAACTTTAATAAACAGTATGAACATTTTATTTAACAATAATTACTTAAAATGTTGACATTATCATTTAACTTCTGAAAAGTTTTATAAATTACAAAGAGAGTAAAGAATTAAAAAATAGCAAAGCATGAAGTAAAGTTGGATTTGTTTTGGTAACTCTGTGGTTAAGCACATCAGTCTTTAAAAAATATGAGCATATGGGAAGAGTAACTGCCCTATGTTCATAATTTACTGTTTAAATTTATTCATATAAAAAAGGATTCAGAATGGGACCCAGTAACAAATTGTGAATAATGAAGCTTAGTTTAGGGCTGTCTCGAGGTAGGGGATAAACATATAAACAGATATGTACATGTTCATCTCTAGTATTAAATAGGATGTAGCTCAATCCTATAAAATCTGGAAAAGAGTTTGGGCCAATTAAATATTCATTTAAGATTTTAAATGAATTTATTCACAATGTAAGTATAGTTGATGCTGTGTGAACTCATTACAGTCTCAAAACTCGTTTGTTCTTTAACTATAAAAGAAGCATGTTTGAAATTACTTTCTCTTGAAAAATTTTGTAATAAAAAATGATCAGTTACGATCAAAATCTAGTTTTAAGGAGACCAAAATCTTGCCACAGAAGACAGATTTCAGACAATGGCAAAAGGAGATTAATGACCCATCGTCTTCTATGCTGACTGTCCTCAACTCGCTATATGCTACTGGAGGGACCTATCTGTCCTGCTTATTATTGCAAATTAAATCTGAACAGTACAACAGCACTTATAAACCACTGCACACAATTCTTTTGATTATAAGCAAATAAATAAATAAAAAAGAATGCAAGAAGAAAAGTGAGTAAAACATTGGTAATTTGTTTAGCTGGTGGTGCAGGCTGTTCTCCGATCAAATTTGGTTTCCCAGAGGAAGGCATCAGTTTTAAATTACACAGCAAGCAGGCACGAGAAAGGAGGCAAACAATCAAACCCTTCCCAGGAGGGGAGAGAAGAAGGCTACAGCTCCAGAGTTCCCATTTAATAAATAAACACCTTCATTTCTGTAAGTTAATTTCACCCCAGGAAATAAGTTTAGTTTTAATTATATTGCCTTATGTCATGTTTTATAAAAGGTACACGGGGTTCATTGACTTTCTCTTATTATTGCTTTGGCTCTTTCCAAAAATATTGCATGTAGATTAAGTCTCCGAGGGAAAGTAGCATGATCTACAATTATTTGCAATGCAATATTTTCATCTTCCCCTATGTTTGTGGCAATTAGATGGATGACAACAGCGTGTTGCGTTTAATTTTCATTAAAAACTGGGTTGACTTTTTGAGCTATGTAGGAAAGACTGAGCACTGTGTGCTGCTCGCGTTGCTGTGACAGGTACAAAAATGGGAGCTATTTATTGCCAGATTCAAGACACGGCATAAGTACTAATTTCAGAGTTCATTTTCTTAATATTCTTCAGAATCACCTAGAGATTTCATTGAAGTCGAGCACTACTGCGATGTGAGTATGTCTGTATTTTTACAGGTAGGATTTTCTTAACAAATTATCTGCAACAATTGGCAGAGGATAAACCAAGAAATTATAAAGCAATTGATTAGAGATACCAAGTGAGACCTTCAGAGTGACTGGAATATATGATTTAAAGTATGTTTGTATTTCAAATAAAACTACATCTGGGGCCAGTGATTGCCATTTCCACCGCCACAGGTTATAGAGAGTAGGGAACGGATCTTCTCCTCCTTTCTCAGAAAGAAAGGTTGTAACATGTAATTTAGAGGCTTGACTATATATTCCAGTTATTCTCCTATGAGATACAAGTTTTCTTTCATGTGTGCATTTGCCATCTGGTGGTCATGGAGGCATTCCTTAAGTATAGAAGATGGCGTTAGCAGAATGACACAGATTGCCTAATGATTACTGCTCGATTTATAGATATTGTATTTGCTATCTAAGTAATCTTAATGAATATAGATGATGAGAGTCATCAAATATTTCAAACATGTTTGCAAAATTATTATAGTACAATTTTACAGGAACTAGAGATATATCTGAGTCTCTGCTAAAATTATTTTTATTGTATGTGGCTTGCCCTGGTTGTTTTACTTTTGTTTGTTTCTACATTTGTTTTATCAACTTGACACAAGTTACAATTATTTTTATCCATAAAATTTACCTCCATGAAAATCTGTGGAGAATTTTCTTAATTAGTGATTGATGAGGCAGGAACAAGCACATTGTGTGTGGTGCTAGTCTGGGGCAGGTAGTCTTTGGGTGTATAAGAAAACAGGCTAAGCAAGGCAGGAGGAGCAAACCAGTCAGCAGTCTGTATCCATGGCATCTGCATTAGCTACTGTCTCCAAGTTACTCTCCAGACTTCCCTGGATAATGGACTGCAAGTCATAGGTAAAATAAGTGCTTTGCTCCCCAAATCGTTTTTGGTCATGGCATTTTTGTCACGGCAAAAGAATACCTCACTAAGACATGAGGTATTTTTCATTCTCGTTGGAATTTTTATTTTTATTTTTACTTTAGGGGAGGATAAAATATACAAAGAACCCTCTCTGTCTAAAGTAGATACTGACACTTAGTAGGGCATAGATCAGGTTTATTTTAGCTTCATAACTAATATCAAGTAAAGAGAAAGAAAAAAAACACATGGACAATAATAATTCTGCTATGCATGCACTGATATTTGTAGACTGATTAATGAAATATTTTTGTGCAAATTGATATTGAGATTTGTACATTTTGGCATATTGACTGTTTTTTACTAAAGGCAAGCATCTAAGATAAGCAATGCATTTCCAAAGATACAAACTGTCATGGTATGCTGAATTTGTTCTCTTTGACAAAGAAACTCTGTGCTAAACTATTCAGTCAGGATGAGATCTGAAGGATGAGATATGAGGAGCTTGGGGCTGATACACATGTGTATTTTATATCCTAATCAAAAAGATACCTTCACATAATAACCAGAAGATGCATGTTTATTTTTTTTTTATAAACATTATTATTCCTGATTTTTGTCCATGTTCTGTTTGGGTGCACTGGGACAATGTGGAATGATTATGTTTGTGTTTCTAGAAAATATAAATTGGTATATTAATACATTTACCCACTTAAAGCTCCATTTGTAATAGGAAACATAGGACAAACAGTAATGAGATACCTATACATCACAGGAAATTATTTGAAAAGACACAGTAATGAGAACTGATTTAGTCTGCTAATACTAGATAAGAAGATCTTTAAAGACCATGCTATGTTCATGTATTTACTGTGTTGGTCCAGGTTTCATCTTGTTCTGGTGAGTATTTCAGGAAGGCAAAAAAGAAAGCTCTGTGTAGCAAGTCAGTGTACACTGGAATCCACTTTGTCTCTGCTTGCCTGTAATACTCAAGGGGACCATAGAACAAGGCAGTTGATGATAGATATGGAAACGGCACAATCCATGGGTATCACTTAGACTGCATAGTAAGTATCACTTTTCTGATGCTGTGATTAAAATACCATGAGACAATAAGATTACAGGGGGAAAAGTTTATCTTAATTTATGATTCCAGATTACAGTCCATCAATGCCAGAAAGTAAATGCAGGGTTTGGATCTATCATATACGCAGTCAAGAGAAAAACGCTATAATGTATACAAGCTTAGTACTCTGTTTTTATTCTATACTCTATTCAGCCACCAATACCAAACCAGGAAATGGTACTGCCCACTTTCAGCGGTTGTATCCCCACATCAAGAAAGGCAATTCAAACAGCCTCCTTTATACATGACAACAGTCCTACCTGATCTAGAAGATCCAACATTGAGAAGTTATCCCAGTTTTTCTAGATTGTGTCAATTAAATCTAATAATCATATGTGCATAGATTTTCTTCATCCTTTTAAACACACATATATTTCATTAAATTCAATAGAATTAACTGTGGAAGCCCAGCTGGGAGACTGGCTCTCACATTTTAAGAAAGGGTACTGTTGAGGAGAGAGGGATAAGAGATATTAGATAGAAGGAGAGAGGCAAGAGAAACAGATAGAAACACAGATAGCCTCAAGAGGGCCTGGATCATTATTCACCAGCCCCTTCTGTCTCTTTTAAAGGGCTATTTATAGGAATCTCAAGGGATGGAGCAAAAGACCTTACCCTAACACAGCCAAGTGCAGACCCTTCCAATCACTTAGTAACCATGCACATGGTCAAGCAATCCTCTAAGGCAGTTCTGCTGGGTAATGCAAGCTCAGATATCACTAGGTAACCTTTGTAGGCCTCCACAATTAGCTTTATATGAAGTGTGGGAAATAACATGAAAATAGTAAATGTAAGCAGTATTAAAATTTCCAAATGGAAGTATTTAAAATTATAATTTAAGTAAACTTTATTTTTTTAATTTTTTGTCAGTTTTTTGAGATTATAATATAATAACAAAATGTCTTACCTCCCTTTCCTACCTCCAAATCCTCAAACGTGTCCTTCCTTTCTAATTTAGATAAGTCTTTATTTAATTTCATAGTATCCCAATCAAGCCCTGATTTGAAGAGGTTGTAGACTCCACTTTGGAGTCCTCATTATGATTTCATGGTTATTATGAGAAGAGTAATTCAGCAGTAAATTTACTGTTTTCCTTCTACCTAAGAAATAGCCTGGCCAGTTGATCTAACCCATAATCACATCAGCAACCGTTTCAATTTTCCCCTCTCTTTATTGCCACTTTTAACTAATGGCATAGACACTTGGCTTAACTGTCTTCCCTCCTTTTAATTTTTAAGGAACTTTGGCTTTCATAAATAATTCATCATTTTCTGTCAGCCCCATTTTGTGGAGACAAATGAGTGAGCAAATATGTGAGATTCTCTCATTTGTTTGTATTTATCAGTCACCATAAACATAACATGCTCAGGCCTGCAGATTAATTTATTATGGCATTGATGAGGACTTCACTTAAAAATCACATCACAAAGACTATTATTCATCAACACATAACCAATCAAACACAGGTTACATGCTCAAAACATTGTTAAACTCAGGAGTGTTCCAAAATTCTGTTTTTGTTCATTTGCTGTTTTATTTTGCAGAAAGATGTACTTGGGCAATAATTTTCTCAAGGCCATTGCTAAACAGCTTGCTCCACAAACCAAGTCATCAGAGTAGAAATCTCTGTGTCCATTTATATTCTTACCTGGCTGTGACAAAGCAGAGAAATAGTGTGAGGAAAGCAAAGCTTGAATTAGATCTCTGGGTTTCAAAGGACAGCACTAACTTCCTTCTTCTCAACTTGTAACACACCCATTAATAGCTCTTCAAATTCTCAATTTGCTTCTTTTTTTTTTTTTTTTTTTTTTTTTTTTTTTTTTTTTTTTTTTTTTTTTTTTTTTTTTTGCTTTTTCGAGACAGGGTTTCTCTGTGTAGCTTTGCGCCTTTCCTGGAGCTCACTTGGTAGCCCAGGCTGGCCTCGAACTCACAGAGATCCGCCTGGCTCTGCCTCCCGAGTGCTGGGATTAAAGGCGTGCGCCACCACCGCCCGGCTCAATTTGCTTCTTTATAGATGATGATAAAAATAACTTAGCAATGATCCTAAGATCTGACCCTACCACTTTTCAATTTCTTTAGTAAGATGTTGTAACGACCAGTGATTGTAAAGATACCTTCTACTCTAGATGGCTGGCTTATGAGTAATCAAGTTGTCATGCCTTTCTATTACTCACATTTTATTCAGCTTTAATAATACTTTCTTGACTACCAAATAAGACATTTTGTCATGAACACATGGAGGGTTTTATAAAGTTCTTTTGCTACTAATGCTTATATTAAGATGATCATGTTCTCCATTTTTTTTTGTGTGTGTGTATGTATATATGGTTTGTATGTGTTTGTGCCTATAGGTTCACATGATTTTGGATGAACCTATTGTGCATGGTTACATAAGTGGTTGGTTTAGGTTGATATTGGGAGTTTGTCATGATTGCTTTCTACCCTATTTATTGAGGCAAGGTCTCTCTATATGACCCAGAGATTCCCCATAATATAGCTAGTCTGTCCAGCTAGCTTGATCCAAGGATCACCAGTCTCCACCTTCTGATGGCATGAATTTTAAATGTGCAACCCAATCCTATAGGCTTTTACATGGGTTCTGGGCACCAGACAATTTCTTCATGCTTAATGTACATAACAAGCCCTTTAACTGCCCAAAAATCTCCTCAGCCACCGATTTTTGTTGTTTATTCTAATGATGAATTTAATCTAACTTATTGACTTATGTTGAATGATCTTTGCATCCGTGGATGAATCCAAACTTGTTAATAATGTCACATACACTGAATGGATAGTTGTAGGCACTCACAAGAACAAAACAATCATATTGCCCTAATTAAGGGTAATATAATAAGGAATATATATCAAAGATAGTATATATTAGGAGAGAGAGTTAGAAGAAATTACACAGAACCTTCTTTGCCACATAGGCAATAGATTGATCCATCATCACTTTACAGCCAAGAAACTATGCCTTATTTTCACCTCTCTGGATTATCTATAGAAAAGTTAAAAATCTGCTATAGAAGATCTCTTATGACATAACAGATCCTATTAGGACAACTATTTGAAGCTCACACAATTTTTTTCTTAGTTTCTTTGTCTTCTTTATTAAGAATTTTTTATTCATTTGATGTACCAACCACAACCCTACTCTCTTCCCTCCTCCTATGCCCCCAGCCTTCCCCTCCAACCCATACCCCATTCCTTCTTCTGAAAAGATAAGGCGTCTCATGGGGGAGTCAGTAAAGCCTGGTACATTCAGTTGAAGCAGGTCCAAGCTCCTCCCCCTGGATCAAGGCTTTGCAAGGTGTCCCACCATAGGTAATGGGCTCCAAAAAGCCAGCTCTTTCAATAAGGATGGATCCTGATCCCACTGCCAGGAGCCCCTTAAACAGACAAAGCTACACAACTGTCTGCTTATGTAGAGGGTCTAGTCCAGTCCCAAGGAAGCTCCAAAGTTGTTGGTCTAAAGTTCATGAATTCCCACTAGCTTGGTTTGTTTGTCTCTGTAGGTTTTCCCCATCACGATCTTTATGTCCCTTGCTCATAGAATCCCTCTTCTCTCTCTTTGACTGGACTCCTGGAGCTTGGTCAGGGGCTTGGCTGTTGATCTTTGCATCTGCTTCCTTCAGTTGCTGGATGAAGATTCTGCTATAGAACAATAGCAATAAAAAACAGCTTGGTACTGGCATAAAAACAGACATGTAGACCAATGGAGTCAAATGGAAGACCCTGACAGTAATCCACATACCTATGATCACCTGATTTTTGACGAAAAAAAAAAAAAAAAAAGATGAAACCGATTAATAGAAAAGAGAAAGCATCTTCAACAAATGGTGGTGGCATAACTGGATGTCAACATGTAGAAGACTGCAAATAGGTCCATATCTATCGCCATTTACAAAACTCAAGTCCAAGTGGACCAAAGACCTCAATATAAAACCAGTTACACTGAACCTGATAGAAGAGAAAGTAGGAAGTCCCCTGAATGCATTAGCATGGGAGACCACTTCCTAAATATAAGCTCACATACTTTAATATCAAGATGGGCAGGGTTTGGACACTTCTATCTCCTAACGTCCCTATAGAAAGCCAGATCTGCCAGAGACTCAGTTTTTCAATTTTTTTAACATGACTTGTGCTATATCCAGTTAATTTTATAGTTTTCCTTTTTAGTGCATGATACACTCTAAAGACCTAAAATGTGTTCTTACTATAATTTATCATTCCAATCATTGATAGTCAAATAATTTATTTCCTAACAGCAAGGGATACTATATCTTGTAAAAAAACTGACTTCTGAATTAATCATGCATAAAATTTATAAAATACTCAGTAGTTTCATGGCTTTTTCATTTGTTTAGATTTGTGAATTTCTTCAAGTTTATGGCACAAATTCTAATGATTTTAATAGTATTTAAGTGATATTTTATTCAATATATATTATGAAAGAAATATATGACTTGTAGGTTCTATTTCAAAAAGAGTTCAAGAAAAATTATTTTCCATGTTTAAGTAAGCTCAATTCAGATTCATAAAATACATAATATATGGAATTATAAACATAAACGATATTTCGATTATATATTTCAGATTAATGTAAGCATATGCATAAATCTTTTAAATTTAGGATTATAAGGATGTTTTAGATTCAATATTTAATAGTTTAAGAATAATTGACTTTTCTTCTTCAACAAATGGTGCTGGCATAACTGGATATCAGCATGTAGAAGAATACAAATAGGTCCATATCTTTCACCCTGCACAAAACTAGAATCCAAGTGGATCAAAGACCTCAACATAAATTAAGCTACAATGAACCTGATAGAAAATAAAGTATGGGATAGCTTTGAAAACATTGATACAGGAGACTACCTCCTGAAGAGAAGACCAAGATCAACAATTAATAAATGGGTCTCATGAAACTGAAAAACTTCTGTAAGGCAAAGGACACTGTCTAAAGGACAAATTGGCAGCCTAAAGAATGGGAAAAGATCTTCACCATCCTTATATCTGACAACTGAATGAGCTCCAGAATATATAAGGAATTCAAGAAATTAGGCACCAAAAAAAAAAAAAAACCCACATAATCCAATTAAAAAATGGGGTACAGACCTAAAGAGCAAATTCTCAATGGAAGAATCTCAAATGGCTTGGAATTATCTAAATAAATATTTAACATCCTTAGCCATCATGGAAATACAAATCAAAATGACTCTGAGATACCATCTTGCTTCTGCCAGAATGTATTCCATCTTATACAAAAACACAAATGACATTTTATGTTAGAGAGTATGGAAGCAAGTGGAATACTCTTCCATTGCTTGTGGGAGTGCAAACTTGTACAGTCACTTTGGAAATTAATCTGGCATTTTCTCAGAAAACTGGGAATCAATCTACTTTAAGACCTAGTGATACCACTCTTAGACATATACTCAAAGGATGCTCAATCATACCACAAGGACACTGGCTCAACTATGTTCATAGTAGCTTAGTTCATAATAGACAGAACCTAGAAATAACCTACATGCCCCTCAATCAAAGAATGGATAAAGACAATGTGGTACATTTTCACAATGCAGTATTACTCAGTTGTTAAAAACAATGACATCACCGGTGGTGGTGGCAGCTCACGTCTTTAATCCCAGCACTTGGAAGACAGAGCCAGATGGATCTCTGTGAGTTCGAGGCCAGCCTGGACTACCGAGTGAGTTCCAGGAAAGGCACAAAGCTACACAGAGAAACCCTGTCTCAAAAAGCCGAAAAAAAAAAAAAGAAAAAAAAAAAAGACATCATGAGATTTGCAGGCAAATGGATGGAACTAGGAAAAATCATCCTGTGTAAGGTAACCAAGACCCAGAAAGAAAACATGTATGTACTCATTCATATGTGAATATTGATTGTAAAGTAAAAGATAATCATGCTACAATGCACAAGGAGGGCCTGAGTGGGGATGCATGGATCTCCCAAGGAAGGGGGAAAAGCAGAGATTTCCTGGGTAGAATGGGGGCAGTTGAGGATGGTAATCAAGTTGGGTTGGGTGGGTGGAAGGATAGAATACTGAAAGATGACTGAAATGGAGTACTTTTTTGAGTCAGATCAAAACCCGATGCAAGGGAAACTCCCAGGAATCTACAAGAATGACCCCAGCTAAGACTCCTAGCAATAGTGGATACATAGTCTGAATTGTCCATCTCCTGTGAGCAGATTGGTGACCGTCCCAATTGTCATGAGAGAGCCTTCATCCAGTAACTGATAGAAACAAGTGCAGAGACCCACAGTCAAACATTAGACCTAGCTGAGGGAATCCTGCTAAAGAGAGGGAAGAAGAACTCTTGGAGCCTGAGGGATCAAGGACATCACAAGAAAACCCACAGAAACAATTTACCTGGCTCATAGGAACTCACAGTGTCTGAATCAACAACCAGGGAGCCTACATGTGACCAACCTAAGGCTCCTACATGTATGTGACAGTTGTGTAGCTTAGTCTGTTTATGGGACTGCTAAGAATGCAAGCAGGGACTGTCTTTAAAGCTTCGTCTGGTTCTTGGGAACCTATTCCCCATACTGGATTACCTTGACCAGCCTAAATAAAAGGGGAGGTACTTAGTCCTACTGCAACTTGATATGCCATGCTTTGTTGATACCCATGGGAGGCCTGCCTCTTTCTGAACAGAAACAGAGGATGAGTGGATTTGGAGGTGGGGCATGGGAGGAGAGGAGAGAGGGAAAACTGCAGTCAGGATGCAAAATAAACAAACAAACAAATAAATAAATAAATAACCGACTCTTTGTGACAGTACTATACTGCTTTTCAT
This sequence comes from Peromyscus leucopus, assembly GCF_004664715.2. Taxonomy (NCBI): domain Eukaryota; kingdom Metazoa; phylum Chordata; class Mammalia; order Rodentia; family Cricetidae; genus Peromyscus; species Peromyscus leucopus. The sequence continues at coordinate 24,305,205 of NC_051068.1, forward strand.
ATTTTTTCATTACTATGGCTGTTATACATCTTGAAATACAGAATGGTAATTACTCTAACATTGTTCTCTTTGGTCAGGATTGTTTAGTATTTTGTTGTAACTTTATTCTAAATACTTATCATTTTACCCACAGATAGATGTAGCTCTCATTCATCATCAAAGAAGCTCCTCTTTGTAACAGAGAAAGCATTCCTTTTCCTTCTCTTTCCCCTGTTGTAAATAGTTCTGCTATGAACAAGAGGTATGGGTATTGTATTGGGATTCTGTTTTCATTTATTTTAAACATCTGCTCAGAGGAAGAATTGCTGGATAGCTGAGGGCATTGCAATTAGGTAGTGGGATGAAGTGTCAAAGCTGATAATAATGGAGGTACAGCATTGGAAAGAAGGCAAATCTGGCTGGTGGAAAAAATAAAAACAGACAAAATCTGTATGAGAGCATGTTCCCATGTAGAAAGGAAACATGACACCATGATTTTGCCAATATTGACTCGAAGTGTCCTCTAAATAGAGAATGCTTACACCATACAAGAAGTATTGAGAATACAATGTGCTTTTATGAAAGATGTTTTTCTTCCATTTCTCTAAGAACATCCAAATCAAGGCTACTCTACAACTTTTAGTTTGAAGTTATGTTAATAACTCTCCTAATCTGAGATGGCTCAGAGATTAAGAGCACCAACTGCTCTTCCAGAGGTCCTGAGTTCAATTCCCAGCACCCACGTGGTGGCTCACAACCATCTGTAATGAGATGGCACCCTCTTCTGTATACATAATAAATAAATAAATCTTAAAAAAAAGGAGTAAGGAAAAAAAAATAACTCTCCTAATCTATAGGTACTCCGACTATGAAAAGGCACTGCCTTGCTTACTCTGCCATGCCTATTTTTTAGTGTTATAATTAATTTTCACATCTATTGGGGAGCAAAGGGCTAGTTTTCATAATACTTCATTTAGAGGGTAACTCAAGATAAGAAAAAGAAAAAGAATGAAGGAACGGGGATGGAAAGAGGGAGAGCAGAAGTGGGAGCACGAATGGCCAAGGCCTTTACCATAGGAACACTTTCTGAGGCTCCTGTTACTAACTTCTGTATATTCCCCTATCTAACACTGGCTATTGCTTCAGGGGACTTTATTACTTCAGTAGAGGATGATAGGAAAATTGGTATTAAAAACTCATTTGCAGGCACTGAAATTTGCTATTAAGATGTTATGATTTTCAGCTTTGCAGCTTCTTGAACAGCACAGTAGTATGCATGCAAATTAATGAATAAACACATATCTAGAAATATCTATATTTTCAAGTTTCCAAAAGATGATTAAAATCTGAATTATATTGATATTATAAATTATGAAAAAGTGAAATTATGAATTTTTAAAATTCAAATATGCAAGCATATCTGGACCTCACATGCTTTGTAAAAAAGGTCGTGGGTAGTAATGGCTGGTCTTGAATGCCTGACTCTTATGTTGTAAAGCAAATTCTTCTGAGATGAAGAAATTCCATTTCAACTGGCAAGTTGAAATACTTTGAGAAGACAAGGTATTCTAAGGAGTGATGAAATATTTCTTTGTATAGGGAAGCTCCTTCATGCTTAGGAAAAAAAAAAAAAAAAAAAACTTCAGACTTCTGGAAGTTCCTGAAATTGACCAGATAAATTGGACACCCTCCTTCTTCAAGCACATATAAACAATAAGAAATGATGTATAAAATCTCAGATAAGCTGAACAGCCTGAAAGAGGCAGTGCATATCTGAGGACCCTGAATGTGATTCAGACCAACTAAGCTACCTGGAAAGAACACTCGCCAGTCTATTAAGCTGCCTTCAAGTTGTGTAGTCTGATATATGTTTCCAGCTTTTAGGAATTGTTGGGTCAGTATTAACCAATGCAGCTATCTTTGAGTCATTTCTTCTTATGTAAGTAAATCCTCATGTGTACTCTGCTAACACGGATAAAACTCCTGGTTCACTAAGTTGTACTTTGGTGATATCCTCACTTTGTTCTGTCATTGGTTCCCTATCTAGGGTGACCAGATGTTTGTTCGTGTAGCCATAGGAGTAGGGTTACACATAGTATAATCCTATTATACATAGGATTATATATATAATATGGAAAAGTACATATTGGTTAAAGAAAATTCCAGTGAACATATCCATTTACACCCACAACAAAGACTTGGCATCAGAAATACCGCACATATTTCAATGCCCTCTAAGTTGAATTCTCACCAATTATGCTTCTGTAACTTCTGCATAGCTCCTGCCTTGCCATAAGTTAGTGTCATATCAGTTTCTCAATCTCAAATTATGAAATATGACCCCAGGTAATCACAATTGCTTTCACTATACTCTAATCAAAATGAGATTTCACTCCAATGTAGTATCTCATTTCACTTCTCCAACTTAGAGTTCATATTTCTAATAAGCCCAAGCAATGTGTTGCTCATCAAAATAATAATCTTCCATTGTTAGTCAATTTAATGATAATAATAATAGTAGTAATTTTCAACTGTTAGTCAATTGAATATTAGATACTCTATGTCTTCCAATAACAGTGTATACTATAGCAGAAGCATTCTCTGGTCCTGCCCACCTCAGGGACCCTGCAGCTGCTTATAAAATAATCACTCAGAAGCTTATATTAATTTAAACTGCTTGGCCATTAGCTCAGGCTTACTACTGACTAGCTTTTACACTTAAACTCTGCCCATTTCTATTAATCTATATGTTGCCATGTGTTCCGTGGCTTTACCTGTGTGCTGTTACATGTTGCTCCCTGGACGGCGGGCTGGAGTCTATTGACTCCACCTTCCTCTCCTAGAATTTTCCTTTTCTGCTTATCCCATTACTGGCCAATCAGCATTTTATTTATCAACCAATCAGAGCAATATATTCACAGCACATAGAGTAATAGCACTCATCAGTACATGGAGGGCAATTCAGAGGTATGATATTTGTTCATATCACTGACTTACCTGTGGCTTATTCTCAAGTGTGATCTCTGTTTATTGATTTTAACTTGGGCTTGTTGACTCCTTATGTTCCTTCAATTACTCATAAAAATCTTTATAATATATATATATAATATATAATATATAAGTCATTTTACAAGTCTTGTTTCTGATTATGTAGTTAATGAACAACTTCACTCTACCCTTGTTAAAAATATTACAATTATTTTGGGTACAGTCCTCTTGTCTTGGTACTCACATGTGAATGTCAGAGGACACTTTGCTGGAGTCAATTCTTTCCTCCACCATATGGATTCCCAGAGGTTAAATTCAAGTCATCAGTCTTTTGGTAATTGCCTTTGTGGACTGATCCATTTTGCTGCCCCAATTTTTACAATTTACATTTAAAAAAATGCTTATTCCTTTTATAATGTTTATTTTTCACACATGTAAATATAAAATACATATACATACATAGACTTATGTAATTATACAATAATTTATATACAAACACAATGCACATATAAAAAAGAACAGGGCTATTGGTACATCTGTTGCTTTTTAAATATAAGGCCTCTGATTAGATATCACCTCTAAAAAACAACAAGAAGAAAACAGAAAGCTGTGTTAATGTAATCACCTCTTTTCTTGGCAAACCTTTCTCCACGTGTGTGTCTGTCCTGTGGCTAGTGTCCTTCTCCTCATTCTGTGCGAAGCCCTATATTGAAACTATTTTTGTCTTTTTAGTATCTATGTGGCTCTGCACCACTTTTAACAAATGAACCACAAATCTCCCTTTCAATCAACTAATAACCTAGTCAGAGCTTCACTTGCTGTATCTGTTCCTGCTAATGATTTCTTTGAAAATAAAACAGTAGTACACAAAAGCATGTGAATGCTTTTAAGATAGTAGTCTCTAATTGCTTTAGCTTGTTGATGAGAAGTAAAAATCCTGGCAATGTAAGGGAATTTGCACCATATCATATTACAGGCTATGATCAAATCTGAGAAAAATGCCAAATTTTCAAAAGGCATAATGCAATTCTTTATTTTCCACTAAACTATTTTCCATTGAGATTTTCTCCTTTTAGATTAAGGTGTGTTTGTGTGTGTGTATGTGTGTGTGTGTGTGTGTGTGTGTGTGTGTGTGTGTGTGTGTGTTTCATTTATTTTGTTCATGCTAGACTAAGAATAGTTAACTTCTATTTCTTTGTCTCCCAACAAAGGAAGTCACTTTCCAAGTGCTGAAGTTACGCTCACCATGCCCCAAGGACTCCAGTCTTTTCAGTCCTCTATGTGACTATTGTTGTCTTGATAGTCCCAAAATCTATTCAGTCTTATCTGTGCACTCTCTGTCTGAAGGCTGTAGGAATAAACTTCCAGGAGACTCCTTAGTTATACATTGTCACTTGTCTCTCCTGAGCCCTCCTACAATGCTCAGGTGCACTATGGTAAGGGTTATTTTTCCTGAAAATGAGCTCGATTATATTACCTTAATTGTTGCCTGAAGTAAAAATAAGCTTGATGTATATTGAGGTTCTACCACAATTTAGACTCACCTTCAAACTCTGCTTTTGACTAAATGTCTAAACAGAAAGATATATAGTCTATAATGGAAATAGTGCAGAGGCCATGAACAAAGACCTGCAATGTCTCTACTTACATTCTCCAATGCAGAGAAAAGATTCTAGAAAGTCTACAGGGAACTCTATATGTGCCATGTTATCTATTTCTCTTTTGAGACTTATTACACATTCTATATCAAGAGTCATTTCCTGAGAGGATACACGGTAGTGACTTACAGATTGTAATTCCCCAGTGCAGAAAAGACAACCTGGTTTCAAATGAGGGACATCATATTTGTTTTGAAATATTTTATTTATTTTTTTTATTTATTTTCATGTATCAAGATTTGACCAAAAGCATAAATGAGTAAGCAGTTGACTAAATGCTTGTGAACAAATCTGTTTCTTCAGATGGTTGGAAGTCATTGCATTTTAAGTTATAATCAGACAATAATCCAGGGTTAGTGGCCAAAACATAGAGAAGACAGTATTAGGTCATCACAGGGATCTCACCAGAGAAGAACATCGTTTCCTGGCCTTCTCCATCCCCACTGGCAGTGGAGGCCAGCATCCAGCTGCTCAGAGATTGAATTCTCTATTTCCTCCTGCATGTTCCACTTTATGCAAAGAAGTGTTTCTCAGAGAACAACCAGTTTAAAATGAGAAAAACAGAAAGTCAAAGTACGCATCGCTGTGCCTCTAGCTGTGAAACTGATGGATGTTTTCAAGGCTCTCACCAAGCAGCTGCAGCTGCCAGTTCAAAACAAAAGAGGGAGAAGGCCAGGGACTTGGGGGGCATAATCACTTTCCCACCGCAAATGGGTTAAGGATTATGTTAGGTGAGAATAATACAATAAATATAGTGGATCAGTGAAGGAAAGGGAGCAGTTAGGCCCAGGAGAGCTTGTGAGGGAGCCACAGCCAGCACAGAGAAAAACCGCTGGACCTCACTTCATCTTGCAGCTCAGAGATTTTCTTATCCCAGAAGACCTGTTTTCCTCCCTGCTGCCAGTGAGCAATCACCACTGTCATTGCCTAATACTTAGAAGGCATAAAGAGTCCTACACTTGACCCCAGGTTTCAGTCAAAAGACTTGAGGCAGGGGGAAAAAGTGGGCATTACAGAGAAGCAATCAGAGAAATGTACTTAAAGCCAGGATTTATAAGAAATGAGACTCCAGGTAAGGAAAAACTTATTTACTGAGGAATAAGACAAATAATGGTTGTAAGAAATTTAGAGACATGGGGAATATTTTTGAATTAATAGAAAATTTGATTTTAATAGTTTATCCTTTGGTTTACTTCACCTGTTTTAGCCGTGAATATTTAAATAGGTGCATAATGTCCTGATGCTAAGAATCCAAGAAGTGGAATACACACACACACACACACACACAGAGAGAGAGAGAGAGAGAGAGAGAGAGAGAGAGAGACAGACAGAGAGAGAGACAGACAGAGAGAGACAGAGACAGAGATACAGAGAGATGGCGAGACAGAGAAACTCCTGGTCCTGGTTCTGTATTGAAAAGTATTATATTTATATACATTCCACAGAAATAATTATAGCACGGACATTAGTTTTATCCCTTAACTTCCACTTTAAAGATTTGGCATATTTAATAAATTGCATTTCTCTGGGTAATCTGAACAAAGCAGAACTTAAATCTTTCAAGAAGATTACAGTTTCCAAAAGATGTATAGAAGCTATATAAGAGATAACTCATTCCATAAGGTATACATAACACAGATTGAGCATTTGAGTTTGACAGCCTTGTAGTCCTATAGAAAGTCAAGCATAGTGATCTCATTAGTGGACAAAGGTATATTCTGGCATGTTAACTGAATATGTGAGGCACAGATCTCAGTGAGAGACTCTGTGTCAAGAAACAAGATGTATAGCTTCAGTGAAATGACATCCAAGGATGACCTCTGGCCTGCACACATATGTGCAAACACAGGCATTACTCCAAGTATATGAGGGTTGTAGGAATTTATTCCATTCACCCAATAGCTTTGGGGTAGGAAGCCCTAGGGCATGGTCTTGCCTACATACCTGACCATTTAAGAGTAGAAGGAGAGAGGTCATGTGCTCTCTTGGCTGGGTAGGACCAGATCAAGCAGCATGGAGCAGCCTGTGCTTGGTCCCCATCATTCTTGGACAGGATTGCCGCAGCTGGACCAGCAGGATCAGCAGTGGTATCTTCTTTGTTCTGTATTAGTGAGTCTGTATTTCCACTGCACCTCTTAATAAATTATTAAGTTGACTTTTGTGGGTTCACACTTCACATGGACACTAATTTATACACAAACACACAAGGGTATATACACAAGGGTATATAGTTTCTTTTATATGTATTTATAGCTTCATTATATGTGTGGATATATACATATGTGAGGATATATATGTATGTCTATGTGTTCATAAACAAGCCACATATGAAAACAGCAAATGCTTCAGGAAAAAATGATATGGACTTTTGTTGAGGAATCCTTCACATTCACATTAATAATGGAATTTAGTGAAAGTTTTTAATGGCCATGAAATTCTGTCTTAATTATTGTGAGTAATCTTATATAGACATGCCTTAGGAAACACAATGTGCTGGATGTAAATAAATTAATCCATATGTGACATCCAAAGTTCATGATCTCAATTTCAAGCAGATCTTGATTATAGTTTGCTTATATATAAGTACAGTGCTATGCAAAAGTTCTTCAAGCTGTAGTTGCCAAAGGGAATATTTCTTGAACTAAAATGTAGAATATAGATGTGGGTTTAATGCAAACATTATTTTAATTAGGTAGAAATGAAATTAAAAAAGCAGTGTGGAGATCCTATGACCCCTTTACTAAAGATTCCTTTCCTTCTATGCAAGATATTGGGAAGTTATTTTGTTTTACTTTATTTTGTTCAGTATTTTCTCTCAAATTTCTAACAAAGATTATATATAATTTATTGCTGTACTAGAAAAGTATTTGTTAAGCAATAAACAAATACACAACCTAACATTTCATTAGCTTATTCATGCTATATAAAGAAATATTTACATCTTCTAAAACATTTGCATGCAATGTTTAGTAATTTAAATGAGAAATACAAATTATGAATATCTATCTCAGAATTTTTGAGGAAGCAGAAGTTACAATAATTAAAAAAATTCCTACTTTAGGATATTTGAGATCATTATAATTCTAAGAACAAGGTAGCTTCTCCATTTTGCCTGAACAAGTATAAAGTGATTGATTACACAGTAGCATATACCTAAAGTCAAAGTTATTGGACAATATAAAGGTATGATATTTATTTTTTAAATAACGAGTTTAGATTTATAATATAATTGCATCATTTTCCCCTCCATTTCCTCCCTCTGACCCCCCCCCCATTTATCTCTCCCTTGCTCTCTTTTAGATTCATGGCCTCTTTTTCTTAAATTATAGATAGATAGATGATAGATGATAGGTAGATAGGTAGATAGATAGATGTAGAGATAGATAGATAGATAGATAGATAGATAGATAGATAGATAGATAGATAGATAGATAGATGTAGAGATACATACATACATACATACATACATACACACATACATACATAGTAGATAGATGATAGAGTATTCCAGTATATGCAACTCCCCCTATGTGTGTGTTTGTATGTATGTATGTGTGTGTGTGTGTGTGTGTGTGTGTGTGTGTGTGTGTGTGCATTTATGTGTTTGCATGAGAGACAGGAGAGAGCTTTAGGTACAGCAGTTGTGTAGTAGATATATCAGTTGGAACTGGGCTCTACAACTCTGAATTTGATTGATAGTGCTTTTCGATTATGGTCTCCATCTGTTGTGAAGAGGAATTTCCTTGATGAGGAATAAGAATGATACTATCTGTAGGTGGAATTTAAGTCCATATAACTGAAAACACCAGGCACTTAGGACAAAGAGCACAGAAGCCTTGAGCTGGATCTGATGTGATGTTTGGATAGAGATTACATTACTTTCAAGTCCTATCAAGCTGTGACTCCTATGAACTACAATGGTGGTCAGCACAACAAAATATCTTGAAAGCTGAAATAGTGGGACGCATGTCCTAGTGGTAACCATCAGCTATCCTAGTGGACTAAAGACCAAGTAAACTGAAGGAGAACCATGCATAGTACTGAAACTCGACCTAGTCAACTATTGGTGGCCAATGAGGTAACAGATCTCAGAGCAGAGCTTATTACTATGCTTTCCTCAACCATTACAAACTCTAACTGCAACCTCATTCTAAATACTTAGTAATGTATGTGATCCTCATAGACTGGATATAAATATTTTTAAGACAAAGAATAACAACAAAAATAAAGGCATATTCTTAATATCCTCATAAAAATAATTTATGATACCTCAGGTGAACATGCTTTTCCTAATGCAGGCATGCTTAATTGATTTTAGACTTCATATTGTTGCTGGGATTATGAGCGAGCCAGCCACAACGGGGTGATAGTGAAGTACAACAAACAGCCCCCCCTTTGCATGTCTCATTAGTTGGTCAAGCTGCAATTTTCCCTACCATCTTAACGTTTTCTATGTATACCTGCTCTGTAATTGCTCTGTCTCCATTCACTGTTTGTGCTATAGAATGTGGATACTGCAAATGGTACCAAATGTGTTGGTGTGTTATCACAAGGTGTTTCCTTTGCTTTTGGTGTAACTCTCCTTATCCACTGTCAAATTAACTTTGTAGTCTGATCCACACCCTAGTGTGAATGAGATAATTCACTTTTACATCTAGTGAATTGATATGATGCTATTTATACTTTCTTTATTTTCCCTACAATTACCATCCTGAATCCTAATGGAGAAATAATATAATGCATTATACATAAAGGTGTGCCTCTTTAAATGTGAAATACTATGAACTTTGAAAGACAGCCACACCATATGATTTCACAAAGTGGACCTGTACATATTAGGCAGCATTATAGTTAGCCCTTTAGAAATAGTTCCACTTACTTAGCACACATGCTGGGCTCTCAAATAGGAATTATATGCTGAATTCTGCTCTGCTCTTCCAAATCATACTGTATTGGTCATATATATTATAGTCTGTGGGTTTTAGGTTTGTGTTGGTTCATTATCGTTGGTCACAGTACAGGCAGGAACTATTTTAACAGCTTTCCTGGGATATTCTAAGAACTGATTTGCTAAAAGAGTTCTTTGAATAAAATATAGGGAATTAATTGGAAGGAAACAAGGCAATGCTGAGGTACTATTTAATATTTACAACAGTAGGTGAATCAAGGTGAACGGCAAATTCTGCTTACATGAGAGACCTTCTCATTAGAAAAGTTTTAACTCCTGCTGTCCTACTGCAAACCTGGATCAAATGCATCATCACATTATTGGAATTCTTTCTGCATGCAAGGAGAGGTTGCACCTAGGCATCTGATTTATAGCCTGTGTTTGGATAACCAAATGCAGCAAATAACATGGATGTTTTATGAGATTTGTAATTAAATAACTATGTGAATCATTTCTGGATATAGTGTTCTACATTAAAGTGATGACTTAAGTCTTCACTGTGTGCTTTCAAATGACTTGTTATCTTCCTTTCAAGAGGAGATGTGAGAAACCGGGTGGTAAGCTCCATAATGATCAAAAATAACATTTTCTAGATGTTTCTGTGATCCCCAGAGGCACATTCTCTTCACTATCCTTACCAGACAGTAGTTTTTGACTCTCATTAGTTAGGAGAGACAGGAGTATTTTTTTTCAATCACCCGTTGGAATTCTCATCTCCACAAAAACAAGAGAGGGAGTTACAGGACTACAGGTTAACTCTCAATGTTCATTAAAATACCTGGTTTGTCAGGAGCATGAAGAGTGATTATATACTCACTAGTAGACTCTAGGGAGGAAGGCTTTCTTCAGATAAGGTTGCAATGCTCATTAACAGCATGCCTGGCCAAGACAAACAGCCAACTCTGAGCAGGAAGCAGTTGCTTTTTACTCACTTAAGCTCAAAGAACAGGAGTAAGAGTTTTGTTTCCTGAGTTCCACTTGAAAATTAAAGGCATTTATGTTTAGTATCAGGGAATGCTGTTGAGCTCCATTGTGAATTCACAAAGCAATTATACCAAGTCTCTTCCTGTTGGATTAATAGATTCAGGAACCACAAAAATCATTTGGTTTGGTTTGTTTTGTTTTAATGTAGCATCTCACTCCATAGCCTATACCAGACTTTAACTCATTATGCAACATAGACTGAACTCGAAACTGAGTGATCCTCCTGCCTCAACTGTCTGGTCCTGGGACTTTGGCATTAGCAACCAAGCCTGAATCTACTGCCAATTAGTGCATTTTCTGGAAATGTGAAATGCTGCTAGTATAAACATTTTCCCCTCTTCTTCCATATTCAGATCTCTTAGTGCTGAAGCATCTAACAAAATCAGTTTCTATGGTAAGAAAACATGAAAATATAGGTTACATATCCCTTCCTCATGAGCATAGTGGAATTTAAGAAGATGGAGTTCAAAGTAGTAATAAACTGCATCCTTAATTTTATTTTTACCTCTAGATGCCAGAACATCCAGCCAGGATGTTTTGCTTGATTGATTTTTGTCATTGGTGTTACTGTTCTTTCTTTCTTTCTTTCTTTCTTTCTTTCTTTCTTTCTTTCTTTCTTTCTTTCTTTCTTTCTTTCTCTCTTTCTCTCTTTCTTTCCTTCCTTCCTTCCTTCCCTTCTTTTTTTCCCCTCAAGGTCTTCTATAGCCCATCTGGCTTCAGTCACACTACACAGCAATGACTGACCTTATCAAACCCAGTTTGTTTGGCTTGCTTTTGTTGGTATGTTTGATTGAAATACTGAATCTTTTCTATCTAAGATATCAAATACAAAGCATAAACTCTGAGTTCTGCTAGAGAGCAGTATGGAATTTGAGTCTTCTTCGAGTCTCACATATCTGCTTTTGTTCCCTTTCAGGAATTCAACTCGATTGGCCTTGCAGTAGGACACAGGCCATCAATGAAGTTATTTTTTGTATTGCTACCAATGAAAGAGAAATCAACCTTGGGAAGTTTAACAGGAATGACAGGCTGATCTTCCAGTGAGAACCTCTGCTTAGAATATAGCCTAACTGATAAAAACCATTTGCCTGCCTCAGCAAACCCTTATAATTACAGCCTATCCATCCAAATTACTTGTGTTTCATTATAAATGGTCTACTGAATGGCCCTCTGTGGTTATACAAACAATTTTACTGCCATTTCAGAGAATTTTCACTGTAAATTTCATAATTTAACAGATACAGAAAAATTATATATTTTCTACATTTTGAGTTATATACTAAATAATCCTAACCCTCACAATCATATCTCTCTTTCTAAATAAATGATGCTTAAAATCAACTATTTTTAGGAGTTAACTTCAAAAAAAAAAGAAACACTTCAAACACATAAGGGTATTTCCAGAAGTAGTCTTTCATTATTTAGGATTGTTTTAGCTATTCTGGTGTGTGTGTGTGTGTGTGTGTGTGTTTCCATATGAAGTGGAAAATTGTCCTGTAGCTAGAGTTTTCCTGCCTTGCCCACAGTCAGGACAAATCTTTGTCACCCGCCAGTCCCACAGCTGCTCAGACTCAACCAAGTAAACACAGAGACTTACATTGCTTACAAACTGTATGGCTGTGGCAGGCTTCTTGCTAACTGTTCTTTTATTTTAAATTAACCCATTTCTATAAATCTATACCTTGCCACGTGGCTGGTGGCTTACCGGTGTCTTCACATTCTGCTGGTCATGGAGGCAGCTGGCAGTGTCTCTCTGCTTCAGCCTTCCGCTTCCCAGAATTCTCCTCTCTCCTTGTCCCACCTACTTCCTGCCTGGCCACCTACTTCCTGCCTGGTCACTGGCCATCAGTGTTTTATTTATATAGAACGATATCCACAACATTGTCCTCTCAAGTTCTGTGAAAAACAATAAGGTTCTATTGCTGAGAAAACACCTACCTGACTCACTGAACATGGAGAAGTCAAGCTGATGTGTACTGAGAACCTTCTTCTCTAGGGGCTAGTGTTCTTGGTACCAGAAGTTACTCTATACATTTCCAAAGGAGAAAGGTAAACACCAAACTAGCTGTATATCCTTAATCTACAATGCAATAAAACAGTAATGGTAAATCTTGTGGGAGTAATCCACCAATATCTGGTTGAATTTAAGGTTCATTCCATAAGATGGAACCTATTCCTGATACTGATTGTATGTCCAAGAACCTGAGACTAAATGGGCTAGGGACCTAGGGGAAAATCAAATACTAGTGTTCTGCTAAAGAATGTCACAATAAAATGACTCAGTGACATTCTGATATAATCATACATCAGTGTTTTGTCAGCCATCAACAGAGAAACTCTTCTGTAGCAGATGGGAACAAATAGAGACTCAGAGTTGGACAATGTGCAGAGAGTGAGAGACCTTGAAAAACTTAGCCCTAAATGAGATGTTTACAATCAAATCCCTCCCATGAAGTTTCCCAGAACCCTGAGGAAAAGGAGACAAATGTAAGAGCCAGAAGGGATAGAGAACACAAAGAAAACAGGCCTTCTAATGCAATAGGGCCAATACACATATGAACTCACAGAGACTGGGGCAGAATGCACAGGAGCTCCACTGGTCTGTGCCAGATTGGGTCCTACATCTAAGATAGAAAGTGAACACAAGCACCTATCCCTCACCCAGAAGCAATCTCCAATTGGCAACTTCTCAGAAATTAAAAAAGAAATTAATTGTCTCCAATGAAGTATTACTGGGTATACAAAAATTTGTGGTGATATTGTGTTCCCCAATATATTGTGCACCCTAATAAATTTATCTGGGGTCAGAGAAAAGAATAGCCACTAGACAGACATAGAGGCCAGAAAATGGTGGCACTTACACCTTTAACCCTAGCTAGCCTTCTGGAGGCAAAGATCCATCCAGATCTCTGTGAGTTCAAAGCCACACTGGAAACAGCCAGGCACGGTGACTCATGCCTTTAATCCCAGGAAGTGATGGCAGAAAGCAGAAAGGTATACGAGGCATGAAAACCAGGAACTAGAGCAGGTTAAGCTTTTAGACTTTTGAGCAGCAGTTCAGCTGGGAGCCATTCTGGATGAGGATTCAGAGGCTTCCAGTCTGAGGAAACATGATCAGCTGAGAAATTGGAGACATGAGGTGGCTGTGGCTTGTTCTGCTTCTCTGATCTTCCAGCGTTGACCCTAGTACCTGGCTCCATTTTTTTTTTTTATTAATAAGACCTTTTAAGATTTGTGCTACAAATTTTTTTATTACCAGGACCCAGGCCCAGTAATAGATAGCCACCACAAAATGATCTCAAAGGCTCTTTATCTCATAATGCTTTTTCAGGGCTTTACTATCAATGTTGTTACTATCACTATTATCATATGTTGCTCTCATTATTATTATTATTTATTTATTTTACTTTACAAATCCTCTGAGTATATACTATGGTTCCCAGTTTTGTGTTTCTATGGAATTTCTGTGTGTGCAAATGTTTGTGTCTACCTCTTTATACTTCTTGTACTTTCTTTTTTTTTTTTTTTTTTGAGACAGGGTTTCTCTGTGTAGTTTTGGTGACTCTCACTTTGTAGACTAGGCTGGCCTCAAACTCACAGAAATCCACCTGCCTCTACCTCCTGAGTGCTGGGATTAAACGTGTATGCCACTGCTGCCTGGCAGTTCTTGCACCTTCTTTCTCCCCTTTGTTTTTTTTTTTTTTGTTTGTTTGTTTGTTTGTTTGTTTTGTTTTGTTTTCTCCATTCTGGTTTGTTTGTTTTCATTTTACCTTATTTTACTTAATCATTTTTAAGATACTTCTTGTATTCTTTTTAAAAAGTTTTTATTGGTTCTTTGTGGATTTTACATCATACATCCAGTTCCTATTCATCTCCCTCACCTCCCGCCTACATCCTATGCCCTTATAACCCCTCCCCCAAAACAGAAAAAAATTAAAATATAGCCTAAAAACAAAACAAATCAGAAAAAAAGAGAAAGTTTTGGTATGGAAGCTTTAGTGTGGCCTAATGAGTCGCACAGTATATCCTTAGCCTGTATAGCTTTACTTGTAAGTGTTTATTGCAATGGCTCTTTGGTCTGGCTCAATGCTTGTGACCTCTGGTATTCCTCCTGGATGTCCTGCTGTCCTTTGTCAGGGGATCCTGTAGCTTTGGATTTGCAGATCCAGCCCCTTCTAATATTCAAGAAGTTCATAAATGAGGATTTTGGGGTGGGCTAACTCATAACCCTGGTTCTGGACCTGGATAGTAGCTGGGTTGGTCAGTCCATCAGCTTTCCCTCATCATCACCATCAGGGCAAGCTCTCCTGTTTGGCTTAGGAGAGGTATATGGCCAGCTATCCCAATTGAAGCAGTTGGTGAGGGAAAGGTCTAGCTTTTTTGTTGTCTTGACTCCGAGTCTAGCTTTCTGGCCCCTGTCGCAGTTGGGAAGAGGTGGGAGCAGGGGTGAAAGGCATATTTCCCCCACCCATGCTACCACATTGTATACGAGGGAGGAAGCAGGTGCTGTTCCCCTGCTCTCATGTTCACAAGACCAGCTCACCGATGTACCACCAACAGGGTCACCTCTAGTGTGCTCTCCGAGTGAAGGCAAAGACTGCTTTCCCATGTGCTGCAACAGGTGAGGGTCAGGACCAGCTCTCCGGATCTCGTGCTCCTGGGGCCAGCCCTCCTGACTGCTGTAGATGGCAAGGGGCAAGAGGGGGCATCTTTCCCTTACCCATACCACTTCATGGCTGACAAGGTGGGGTAGAGTCCGTCTGCTTACTCACATGCCCTCCGGGTAGGCTCACCTGTTACCCTGCCAAAGGGGTCAGCTAGCTCTACTGTGCTGCTCAGGTGAGGTGTAGGGCCAGTTTCCACTCTCCCACTCTCATGAACCCAGGGCCAGCTCTCCCGCCCACCAGAGTTGGCTAGGGGCAAGGGTGGTCTTCTCACCTTCGCCCACTCCACCATATGGCAGATTAGGGGTGAGACCAAGTCTCTCATGCACGTTTGAGGGGGTGGATCACCTGTGTCCCTGCAAACAAGGTCAGCTCCATGTGCTTCCTAGGCTAGGTGCAGGGCAAGCTTTTCTTAGTGCTGCAGCCAGTGAGAGGCAGGACCAGCTCTCCCACTCTTGTGACTCTGAGATCAACTTTCCTGCCTGCCATAGGTAGAGAGGGAAAAGGGGCAAAGGAGTTATCTCTCGCTCTCCCACACCACCACCACATGACAGTGGGTCTAGCTCTCCCGCTCTCATGCCTTCGGGACAATCAGTATACCAAAGCCAACTCTACTGCGCCGCCCAGGGGAGGTGTAGGGCCTGTTCTCCCGAATGTTGTAATTGGTGAGGAGCAGGGCCAGTTCTTTCTAGTGCTGCCCCCACAGAGGGGCAGGATCATTCAGTAGCAACAGGAGCTACAGACCCCACCACTAACTGTGACTGGCCGGACCATGGACCCAAACATGACCTCCAATGGCAACCCAGACCCGGATGACACTACGGTCCCTGGTGGCAGCTCAGGCCACTTAGATCTGCATGACCCTGCAGAGGCTCAGCACTTGAGCATAAGATGGCCCTAAGTGGCAGTAAGGTCCATGAATATCCACCCAGACCCCTGCAGCAGTGGACCATAGAACCAGACATAATCTTTGGCAGCAGTCTGGGCCCGAATGTCTCCATAGTCCCAGGTGGCAGGGTCATTCAGAATTGCAAGGACACAGTGGCATCATGGGTACTTGGCCCAATGTGGGAGTTCAGATCCTGGACCTCCTTCTGGCCTTTGGTGGCATCATAGGCTAAAAATATCAACATAGGCTCAGGTCGAAGTAGGACCAAAGACCCAGGCATTGTCCTTGGCAGCAGCCTGGGCAGGGATGTCATGTTGGCCCTCGTTGGCATTACAGACCTCCCAGATCAGCATGGCCCCAGGTGGCAGCCCAGACCCCAGGGAATTGCTTGGTTTTCCATGGTAACCTGAGCCACAGACAACAACACAGACCCCAACCCATGGGGAAGCCATGGACTCAGACGTAGACTTCTGTGGCAGTTTGGGTCACACCATGGTCTGATGTGGCAGCTCAGGCCTCCCAAGGAGGTATGACTTCAGTGGCAGCTTGACCATTAAGACCAACAGGATCTCAGGTACTGGCCCAGACCTTGTGCCTCAGCTCATTCCTTGGTGGCAGCAGGAGCGACAGACGTCAATTCAGAGCCTGGTTGCAGCAGGGCCGTGGAACCAGACATACCCTTCAGCAGTCCTGGGTGGCAGCACAGGCCTCCTGGATCAGCATGTCCCCATGGTCTTGGGTGGCAGGGCAGCCCTCTTAGATTCCATGATCCCTGTTGGGGCACTTCCCTATACACCAATCTGGTCACAGATGGTGGCCCAGACTCTGGGCATTCATAGAACCTTTAGTAGTAATAGAAGCCATAGGCATCAACACAGACCCCCACAGCTGCATTGGGGCCACAGACAAAGACATGACCTTTGGCAGCAGCCCAGGTCCAGACATAGCCATGCACCCAGATGTCAAGTAGGCTGTTTGTATCAGCCTGTTCCTCAGAGTCCTTGCCTCTCCCAGTCTACCTCTCTCTCCCTCCACAGGAAATAGATCTTTCTGCCTCACTCTCTCTTACATTTCCTCACCCTGTATTCACTCACCTTGATGGTGATGTGGTTGGAAGTGACTCCTCTCCCTTAGAACAAAGGGCCTAGAGGGGAGCCTTCTCTGTCTTCTGTTTGCTCAGGCCTGGAAGTCCTGAGTGGATTGTGGTTGGATGTGCCATCAAGACCACCTTTTTGTATTCTAATGAGAGAAAGAAAAGATGTGTTTGTGTGCATGGGGAGGTGGAGAGGTATAGTAGAATATTATTTTAAGGTGTGTTACTTTTGTTTATGTTGCATTTGTTTAACTCTGTGAATCTGTGTTGCTGTGCCTGTGTAAAACACCTGATGGTCTAATAAAGAACTGGTCAATAGCAAGGCAGGAGAAAGGATAGGTGGGGCTGGCATGTAGAGAGTATGTATAGAAGAAGAAAACTGGGAGGGTAGAGCTAAGAGCTAAGAGCCAGAGAAGGAGGATGACTTCAGGGGCCAGCCACCCAGATACACAGCAAGCCACTGAGTAAAAGTAAGATTTACAGAAGTTAGAGAATGTGAAAAGCCCAGAGGCAAAAGGCAGACATAATTTAGATAAGGAAAGCTGGCTAGAAACTAAGCCAAGCTAAGGCCAGGCATTCATAACTAAGAATAAGCCTCCTTTTGTGAATTTATTTGTAAGTTGGGTGGCGCCCCCCCCAAAAAAAGAGTAAAAAACAATCTACAAAAGGGAGGATCTGTAAGGAGTTGGGAAAGAGAAAACCATAATCAGACCATATTGCATGAAAAAATCTATTTTCCATAAAAAAATAAAAAATTATTTAAAAGTTCTTGTATTTAGATTTATGGAATAAATTTACAAATGTAGACATGGAATAAAGAACATCTCTGGTTTTACTCCTTCCATTTACAATGTGTAATTTTTTTACATATTTATCATCACAATATCTGAACATATATATTTGGAGCATGGTGCTAAGATTTCTCCATGAATAATTTTACCTATTTTCAATCTAGCCTTGAGGAGTGATTACTATTATTTTTATTCCATAGACATAAAAATGAAAATTTAGCTAGGTAATTCAGTTATTCAGTTAGTTTCTTTTTAATATTTCTATTATTAAAAATTTTTAAATTTAAATATTTTGATTATATTCTTCCCCTCCCTCAAGTTGCTCTAAATCCTCTGCCCCTCCCTAACTATACAACTTAAGTTCTTTCTCAAAAAACAAACCTAAAACCCAATACAATGCCCAAAGCAAATAAAACAAAATACAGCATCATTCAAAAAGAAAACAACAAACTGTAACCTAATAGAAGCACACACATAAAACACTGTGTGTTGTTGATCAACTACTCCTAAACATAATGCCTCTCTTGCAATGACTCATAAGCCCAGTGCCATTCTAGTGGAGAAAACCAATTTTCCCTCTCCCAGAAGGTATAAATGACAGTCCCATTATTAACCTTTACCATAGTTGCAAGGTTTATATCCATTCGTTCATTCATGCATGCATTCATTTTTTTTAAAGTTAACAAAATAAGGTAAAATAAAAACTATCACATCCATGTCAGCCAAGAGAGACCAACTGGTGTGCAAGAGCCCAATAAAAGCTCAAGAGTCAGAGATTTTCACACTCATTTTCACACTCAAGAGTTAGTTTCATAAAAACACTGAACTGGAAGCCGTAGGATAGCACAGAGGATCTGGTGCAGATTTGTGCAGGCCCCATGGATGTTGCTTCAGTTTCTTGTGAATTCATATGAGCACTGCTCATGCTGATATAGAAGACCATGTTTTCTTGGGGTTCTCTGTCCCCTCTGCTCTTACATTCTCTCTGATTCCACTTCCACAAGGTTTCCTGAGCTCTGGGTGGAGGGATTGGATGGAGACATCTCACTTAATCTTAGTGTTTCTTTCACTACCTATATGTCTGGCTGTGGGTCCCTGTATTAATTTCCATCTGCTGTAGGAGGAAGCTTCTTGATGAGGATTGAACAAGACACTGATCTATGAGGATAGCAGAATGTATTATTAGGAGTCATTTCATCAACATATTTTTTTCCTCTTTTTAAACCAGCATTTTCTAGTTTTACCATATGTCCCTAGGCTATCTAGTATCTAGTCTCAAGTTATTCATCACCTGAGCAGTGTAAGGTGTGGGTTCCGTCTCCTGGAGTGGGTCTTAAGTCAGATCAGTTATTGATTGGTTGTTTCCACAAGCTTTGTGCCACCATTGCCCTAGCTAAAATTAAGGTGCATTTGAGGGGTGTTATGGAAACCTAATACAGTAAATATTCTCCTAAAGTATACACATATGTTAAAGTGAACTAAATGAAATAGCCAAATAATGGGAGAAACAGAGACCCAAACTAGCCTTTCTTGTCACCAAATGAAGCTTCCAATACTGGGTTTGGGTTACATCTGATTGAGATGTAGGTCAAAGAGGCCCCATCAGAATTCTCCAAACAACCCATACTGTTGCCAAGACAATAGGTTGCTCTTTACAGCCTGACAGCAAGGCCTATTTGTTGAAGACAACCATATACAACAAACTGAATACAGTAAAGTAGAGCTGGTGCCCACATGGAGCCATCAGCAATATGTTACAGTATCTTCTTTACAGGAAGATACTCTGCATGCTACCAAAAGAGCAACATAAATACCGAACAAACTACAATACCTTTGTCTATAATGCTGTATTACCCAGTTAGTAACCTTAGCATTTTGCAGTATTATGAATGTTCTTCTTCTTTAAGGTATATATTTTGTTTGTTTGTTTGTTTCAGAAGAAAGATAAGCAGGAATTTGTGTTGAACCTTCAGATATTAGTGATGGTGTATTAGAGATTTTATTGTGTATACTGCAATTGCTGCAGTCCTGGGAGCTTGCTCACTGTTGGACCCCAAAGTTTAGGGTCTCAAATGGGTGCCCCAAGAACCCAGACTCCAGTCCAGTTGTTGCAACAGCATGAGGATTTTATTATTAAAGCTTCTATATAGAGGGGCAAACTCTGCTCCTAAGAGCAAGAACCGCATCTTACTGCAGCCCCATAAGGGCTTTTAAAGGAAAAACCCACAAAACCCACAAGATTACAATTCCCATACAATTCCGTTTCACAAGATCATAGTCTGCTTACAGAGTGATCACAGAGGGGTACAGTTACATCAACAGGTACATTCTTCCTGAAACCTCAAGGGGGGATATCAGGGCAGGAGTGGAGTTTACACAAAGGTCACAGTGGACCTTCCTGGAACACCTGCAACTATCCCAGTCACAGTTGAGCACATCTCTTAACAGAAATCTCTTTACATTGTTATATGGTTGCAGGGGAGATTGAAAAATGGCTAAGTCAGGTTGTCCTTGGAACTAGATTTTTATTTTCTCACTTCCTGATGCTTGAAGTTCTCCTTTCCTGAGGCTTGGGGGTGTAAGCCTGAAGGGCTAGGGTCTTTCACTCTCCAGTCATTAAAACTTCTCTTTACCACTCCATCTTTAGATGATAAAACATTAAGGAATATTTTTACCCAAAACTATTATTCTCAATGACAAATTATACATGTGTATACCAACAAAGACACAACAATACATGTTATTAATTAATTTACCAAAGCTAATATTTGATTGCATACTTGTCTAGAAAATCAAAACATAAATGTGTTTGCTATTAATAAACCAGCTGCAGGAGTCTGTTATAAGTCAATGAGTGTGGTGGTATTGTGGTATTGTGTTCCCCAAAATATTGTGCACCCTAATAAACTTATCTGGGGTCAGAGAACAGAACAGCCACTAGATATAGAGGCCAGAAAATAGTGGCACACACACCTTTAATCCTATCACTTAGAGGGCAGAACCCATCTGGATCTCTGTGAGTTTAAAGCCACACTGGAAACAGCCAAGCATCGTGACTCATACCTTTAATCCCAGGAAGTGAGCCTTTAATCCTAGGAAGTGATGGTAGAAAGCAGAAAGGTATATAAGGTGTGAAGACCGGGAAGTAGAGCTGATTAAGGTTTCAGGCTTTTGAGCAGCAGTTCAGCTGAGATCTATTCTGGATGAGGACTCAGAGGCTTCCAGTCTGAGGAAAGAGGATCAGCTGAGGAACTGGCAAGGTGAGGAAGCTGTGGCTTGTTCTGCTTCTCTGATCTTCCAGCTTTCACCCCAATACCAGGCTCTGGGTTTGATTTTATTAATAAGACCTGTTTAGATTCGTGCAACAAATGAGTTTATTAAACTTTGTTATAAACAATTTCTTCTTAAATGTGAAAGAAATATTGATGATACCCAATATGGATTATGTGTAACTCATTATGAAATAACAATATAGTACTTTATTGATGCTAAAGTTGTACTAATCTACAAATGAAATATATCTCTAGATATATATGTAGTGCCAGTTTTATGAAAATAACTTAAATGTTTTAATTGCTGTAAAGACATCTAGGGCCAGCAAAATGGCTTAGCATATACTTGACATTAATCTTGACTACTTGTGTTTGATCTCCTGGACTTGTATGATGGAAGGAAAGAATCAACTCTGGCAAATTATCCTCTGATCTTCACAGGGGCTCTGTGTTATGTGTAGCATAACATAAATATACACATAAGAATTATAATTAAATGTAACTTAAAAATTAAAATAAAGAGTTTAGAAAATTGTGAAATGTCATAGGGAATAGCTGTACTATAAAGCAAGCTTTACAGCCATTATTATTGAACACAGAAATATCTCTCATAGTACATGTCCCAATGTTGGACTCAAACTTCAAAGCATGAAGACATACTAAGGGGTCTCCAGTGGTGCTTCCTGAATTCTTGTGTCATCTTTTTTGTTTGTTTGTTTTGTTTTGTTTTTCGAGACAGGGTTTCTCTGTGTGGCTTTGCGCCTTTCCTGGAACTCACTCTGTAGCCCAGGCTGGTCTCGAACTCTCAGAGATCCACCTGCCTCTGCCTCCTGAGTGCTGGGATTAAAGGCGTGTGCCACCACCGCCCAGCTCCTGTGTCATCTTAACTTTGCATTCTACCTACATCTGCTTTGACAGTACAGGTGCAATTCCAGGATTCAATGTAAATATCATTATAATCTCATCTTTAGGTTCAATGAAAGCATACTACTATAATGTAAAATACTGATTTTCAAGATGTTTCAGGCTCTCTTTTCTGGATGCATTGTTCCAGTTGGAGTGCTTGTAGCTCCCCAATACTTAATGATGGACCATGTTAGAAATGCTATCATCCCCACTCTCACAGCTCAAGTTTCTCAGTGTTTATTTTTTTGAGAATATTTCATTTTTAGACTTTAAGTAAAAGAATGCAATAATTTTCTTCTTAATAGATGGAAAAAAATTTCATCCAAAGATTACTTGTCCCATGTATTTAAAACTGTTCTTTATATATTTTGCTTTGTGTGTTTGATATACATAAGCCCATTAATTTGGAATTTAAGAAAATGTAAAATTCCTGAAAAGCAGGAACTCAAACTTATGATACACACTTTAGTAAAAGGAGTAGCTAATTTTCTCTTGGCTGGGATCAATACCTGATTAAAAGCACCAGAATGGAAAATCAGTTCATTTTGGCTCATGGTTCTGAATAACACCCTCTGTCATGAAGGGAGAGGAATGGCAGTGGAGAAGCTGGGTCTCTGGTGTGACCAAGAAGGAAGGGGAGGAAAGTACAAGTGCTAGCTGGGCTTACTGCTTGTTCCTGTTCATTCAGTGAGGAAGGATGCTGCCTGCATTTAGGGTGGGTCTTCCCTACTCCATCAATCACCTCTGGAAACACCTTCCCAGACAGATCATTCTCCTAGGTGATGACCCATCTAATTAACAATAAAGATTTACCATAAATCACTGCTTTATTATAGTAATCATATAATGATAATAGTTAATAATAATAACTATCTTAATCACTTCAGTGATGTGATAGCACATTTGATAATATCTTTTTACAGTTATGATACCAAATTTTGTGTTTTCTGTAGATTAATAATTAAATTAGTCCATTCTAAGAATATTAATATGAAAATTCTGAAAACAGTGTCAATCAAATAGTAAAAGAATTCACTGTTGCTTTTTTCTTTGAGTATCTTACATATAATGAATGTGTGTGTGTATGTGTGTGTGTGTGTGTGTGTGTGTGTGTGTGTGTGTGTGTATGTGTTTGTATGTGTGTGATTTGGTTGAAACGAACAAGAATGCAATTTCTATATTGTTCCTGTGTGAAGTAAATGAT
Source organism: Peromyscus leucopus (assembly GCF_004664715.2). Classification (NCBI taxonomy): domain Eukaryota; kingdom Metazoa; phylum Chordata; class Mammalia; order Rodentia; family Cricetidae; genus Peromyscus; species Peromyscus leucopus. The sequence goes on from NC_051068.1 coordinate 24,328,581, forward strand.
AGCTATTTTTCACTGTACTCCCTTTGATAGAATTAAATTGCCTTTCTAATGTGTCATACTTGAGAGAATCTTGTTGGCTTATGACACGGGGTAACACAGCACACATATAAAATATATCCAGTTGGGAGAAAAAAAAATGAGTTCTTTTCAAATGTTAAATACTAACTCTTAGTTCACACATTTTCACAGTAACAAGAGTCTCGGCTTTTAAAAAGCCATAAATGGAAAATGCCCTAAAGAGCATCTGGTCACAGAAAGTAGATTAAAGTAATTTTTTGGTCTGTTTTAGCTTTGAAAGTCCACAAAACTCTTATTTCCATCCTTATTTAGCATTGTTTGCTATACAACTAATTATATTTCTCAATTACGGTGAACTCACCCTATTATCTCACCCTATTATCATTGTCATGCTATAATGAGGAATTGGCAAATTTAAATTAATAACTTGCCCCCAATTATTTTTCAGATCTAAACCAAAGTATAAAATGCTATAACCATCTAGTATTATGTCTCACATTAAATAATAAATCTGTATTAATAGCATTTGCATGGATGATGAGAGTGTTAAGTTCTGATCCTATATCCTGCTCTTTTGTCTGAAACAAAGGAGAAATTTGGGAATTGAATCCCTAAGTTTTCTGTGTATTTGTGTGTATGACCTTGTCTGTAGTATTAAAAATCTCAATAACATTTTATTGTTATTTACTGCTAGTAGGACCTTCATGGCTTCCTTTGGAATTCTGTTTCAAACTTTTATGTCCATGTGTCTTAGATGATATTCATCTAAGATGAATTTTATCTTAGATGATATTCCTCTAGAATTTTTGAATGTATAGAAGACATGTAAGTAGATCAATTAATAATGTTGTACAACAGCCTATAAAATCATTTGTGCACAAAACATGTATTTATTCTTGTTTACACATCTCGGCTTCTATTTTTTTCTTTCTATGCCTCCATAGAAATCTAAATAATATTTAACACAAAGAGATCCAACATTTATCACTTATTAGAATCCTTTTCCTTATGATGTAATATATAGGTTTAGTTTAGGATTAACTATCATCCAATCATAAACTATTCAACACTAAAAGCTGGACTTAAATCACAGAGTTATTCTGTTCTGATGCCACAGCCCCAAATCCTTTCATCACAAAGGAGGCTGAGGTGTAGAACACTGAGGATGCATGAGGGGAATACATATAGACAAAAATGTAATGACAAAACCAGTTAGCAAGTACTAAAACAAACTGGGTTGGTCAATACTTAAATGAGTTTGTGAACTTAAGACGGATTTTGATTTACTTTTATGTGTCTATATGTAAGTATATACACAGGTGCCTTGAAGATCTGAAGAGGTTTTCAGACTTTCTAGACCTGGAGTTAGAGGTGATTGTAGGCCACCTGGCAAGAGGGAATAGGAATTGAACTCTGGTCCCCTAGAAGAGCACCAAGGACTTTTAACCATTGGTTGATCTCTTGAGCCCCAGTTTCCTAAATCATAATTTGATATATTTTAGAGTTCTACTTACACATATATGTGTGTGGGAGAGTGTGAAAGAAGAAAGGTCAAATCTACAAAAGAAATTTTAAAAATATTCAAAAGAAGACAATTAAAATGTATTTCTGGCTTGTATTTATTTCTTTACTCTAAAGAAAAAAGAAAAGGAACAATGTAAAAGTTGCAATTCAAATGCAATGTATAATAGATGTACCTGATAATACCTTACATTAGTCATTGTTCTCTAGATAAAAAGAATTTATATAATATATGTGTGTATATGCATATAATATGTATATATGCATATATTATATGTGTGCATATATGTACACATATTCATATATATATACCCACATATATACATGTATATGTAAATATATACATATACATATATACATATATATATATATACATATATACATATATATATATCAGGGAGCCTTGCCCCAATGGGGTCGAATGACTTGGATGGATGTTTGAAGTTGGCACAGCAAGGAAACTATGACCACCTGTTTCAAACAAGTGACCCCAGGTAGCATGGGCCATTTTTTTTCCGAGACAGAGTTTCTCTGAGTAGTTTTGGTGCCTGTCCTGGAACTTGCTCTATAGATCAGGCTGGCCTCAAACTCACAGAGATCCACCTGGCTCTGCCTCCCCAGTGTTGGGATTAAAGGCATGTGCACCACCACCCAGCAAGCTTGGGCCATTTTTATTTATTCAATTTTAATGATTTGTACGAACAGTTTTACAATCACATTTGTTTCTTTAAGTCTCTAAAATTAGTTACAATAATTTCCAGTTTGTTCCTTTGCTTCTTTCTCCTTCTGTCCCCTAAGCTTCCCATGGGTAACCATTACCTATTTGACCCATAGCTCCAGTGTTAGAAGCATAAGTGATGCTGTGAGCAACAAAGGAAGTTTTCTAACTAGGCACACCTACAGGTAGGACAGTGTGCCCAGTTGGCAGCATTTGTGGTTACAACATCATTCAAAGTGAAGTACAGTTTTGTCTCTGATGGTTACTATTTACATCTAGGAGGGGCTGGATTTCCATAGTAAACTCACCAGCCAAAGCTGGATCAATTCATTCTTCATTCTGTACTACTCTACCTCCTATGGGTTTTTTCCTATCATCCTGTAAGCAACATAACTTAGAAACTTACTCTTAGTAGTTGGCACTGCTTATCCTGTGTTCTCATGTTACCTTCCTCTCAGCTTCCTACAGTACTGGCACAGCAATCAGAAATAAGGGCATTGTGGATTTCTATGATTCTGCTTCTTTCCCTGCCCTAGACTATTTCCATTAACTCCTGATGTCATCTATTTATTAGCATTCCTTCAAGACTCTTGTGGTTAAAATCATTTTCTCCAGAACAGTTACGTAAATATGTAATATTATCAGGAACCACTCTGACTCTTTCAGGCTAGTCATAAGGTGCATTGGAAAGGCAACATCCTCTTCTTAAGAAGCTTGGATGCATGGTCACGCTTGAAACATCAAAGACTTTAGGGGCTGAGTCAAGTCCACGGTATATTTTTAACAACTTCCCCTATGGCTCATCCAGAGGAGAGTCATCAGGGAGAAGTTTTCCTTTTGTAATAGCTGTTTCATCCATAACTCTGAGAAAGTGAAACTAGAGGCATCCAGCAATATGGCTCGTATAGCGAAAGCAATGAGGGCAGGTAGCACATAGGCTCCTGTGCTCATGTCCAGACTTATGCAGCGAACTGTCCACAGGCTTTGCCAAAATGGGTCAGGTTCTCCAGGGCCTTGGCACAAGGATACTTTATTTATACTATTCTCAGGCTCTGTCCCCCAAAGTAGTCACATGGCTCCCAATATATATATGATTTATTAGAATAGCTTACAGGCTGTGGTCTAGATAGTTCAACAGAAACTGTCTACCAACCAAGGATCCAAGAATTTGATAGTGGTTCATGAGGCTGAACGTCTCGTTGGTCTTGAATACATGCTAAAATTTCAAAGAAATGGGCTTTAATATCATTTAAGAAATTGACTTGCCAACAAAAAAGAGAGCAAGCAGGCAAAGAGTGAAGACCTTCCCTCTTCCAAGCTCCTTTCTATAGGCTGCCACCAGAAGGTTGTGACATAGTCTAATGTGAATCAGACCACCTCAAAAGATCTGGATTAAAGGTGTGGATTACTACCTAAATGATCTGCATTAAAAGTGAGTCTTCCAAGATCAAATGATTTAATTAAGAAAAATATTCTTATCCAGTCTCTTGGGTTTTAGTGCATTACAGATGTAGACAAATTGACACCCAAGATTAACCATCACATGTACCTAACCTTACTCATGATACAACTATTCATCAAACAAAAAGTACCAATTTTATTGAAATTAAAGATGTATTTATAAAGTATATTTTAAAGAAATGCCCAATATTCCTATGTAAAAATCAAGTTATACCCAAACATGTAGTGAATTGAATTTAAAATCCATACCTGGTATCTGCCTTTGAGATCTCTCAATGCCCACAACAATTTAAGAATATGTTCACTGTGAATCATTTTTATCCCAGCAGGAAATAACAATATAGAACACACAACTCACCTAATGGATTTGAAGTGAATATTAGTTACTGAAATATAGGTAAAAGGTCCTTCCACCACACAGGGAAATCACCAAAAATGTGCAATTGAATTGCATGTTAGAAGACCTCATACTCTCAAAAATTATGGTTAAGAAATATTAAATATGATGTTTCTCCATATGTAGAGTATTTTGGGACAGAGGCATAATGAAGTGAGAGGCCATGAGACTGCAGCTTTAAAAAACGTGGATCCTACAGAATCATGCAAATTTGAAGGTTTAGTATAACATTTATGGAACTTCAGAGATTGACCACTGTCTATGGAAAAACAATTGACTGCAGAAATTATGAATCTAGCATTTTTACATTTTACTCATGTAAATTTCACACATATGCTAAGAAAAGTTAAGAAAATCAACTCCATATATACTAACATTAGAAAATAAACTCAAGTGATACATTGGCAGAAATGCATACAAATGATCTTGATGAGATCTGTGCAAACCTTTACATGGCATAATACACACACACACACACACACACACACACACACACACACACAATGTAATTTATTGCTTATTTTATACAAGTAAATTAAGCCATCTCTAAGATGGTATTTTGAAACCACATAGATTAGATTATTTTAATATTTAGTTGTACTACATACTTTTTAGGTCACATTTTCAAAATGTGAAAGAACAGGTGTGAAATGGAAAAAAGAAAGTTCGGCATAGGTGCTAACAGGGTAACAACATATCCCTTTATCAGGGTGCTTCAAAGCCAGACAAAACTTAGAGACAGTTTTGACTTTACCACATATTAGTAATACGGCCTTTGAAATGTCACTCTGTCCTTTCAGATTTGCTTTTTTTCCCCTACATTTACAAATTCTTAAAGGGGAGATCTTAATAGAAAGTTCTGAGGATTACAGTTTAATTCTTTACACTGTTCTTGCCAGGAATACTTATTCTCTGTTTAGAAACTATTACCATAAAAATAAGGAAGTTAATGCTTAAACTAATGCAAAAAAAAAGTATTTTTCACAGTGTTCACTGATGGAAAACATTATAACTGAATATAAGGGTGTTTGTGGAAATAGCCACAACTTCAGTAATAACAAAGGTAAAATCTTGTGTTTATAAACTGTATTTGGAAAGTTCCCTGTGTTTAAAGCACACCACCAGGCTTGCAAATGGTCTTGGATTTTCATGAAATTATACTGTGCACAGGTACAGTGCTCTTTTCAATTATCAATGATGTAGTCAAGATGGTTCTTTATCCTTCATACAAACACATTTGCTGGTGTACCAGCATGTACATATACTCATTGTGACAGTTACTTTTCCTTTCTCTTTTCCTGTAAAATGAGATTACCTCAGAGATTTTTACATTGATGTCTTTCGTTTTCTGACTTATACATAAATTTATTTATTTTTTAAAAGAACCACTTAGCTAAAATTTTTGGCTCAAAATTTTGATTTAAAAAAAGTCCCAGTTGCCGGGCGGTGATGGTGCATGGCTTTAATCCCAGCACTTGGGAGGCAGAGGCAGGAGGATCTCTGTGAGTTTGAGGCCAGTCTGGTCTACAGTGTGAGTTCCAGGATAGGCTACAAAGCTACACAGAGAAACCGTGCCTCAAAAAAAAAAAAAAAAAAAAAAAAAAAAAAAAAAAAAAAAAAAAAAAGGCACAAACAAGCCTACACCCAGAAACAATGCTCCAAACTCATAATCTAGCCATTTTCACATGGAGCATTTCACTGCACACAGCTCCACCTCGCCATACAGAGCTTTCTTTCTCAGTGCAATACCATCTGTTACTATGAAGAAGCTATTTCTACACCTTAACTAATCAGTACTGTCTTGAATGGGTATGTGTGTATGAATGTCACATTTTCCTTCATAATATCTTATTTTTACTTGTAATTTTATTTTATTTTGATTCATCTTAGAAGTATGTGGTGACATATGCTGAAAGCACCATGTACCCAATCTTAATGAGTCTGTTTATTTGAATACCATTGATCTTTGGTTTGAGTTTAATGTTATGTACACTTACAGAGGTGATAACATGGCACTTACTTAGTTAACTTTTTTTTAAAGATATGCTTTTTGTTAATTATGTTATGTATCTGGCAGGGGAAGGGTGTATATGCAAGTTAGTGCAGCTGACAGTGGAGGACATCAGATTCACTGAAGCTTGAGTTACAGGTGTACACAAAGAATAGAAATTGAACTCTGCGCCTTCATAAGAACAATGCATACACTTAACCGCTGAGAATCTCCAATCCCTCACTTAAGATTTGTAAGACCAAAATTAAAAAACAAAAAACAAAAGAAAAAACCTCCCTTTTTTGAATAATTATTTTATTGTATTTTTTCTTTTTAACTTACTTTTTATTTATTCTATGTGTCTTTCACATCATGCATCTCAATCCCATTCATTTCTCTGTCCCTTCATATTCAGTTCCTCTGCCCTTGCAAATTTCCCCTCCCCAAATAAAATAAAATTTAAGAGAAAAACAGGGGAAAAAAATCTCCTCATGGAAGCTGTAGTGTGGCATAATGAGTCACACAGTAAACCCTTTTATCCATATATCTTTACTTGCAAGTGTTCATTGCAAAGAGTTGTTGATCTGGTTCATGTTTTCTGGTTTCTGCTATCCTACTGATTCTGAGCCCTCACTGGGGCTCCCCTTGAATATCCTATTATTTTCCTATGTCTTTGGGCCAGTTCTCCCGTTTTCATGTCCCCAGGGTCTGCTCTCCCACAGCTACACCATCAGGGCCAGCTTTACTGTGTTGCCCCTGCAAGGTGCAGGAGCCTCTCTCCTGAGTGCAGCAGCTGATGAGGGGCAGGGCCAGCTCTCCCACCTGCCACAAGTGGCAAAGGGCAGGGAGGGAAAGGCATCTCTTCCCTGCCCACATCACCATAGGGTAAATGAGGAGCAGGGCAGATCTCCCAGGCTCATGTTCCCAGGGCAGATTCACCAGCAGCCCTGTCAATAGGGGCAGCTCTACTCTACTGCCCAGGTGAGGTACAGGACCCACTCTCAGTAGTGCTTCATCTTAGAGGAGGGAGGGTCAGCTTTCTGGCCCACCACAGGTGTCAGGGTCAATGGGGAGAGAGCATCTTTCCCTTGCACTCATCACCAAATGGCATATGAGGAGAGTGTGGTTGGCTATCCTATTCTTAGACCCTCAAGGCCAGCTCATGATAACCTCCACCCACAGGGTCAGCTCTACTGTGCTGCCCAGGGGAGGAGCATGGCCTGCTTTCCTGGATGCTCCATCTGGTGATGGGGAGCTCCTTTGTCTGTTGCAGCAGGTAAAGTGTGAGGGATTAGGGGAGGCATCTCTCCCCAACCCGTGCCACGCATGACAGAGACAGCTCTTCCATACTTAAAGCTTTGGGGATGTCTTACAAAGTGCTGCAGCTGGTGAGGGCCAGGGGCAGCTCTCCTGCTCTTATGACCTCAGGGCCAGCTCGCCCACCCTCCACAGGCATAAAGGGACTCGGGAGAGAGGGCATCTCTTCCCCACTCACACCCGCATATGACAGATGAGGGGCAGGACCGGATATCCCACATTCGTATTCTTGGGGCCAGTTCATCCTGGCCACTGTCAACAAGATCAGCTCCACTGTACTGCCCAGACAAGGTGCAGGGCCCACTTTCCTGGGTGTTGCAGCTGATCAAGGAGAAGATCAGCTCTCACACCCGCTGGAGGTAGTAAAGGTGAAGGAGGAGGGCATTCCGTCGCTCTCCACCCACCACAACACAGATGATGGAGGCAGACCAGTTATGTCCCTCTCATGCCCTCAGGGCTGGCTCGTCTGTGCACCCGTCATCAAGGTCAGCTCTACAGTGGTGCCGAGACAAGGCTCAGGGTCAGTTCTCCCACGTGTTGCAGCTAGTGAGGTGTTGGATCAGGTCCTGCACCTGCTGTAGATGACTAGGGGTGAGGGCAATAGGGCTTCTTCCCTCATCCATGCCACCATATGGCAGACAAGAGGGGCGTAATCTGCTCTCCTATTCTCACACCATGAGGACTAGCTCACCCTTGCCCCTGTGAACAGGGTCAGCTCTACTCTGCTGGCAAGGTGAGGTGTAGGACCCTCTCTCCAGAGTGCTTCAGCAGGTGAGGAGCAGGACTATTAATCCCTAGTCTTACAGCCAGTGAGGGGCGGGGCCAACTACGTGCAGCTCCATCCTCTGGGCCTTTGGTAGTATCAGGAGTCACAGACATCAACACAGACCGCGGCTGCAAAAGGGCTATGAACCCAGACTTGGGCCCAGGCCCAGACATGACCATGGCCCTGAGTGGGAATCATCAAGCCATTCCACCTCAGTCTGCTCCTCACCACTTTTAGATATGCCTCTCTGTACAGGATATGACCATTATGTCTCTTTGTTTCTCCCCTACCATGTCATACATTTTGTAACTTGAATCTTAAATGGTCTTATTAATTTAAAAAAAAAAAACCCTCAGGAGCCAGGTATTAGGGTAAATTCTGAAAGATCAGAGGAGCAGAACAAGCTACAGCCAACCTTACCTCAAAAACTCCCCATCTGATTCTGTTTCCATGAATCCTTAGACTGAAAGCTTCTGAGTCCTCATCCAAATGGATCTCAGCTGAACTTCTGCTAAAAGCCAAAAGCTTAAAAGCCCCTAGTTCCTGGTCCTCACGCCTTATATACCTTTCCGCTTTCTGTCATCACTTCCTGGGATTAAAGGCCTGTGTCTTTCCCAAGCAAGACATTAAATCTCAAGTGCTGAAACTAAACACTATGCCTGACTGTTTCCAGTGTGGTCTTGAACTCACAGAGATCCAGATCCAGATGGATCTCTGTCTCCCAAGTGATAGGATTAACAGTGTGTGTGCCACCATTTTCTGGTCTCTATGTCTAATCTAGTGGCTGTTCTGTTCTCTGACCCTCAGATAAGTTTTATTAGCGTACACAATTTACTGGGGACACAATATATCACCAAAACATTTGCTCACCATAAAAGTTCCTCTTTGCCAGGCACCACAAGGCATGGCTCAGGGCTCTGGGTAGGACCATGCTTCCTCCTCAAAGCTGAGGCAGTCCAACACTTACATTTCTTAAAGGGGAAAAGGGATGTAGCTTGGTTGGTAAAGGGCTTGCTTGGTGCATGGACCATATGAGAAGAAGCCCATGAATTGATTCCCAGCATTGCCTATAATCCCAGGAGTTGAACTAGGTAGAACAAAAAATCTAGGTAACCCAGGGCAATAAGAATTCATAGAGGAAAACTCACCCCCAGCATCTCCCTTCTGTGCCCCTCAACCCTTCCCTCTGCCAGGAAGTTTGTCTGGGTGGAATCCACAGCTTGTGCTTTTTTCCCTGAATGTATGTTGATGGTCCAGGGCCCATAGCCTATTGTTCAAAGTAAGCAGGAATGCTGGGGTGACTTGGGAGGGGGAGGCTGGGCAAAATAAAAGCTGGGGTTCCTGACCCTTCTCTGTGTCAAGTTGGAGATTTGCTTTTCTTGGGATTTGAATAGATTGGTTTGTTTAAATCTTTGGCTGTCTGCTGTGACTTTTGGCACCTCAATGCTTGCTTAAACCTCCTCAGGAGTCATGGAGGACTAATGGCCGAGTTTGGCAACAGCACTCGGAGGTGCCTTGAAGCGAACCTGGAACCCTCTTCTGGGAATTTACACCGAGGCATGGTTTCATGGCATGGATTCCTCCGAATTTGCTGCTCTCTTCTCACAGTGCCTAGCAGCAGATCACAGGTAAACACCTATAGTATGTTTGAAACAATGCGTAAGAACTGTGTTTATTTCAACTTGTATATGGTAGTAGGTATGGTAGTAGGTAGAAATAATCATAAGATATTCTGTAAGTATTTATTAAATTCCATATACTACATATTTGAAATATAAAGTGTTCATAGACCAGTTTCATTATTTGGGATGTTCAATTTTTTTTTTTTTGTCAAATTGTTGTGTATTTGGGTAGTTAGACTAATGCAGTTTTATATTAATCAAAAGTTTTGACATCACTGTTACAAATTTTAAAAGTTTTATAATTTTCAATAGCATTTTAAACTTTTTTAAAATCTCATAAAATAATATCATTGTGCTGAAATCATTTGACAAAAAATGAAGATAGACTATATCAATGCTTGCTTTCCATACAACAAATTTATTTGAAGATTTTCCTGTTACAATCAGAGATGGCAGTGTATTGATAAATGCAACTGACCAACATGACACTCAGATATAAATTTCTAGTACTACATAGTCATTCCATTGTTTCCTTTATTCAAATTCAGTCAAAGCTTTACTTAAAGTTCACCTTTACTCCATGAGTGAGCATTATTCAAAACCTAGTATTTTTCATTAGATAAAAGCTTATTCTAACTATCAGGAATATTGTACATATTTTTGCAGACTCTCCCATCACCAAATAGGTGTCTAAATTTTACAGATGAGTGCTCCTGGTGCTATTAAATGATATTCAATTAATTCCCATTCTGGTTGTATTCTATTTATTTTAAACCTCTCCTCCCGTAAGATTGTGCAAAATTCCATTTATACTCTAAGTCATGTATGACTTCAGCTTGAGACATAGATAGAAGTATTGTTTCTGACATTGGAATGAGCAAAGCATAACAGATAATAACATGCCTGATTACTAAAGTATAAGATGTAAATTCTGCTACATTTCTATGCATTAGAAACATCAGAATCTCTGAATTTTAATATAAAATACAATGAAGTATATCAAATGAGATTCCCCTATCTCGCCTAGTAATAATGTGGTTAACTCACAATATGAACACTTTGAAGGGCAAAAAAAATGTCTTAAAAAAAACTTTGCCTTGCTAAGTTTCAAGAATATCTACTTGGATTTCAGAATACCATTGAACTTTCCTACACTTTCTTCCATGACTGACTTTACACTATCAATGTTTTGGTAGTCACTTTACCTAAAGAACCAAAGAAAAGGATAGTGAATGATTCAATGGCAAAATGCAATCTCATAATTGGAAGTGATGAAAATAAAGATGTAGAAGTCCATTAAAATAAAATAAAAAAAGAATTACCCTGCATTTCCACTCTGACAGGGCATCTGCTTAGCCATGGTCTATTCAGACTGATGAGCTAGGGCGGCAGTCAACTAGCATAAGCTTTTAAAAATACAAAACCAAAGCCATCATTTGCCTCTGAAGGGAATTTAACATAAAACATACTTCAATTTCTCTAATAAATGGTGAAACTGAGACATGATTGTGCCTGTGAGACCTGACCTGATTAAGACATAAAATTTCACTGGACAGTTTTAAACAGTAAGGGAAGGAGGCAGCATGATCTTATATTTCTTTCAATGATTCACGTCCATATCCTCTCTAATCCCAGCACAGATGAAGTGTGCAGAGGATTTTATTTTCTATGGTCATAGTCAAATAGCCCAGAGAAAACACAGCCCAGTGCTTGGAAACACAGCCTTCAGAGTCAGGCTTCGGTGATTCAATTCTGCTTCTCAGTTAACAACCTGGATGGTTTTGGGGTGTGCTTCAGAAACCTCTTTGTGGATCAGTTTGGTCAATAGTGAAGTATGGACAATAAGAGCACACCTCTCATCAAACTCTTCTGGTATTCAGATTTTTAATATTTATGACAAGTATAGGAAAATAACTGTATTATGTAAGGCAGGGAGATATTAAATTTTTAATGAGGGAAGGACAATTGTATTTTTTAAACATTGCTGTTATTAATATATGTGTAATATATCATTGGGCTGGGGGAAAGAGTTTTCAATAGAAGGAATGCCTTAGTAAGGCTATCTATACTTGAAACTTTATCATTTTTGCATAAGGATATTGGCAGTGTATATAAGGGTTTGCTTTATGAAGAGACATCCTAGAAGCTCTGCCCAACAGGCTGGGAAGTACGCTGCTTTTTACAGTTAAGATGACCCAGCATCATACTTGTTCTTCCATAACATCTGGATGCCTAGGGCTAAAGTTGTGCAATAATGAAGACAGCTCGAATAAGTAACAAATGATTGATGTTAAGATTTTCTGGTCTCAAATTCCCTGAAAGTATAAAGCACTAACAGGCCATTGTTTATTTGTTTGCTTAGTGGCTTTCATCTGCCTGATTATACATCCTAGCTTACCAGGATGACTAGAGATAGAAAAGACCCTGTTGGGAAATCCCACTTGAAACTATCTGGAAGTAATAACCTGTCAAACAAATCTTAGCAGTTCAATCCAGATAAGAAGTCATGTCCCAGTGAGAATAGAAAGACCATGGGAATTTGTTGTAGGCGATTCCTCAGACTCCCATGATTGGCCTGCATGCCCTTGTCATCCTAGCAGTCCTGTGTGAGTATGTTTTTTAGTCCTCAAGAGCCCTGGATATTTGAATTGGGATTTGGGGAATTAGTGAAAAAGAACATTCAAGGATTACTAGGTCTGTATTTAGAGAGAATGCCTTGAATGAATGGCATAAATGGAGAAGTAGGTTACTTCTAAGGTACAGTCAAATGATTTTGTATGTTGATTTTGACATACCCTTAATTTGGGGTATAAAATATGTGTATACTATATAAATAAGCTAAAATCATTAATACACTATGCCGGAAAAATATGAACATATTTTATATAAGCTTTTTCACATTTTTGAAACTAAGAGAAATGGCATGAGTTTCAGAGTATGACAGAAATCAAATGAGATTATGAAAGCAAGAATGAGAACATGGAATGAGAGGAAACTAGGTGTATATTGACATGAAATACAAGAGAGGACCAATTGCTTTAAGATTCTAGAATAAAAAACTGTATTAAATATTTCCTGAAATATAAGAAAGATAATGTCCAAGGAGTCTGTGGGAGGTGGTTACAGTTTAAAGAGAGATATTCATTGTCAGAGGTGAGTACACTATATGAATTGACAATCTGTATAGTTAACATTATTGAAAATTCTTTGTAGAGGTTTCTAGGGAGTTTTGGTCGGCAGTAAAGCAAACAAATGACAGAAGAAGTTGTTTATGAAGACTATAAAATTTCTTTGATTTATTAGAATATACTATTAGGATTGAGGCACTGTTAGATCTAGGGCAAAGGATGAAAAAGCAATAGAGTGGGTCATGAAAGAACTGCAAGAGGGGACTTCCTATGAAATCAAGAAAACTAGACTTAGAGCACAAATTTAAGTGTTGATTTTGGATAGCAACAACCAACATCATGTCCTCCATTGAATAGGTCTTGGGGGTTAATATGATCAGTACCTATTACACTAATTCTTTAAATATTTAATAAAAACAAATGTTGGAATTAAATTATCTATCACATAATGATAGTAAAAGGATGGATATGCTTATAAAATCATCTCTTTCCTGTCTTAGTAAGGAGGTGTTTGTAAATTATCTAATATTTATAACAGGTTTCCTCATGAGTTCCTGAAGGAATGACCTGAACTGTGGTATAAGATGATATAAACTGTAGTTTAATGAAAGATTTTAAAAATAATTGTAAAATATATGTTGCTTTTATCTTGTTTGATTTTTCTTTACTTACTACTTCCTTGCAGGACACTTAATATATAGATTATGCCAGGGTTTTACTGATGCATACTCTATGAAAGTTGTCATTTAAAAATTTCCACTTGGAAATTGTTGTCAACTTGACACTATCTGGAATGAATTACAATCCAGAAACGGAAGGCACACCTGTGATCCAGATCTTGCAGCAGGAAGACAACAAGTCTATAATCCAGATCTTGAGGACGGAACACACACACACAGCTTTAATCAGAGCTCCACCTTTTGCTGTAAATTTATGTAAGGACAATGGAAGAAGGAAGGATCCCTTCTTTTCCTGATTGCCCTTGCCTTGCCCAACACATTCCTTCATTGGCACTGGAACCTACTTCTTTGTGATTCCAGCATATACAGAAAACCAGCTGAGACATGCAGCATCATGGGACTGAGCACCTACTAGATTCTTGCTTTGACTTTCCATTCACATATAGTCGTTGTTGGATTAGTTGGACTGTGGCTTTTAAGTCATCCTAATCAATTCCATATCTATGTATCTATCATATATATATATATCCTTAAATTCTGTGGCTCTAGAGATCCCTGATTAATACATTCACTCCCTTCAAAAGATATCTGTTTATATTTGCAGCATATAGAAACAATGTAATCTGTCTCTTTACCTAGCTTTTCACATATCCCTTAATGGTTGAGGCTACATGCCAATGATATAAGGTGTTTATATTGTTTGCTTTTACATGGCAGTTAAAAAATGTTTAGAAAGTGATAAAAATCAATATTCCTTTGGTCATTGAAATTTCACTTTTAGATATGTTTAATAATTATTTTCTGAACATTTCATGATCACTGACCCTGGGTTAACCACTCTTTCCCATAAAATGACTTGGAAAAGTTGTTGACTGTGAAGAAGTACTTAGCTCAGAAGTTGGGGCAGGGGTGTCACCATGATCCTTTGAATGGTGAAAGTTCATTGTTAAAATCAATGTTATGCCATCCTGTTCTCCCTCAAAATGCATGCATACATCACCTAATACATATGCCGGCCTTAATACAGTCAAACATGCCATGATGCTCAGTCTGTGTTTCTTTTATCAGCATTAAAAATGGGCTATTCTGGCCGTTAATAAAGACTATTATCACAAGATACTTTGTTTTAAATAACTCATTTAAAAAGAATGAATACCCTCACCAGAGGAGCTTCTGTTTGCATTAGATTGTGATTAACACAGATACCCATAACTGACTACAATGGAGAGAATAAGAGACTATGGAGAGCACAGACCTACGTGAGATATCTGTATCATCTCTTCGCAAGGATCAGGGATTGATACGGAAGAGGGGAGGGAGTGTAAGAACCAGAGGAGGTGGATGACTAGTGGAAAACAGTCTCTGGCTACAGCGGGGAAGCTGGACATAGGAACTCGTGGCACTTATGGCAGTCTGTACAAGAACTGTGCAAGTCCAAACCAGATAAAATCCCAGAACGGAAAGAAGAGATCAAAATGGTCTTCTACTCATAGGAGCCACTAGAGGGAGACTCACTTTCCTTTAAGAGTTTGGCTTCACGTTGATTGGTCATGCTGCAGTGAAAATTGTCAAATCAAAGACTATATGGGCAATGAAAATTGTTCCTGATTGTAACTAGAGTTTTCCTGCCTTGCCCACAGTCAGGACAAATCTTTGTCACCTGCCAGTCTCACAGCCGTTCAGACCCAACCAAGTAAACACAGAGACTTATATTGCTTACAAACTGTATGGCCATGGCAGGCTTCATGCTAACTGTTCTTATAGCTTAAATTAATCCATTTCCACAAATCTATACCTTGCCACGTAGCTCATGGCTTACTGACATTTTCACATGCTGCTTGTCCTGGCTGCTGGCTGTCAGTGATTCCTTCTGCCTTCCTGATCTTTTATTTCTCCTCTCTGTTAGTCCCGCCTATACTTCCTGCCTAGCCACAGCCAATCAGGTTTTATTTATTGACCAATCAAAGCAACACATTTGCCATACAGACCATCCCCCAGCACAGCCAAGTGCAGACCATCTCAGACACCTGCACTCAGACCCATGGTCCTAATCATCCCCTTTGCGGACCTGCTGGGTAAAGCCACGAGGAACCCAAGAACAGGCTCCCACAGGACATACAGAACATCCCACAGCACCAGATGACTGAAAAAAGTACACAAAGATAGGTAGCAAATGGGGGCAGATCTGGGAGGAGTTTTTGAGAGAGGTGAATATGACCAAGATCCATTGCACTAAATACTTAAAGAATTAATATAAATAAATAAATTGTATTTAAAAATGCATCACAGAAAGATATTGAAAGGATGAATTTACTTGTATGTTCATTTCTCTCATTTTTTACTTACTAAGGAGAAATTTGTCAATTATCCAATCTCTCTGAAAGGTTTTCCAATGAGTTCCTGAAGTAATGACCTGAATTTTGAATTAAAACATCAGAAACTGTAGTTATTGAGGTTTGAGGTTTGGAATACTGGCAGCCACAGGCCCTCACTCTGGTCTACAAGGGAATCACTCTTTTCCCTTTTCAGCCTGTTCGCATTTCCTGATCGTGTACTCACATTTCTAATCCCTAATGCTATGGACACACTGCATTCTCGTTACCAATCCTCTCTCCCCAAGGATAACATTTCTCTATAGACTGAGGTTCCATGAGAAAAACCTAGAACAAAATTCCCTCAATTTGAACTCAAACATGGTGTTTTCAATACAAAGCAGTATACATAGATTCTGGTAAATAGAAATAGAACTATTTTTTCAGATGAACATTATTCATCCTGAACTCTTTATCTTTAATGGCAAATACATTCTCATGCTAAAGTGACTATAAGTGCTAGATGAAGTTTGAAGAAGAATGCTAGTTAATACAAACCCATTGTGATAATCAGGAGTGGAAATATTTGAAAACAAAATCTTGTCCAGAAAAGAAACTTGAGGCAATTTATGAGAGAATCACTCATAAAAATCACTCATATGTGTGCTCATTAATAACAGCCTAAGCTATCATATTAGGACCACACAATTGATGGCTATGGAGCATCTCAGGGCCCCAAAGCTACTTCTCAGTAACAGGACAAAGGTGGAGAAATGTAAATGTGTTCTAAATATTATTATTACTATCTGTCTTATTTTTAGGTTCTAATTAAGTACATAATTTCTCCCTTCACCTTCCTCCCTGCAACCCTCCCCCACATACCATTTCTTGTTCTCTTTCCTATTCATGACATTTTTAAAAATGAATTCTTGTGACACAAACAGCACCAGGACTTCCCTGGCAGAAACACCTAGGACACCATTTTTCTGAAATTCATTTCAACACATTAGGCTATTGACATAATCAGAGTCCATTGAAAGCCTTGTTCAAGAGCACTTACACAGGATTCATCCTGCTTCAGATGTTCCATGGTCCTCAGGCTATGGGAAGGAATCCAAACCACCATGAGATCTGAAACTAGAACTTAAAATACCTGCTAAAAGGACTGATTGTGTGGACTGAAGTTGGCAAGTCAGAGAGTTGGAGTTGGCCCAGTGCTAGGTCTCATCCTACTCTAATATTCTCCAAATGCTGACCATGAAGATGTACAGATCAATATTTCACTTGCAGGTTTGGGGCTTGCTTTGGTCTGATCCACCTTGGTTCTTATTTTATACCTTTGGGAAGTATCAGATAGATAGATAGATAGATAGATAGATAGATAGATAGATAGATAGATAGATAGATATAGGTAGGTAGGTAGGTAGGTAGGTAGGTAGGTAGGTAGGTAGGTAGATTATTATGCTGGAATCTCAGTAAAATATCAATATTACACTTTTGAGCAATGCTGAAACAGTTTAAGTGTTAGGTGTCTGAATGTGTGTGAAGGACACACTTGCATTACAAAACAGAGGGATTGTTCTAGTTTTTGTCTCAAATTTTCCTAAGTCCCATGTTCTAGGAGCTTGGTTACCATAGAGGCATAGTGGAGAGACAGTAGATGCTTTAAGAAGTAAGTTTTAATTTGATGTCTTTGGGGTGTGTATTTGTTGTCCTTTAGCCTAAAACCATAAGGTAAAGGGGTTTTCACCCCCATGAATGACTAGATTGAAGACCACCTTGTTACACAACTCAAAGCTATGGAACCAACCAATAACAGAGTGAAAGCTCCAAAATCGTGATTACTCCCAAAATCTTTTACTTTAAATACAGCTATGATTTCATTTACTCTATTATAATATTGGAAATTTGATTGCATATATCTTCATATCAGTACAAAACATAACAACATAATGTGAATATCACTATAATATTACAGTAAGGTTGGAATGAATTATTATCCCAGTTTAAAAATATAAATAATATATATCATTGTTGACAAATGAAACATAAATAGTACTGAATAATAAATACAATTTAAAAATTGAAGAATCAATACACAAGTTTGGTTTCTGGTTATTGACAGTCCAGATTATGTGCGTTTTCTTGATTATACCTGGAAGACAGTGAACTATGAGAGGAATCAAATTGAAACAAATAAATCTAAAGTAAAAAATATTTGTAGACACCAAGTAATGGGGGATATGGATATTGTAGGATATTTGTACACCATGTGAAGATTGGTTTAAGAAAGAGCTGAATGATGAATAGCTAGGCAGAAACTATAGACAGGACTTCCAAGCAAAAAAGGAAGCAGGATGAGGAAATCCATGTGCAGGAGAGAAATGCAAGGAGACAAGGAAAACAGGAAGTGTAAGATGGAAGAGAGGTAATGCCACATGATAGAACATAGATTAATATAAAGGATTAATTGAAGTTATAAGAGTTGGATAGGAACAAGCCTAAAGCTATAGGCCAAGCTTTCATGATTAATAAGAAGTCTCCTTGTCATTATTTGAGAGCTGGATAGTGGGATGAAGAAGGACTCATTACATATGCAGTTTGAAGCAGCCATCTTCTATAACAAAGCAAGGCTTCCAGTGGTGAGACTGGGGCATCAACCAACCACAAAACCTTCAACCTACAATTTGTCTGCTTACATGGTGTACTGGTGAAATGGTGGCTCAGAAGTTTTGGTGGTGGCCAAACAATGACTGATCCAACTTGAGGCTCATGCCACAAGACGGAGCCCATGCCTGTCACTGACTGGATGACCAGAAACCAGAAGTTAGATAGCTCAGAAACCAAGGACAGAACTGAAATGACTGGCCAAAACAAAACAAAACAAACAAACAAACACAAACAAAGCATTCCATCAAATGATTTGTAATGATATTCTGATATTCTGCTTTGCTCTTAAATCAGAGTCTATCCTAATCATCATTAGACAGGATTCATTCGGCAACTGATGGGAGCACATACAGAGATAACCAAACATTAGGCAGGGAATGTCTCTCAGGGAACCCCACAGAAGAGGGGGAGTTAGGACTGTAGGATCCAGAGCAGTCAAGGACACCACGAGAACACAGCCCACAGAATCAACTAAACAGGGCTTATATGGGCTCACAGAGACTGAAGCAACATTCATGGTCCCTGCATGTGTCTGTTTAGGTGCAATTTTCATGTGCTGGCAGCCACTCCCAAATAATCACCCAGAAACTTAATATTAATTATAAGTGTTTGGTTGATAGCTCAGACTTGTTACTATCTAACTCTTACCTTTTAAATTAACACATATTTCTTATCTACTTTTTGCCACATGGTTTATGGCTTGTTACCTCACTTTCTACATGTTCTGCTTCCTCTGTGTCTCTCTGACATCTCCTCTAACTTTGTCCTTCTTCATCCCAGCATGCTTAGTTTGGTTGTCCCACATATATTTCCTGTCTGGCAACTGGTCAGTCAGCTTTTTATTAAACCAATTCCAGTGACAAAACTTCATAGCATACAAAAAGATTATTCCACATCAGGGCTGAGCTAGGTCTTCTTCATGTATGTTATGGTTCTATAGCTTGGTGTTCTTGTGAGACTCCAAACAGTGAGAGCATGGGGGGTTGTCTCTGATGCTTTTACCTGCTCTTGGGACCCTTTCCCTCATGTTGCTGCCTGATCCAGACTTGATATGAGGGTTCATGACTAGACTTATTGTAATTTGTTATGCTATTTTTGGTTGATATCCCTTGGGAAGCCTGCTCTTTTCTGAAGGGAAATAGAGGAGCAGTATATATGGGTTAAAAGAGAGGTGGTGGAGGGGGTTGGATCAGAGGAGGGAGGGGAAACTGCAGTCTGGATGTGATACATGAAAAGAATAAATAACAAAAATTAAAACTAAAAAATTATTTAAAAATAACTGATACAATTAACCTTTGCTATTATCAAGAACAGAATAAAACACTAGTAGTGTTTTCTACATATAACAGAGAAGCTGCACCATCAATATCAACAATGTTATTACCTAGGCAACCTAAAAAATGACACCAATGATTGGCATGCTAATGTGGATGGGAATATCTCACAAGACTTCATCCCTAGGGAAAGAGCTATAAGCTGCTGAGAGAGGAAGAATCTATCTTAACTCGATAGAAGAAACTCCTTATCACCCCAAATATATGAACAAAGTTAAATGGAGTCAACCAGCTGTATATATATTGTGTGTGTTTGTGTGTGTGTGTGTGTGTGTGTGTGTGTACATCTGTGTGTATGTGCATTTGTGTGTTTGTGTGCCTTTGTGTGTGTATGCAAAAAATAAGAAGCCATGAACTTGAGAAGAAATGATATGGGAATGGGCAAGGAGGGAAAGCAGGGTACCTAGCAGAAATTCAATACTCAAATATGAAATTATCAAAAACATACAAAAACAAAAGTTAAATCAAAATGAAAAACTAGTACACATACATATTGTGTGTGAAGTTTATCAAAATGCAGTGTAGGCATGTGCAAAATTATTGAATTATATAACAACACATTTTTAATAATGTATTTTATATATAATACCTGGTGGGTAAACCTAAAATCATATACATACAAATAACATATAAAAATGCATTGTAGTAACCCATTCTTCACACTATTTTACTTTGCTATGAACTGAAGCTCAGATTATTGTAGAGGCAGCTTAAAGGCACAGAGCACAAAGGTGAAAGAGCCTTATTTTCAAGTCTGGTTACAGTAGCTGATTTATGCCATCATTCAGGGGTTCTCCCAATTCTAGAGAGGATTTGAGTCCCACGGAGTCTCAATTTTTACAGCTGCATCTCAGGAAGGAAACTCAGCCTAGAGTTTGCTCAGCACCTAAGTTTCCAAACATAGTACTTTGACAGAAAGGCTAGGAGTTCAATGCGATTGTGACTAAATAAGAACCCCAGGCAGCTGTAACAAAAGTGACCATAGTCAAGTCTGGATCCTCTGGGGACACACAAAAAGGGACATATACTGGTTTATAGTATCAGTGGAATTTTCAGAATGAGAGAGATGACTTGAAAGGACTTTGAACATGATAACATTCATTTAAATTATTGATTCAACCCAGGTCTAGATTCGAAATTTTAACTTTGGTGCAAAATTGTATAGTATTTAAAAGTATCTTAAGGCAGATTTGTTCAACAGGCAAAATTCTAAAAGTATAATAATTATAGTTATAACTAAGAGCTTTTAAACTTTGGGTTAATGAATAGTATAAGACCAGATGATTATAGTGCTTTTTTATGATGCTTAAGAATTACATCTACACATCACTAAGGTTAAAAACCTCTCAAGTCTATATTCATAAGGATTATCCTTTTGAAAAAAAATGTAGAGATGTTCAAGCATGTGTTTCTCTCCAGAGGAAATTCTGTACAAAATGGTTATAAATCACTTACCCTTATCACATTCGTGGAACCTAAGGCCTGAATCTGATAAACTTTTGTTTTTTTAAACATGTTACTAATTTTATTTTCCAAGAGAAATCAAATATTGGTCAAAAATATACAATAGAACTTGAATTGTATTCACTGAATATCGAATTTACTTCCTTATGATAGAAAGAGTATGAAATTCCATGTACTACTTCTATTAGGATAAAAAAAGAGTTGGGAAGTACATTAGTGCCTATAATTTTGATTTAGAAAACAGATCATCAAAATTCATCCCAAATCAATTATATTGTTCCTATTCTATTTCAAAGCCCTCACTAAGGCATGAACATAAATGAATTTAAAAACCTATTAGCATTGTAATAATTATCCTTTACTAACATATACAAAACCAAAACAAACAACTACAGACTTTTAAATCTCACATTTAACTTATTAAATAAATAGAATTTTATCTGCCAATCAAAATAAAATGAACTTTTTAAATTAACAAAATAAGCTAATTGAATCATAAATGGGTTTTCAAATTGTTAAGTGGAGAAACCTACTTTGAGTGTTAAAATGTTAGTGATTCTAGTATGTAAATACAATAAACACATATTTCTGATAACTTGTGTATTCAAAAGCTGGAGGGTATGTCTGGATTCCTATTGCTGTGCTTATTTTTACAAAATACCATATAAGGAAATGTATCACAGCATAAATTAGATGTAAGGATATGAGCATAGGCGTTTCTTCTTAGAACCCATGTTTACAGGAGACAAGATATTGACTCTAAGAGTATAGTTAATGATGATTGGAAAAGATGATAATCCTTTAAGTAGCAAGAAAGAAAGGCAAATAAGAAATGTGAGTCATTCTAATGAATGCTAATGATTCCATTAATAATTTATGACATTTTATCATATTCACATCTAATCTAGTAATATATCTCTGTAATTCTGAGAGCAGTCTTTAAGAGTCTTTGAACTTTAAAGTATAAATAGAATGACAGGCATCTAGGCTTTGTTCTCAGTGGCAGCTTCACAATCTTGTACTTGTGTTTCAGTGAACAGACTAAGATTATTCAATGTAAGTGAACATGATTTTCTATATTGAATAGAAATAATATAAATTATTATGCATAGCCAATTTAATATTTGATTAAATGGCATTAAATTTCACATAATGTAAAATTATGTGGATCTGCACCAGGTCCTCTTGATGTATATAATTGCTGTCAGCTGCTGAGTGTGAGATCTAGTGTGTCTATGATTCTTGTGCCTGCTCTTCAGACTCTGGTCCTCCTTTTGGGCAGCCTTGTCCAACTTTGATATGATAGTTTTGGATTATCTTATTATATTGTATTTTCTCATTATCTCTTAGAAGCCTGTTCTTTAAGATGCCTGTCATAATGAGGACAGAAAAAGGGTTGATCCAGAGAAGAGGAGAGATAGGGAAAAAAATGGAGCAAGTAGAAGTAGAGGAAACTAAAGTCAGCATATATAGTATGAGGAAAGAATCTATTCTGAATTAATAGAGGGGAGAATAGAAAAAGCAGAATAAAATTATCTTGTTTTGTGTGTTAGTAAGCAGGTCTAGATGCAGAGGAAGCTGTTCTAGCAATTCCTCAGATAGTAGCACAAGTTAGTGATAGTGATGGAATTTTCCTGTCATGTTATACAGCCTCAACATCACCATGCCACATTATAAAATCTTGGATCTCACTTGCTGTTATTTAATTTATCTTCATATGTATTATTTATTTATTTATTTATTTATTTTTTAATATTTCTATCAGTGGAGAGCTTAAACAAACTGAGTTGCTTTACCAATGTGAAATCCAAGCACAAGTGACTTCACCTAAGTTCCTCTCAAGTCCTGGAACACCCTTATCTTTAGATGGTCCAATGTCCTCCATTTTACAATTCTCTTGGTCAAATTTCTGGTAAATTGAGAATGTACTCGTTTCATGTGTGGCATAGTGAGACAATTTCATTTCTGGTTGCTAGAACTGAAAGGCAGAACAGAAATGCACCTTAATTCTAGAACAATTTAAACTTCAGCTCTCTAGCCATAGCCATTTTCAACTCTCAGAGTAGCTTCTTTTAGTAGCTGGAGATTAACACAGAGATGTACAAATGGACAGAATGCAGAGAAAAATAAACTATTAAGTTTTCAGCTCTAAATGGGATATCTATACCAAAGACTGTCTTCCTAAGGCTCAGGGACTATCCCAGAATATATATTATAAGAACCAGAAGGAGTTGACTCCAGCAAAACTACAGTTTTTTTTTTTCTGGACACCACAGGACCCCAACAACATGAAATGACAGATCTCATGACTTCAGGCAGAAGAGCTGCACAATCTATAACCAGATAATATCTCAGCATGGATAGGAAGAACCAGAAAGTCCCACCCTGAAATTAGGAGCTACTGATAACAGATAACTACAGGGAAACAGAGCTTCTTCAGGGATGAGTACCCTTAGAGGCTAACCATGCTCCAGCTGGTGGCCTTGTAGCTGGCATGTACTGGCAGCAGTTAATTGCCTCTGACTTAAAAGAAGAGGATGAAGAGGAGGAAAAAGACAAGGATGAGGCTTAGGATGGGATGATAAGAAGGGTGAGGAGGAGGAGGGGGAAGAAGAGAAAATCCTATGAAATTGGGAGGGAATTTGTAGAGATAGAGGAGAAATTGAAGGGGTGGGAATGGAGGGCAGACTTGACCATAATATAGTTTATACATTTTTGGTATTCTCAATCAATAAAAATAGAACAGGGTAAGACCTTTACCAGGCTATTGAAACTGTTGCTACAAATGTGCCTTTCCAGTTCAGGTGTACTTTCCCAGAGGTCTTTCTATTCATGTTGCATGTTATAATAATAGCAATGGCTAGAAATGAAACCTAATTGAGTCAGAGTGGCTGAGTTCAGAGAGAGTGTTATTCAGGCACAGTGGTCTAAGTCTCAAACACAGAGGTATATTTTGTATGTTGATATTATTTGTCCAGGTTGTAGTAGCTTGAATGAAAATGGACCCATAAGCTCATAGGGACTGCCATTATTGGGAGGTATGGCCTTGTTAGAATAGGTGTAGCATTGTTGAAGTGTGTCATTGGGGGTGGGCTTTGAGGTCTCAGAAGCTCAAGCCAGGCCTAGTATGGCTCACTTCTCTTCCTGCTGCCTACTGATCCATATGTAGAACTCTCAGCTTCTATTCCAGCACCATGTCTGCTTGAATGCCTTCATGGTCGCCACCATGATGATAATGGACTGAAACTCTGAAACTGTCAGTCAGACCCAATTAAAATGTTTTCCTTTCTAAGAGTTGCTGTGGTCATGGTATCTCTTCACAGCAATACAAACTTTATCTAAGACAGAAGTCATGTTCACCTTATTCCAGATTTTACTTGAATAAAAATTTAAAAACCTAGGCTGACGATGTCGTTAGGTTGATAAAATTATTACATAACATGTACAAAGCTCTGGGTTTAGTTCCTCACATGCCATAAACCAAGCTTGAAAGCAAAACCTGTATTATCAGCATTTGGGAGATGGAGGATAAAAGAACACAATTAGAAAAAAATTAGAAAATTAGCAATTAGAAAAAAAAGTTTGTAAAGTCCTGGGAAGCAATTTTCCAACTCATTTACACCTATTCTCTTACCATGAAGAGCACAAAACCTTTTATCTCCAACAGTTAAAAAATATGTATCTGTTAGAGTTACATTGTTTTTCTACATCTAGCATCCAGGTTAACAGCAAAAAACAAAAATGCAATAGCTGAAAAAGAAACAATTATTCATTTGTAAGACTAAATTAACATATGCAAGATCTGAATTCAACATGCAGTAAACATTTAAGTTGTCCATAACTGTTGCTCCCTTTGAAAAAATTCTGCTGAAAACAATGAATTATGGTTAGTGTTGTCAACTTGAGAGACTCTGGAATCAGCGAGAAGGTGCTCTGGCTGTGCCTGTGAAGGACTTTCTTGACTGATGTTGAGATGGGAACAACTACCCACTGTTGATGGTACCCATTCTCTGGTAAGCTCTTAGACTCTGTTAAATATTAAGGAGAACTGTACAATAGTCATTCATTGTTTTCTGCTTCCTGACTCTGGAGGCAATGTGACCAGATGTCTCAAGCTCCTCCTGCTAGTATATCATGCCTGCAATGATGGTCTGTATCCTGAACTTCAGGCCAAAATAAACCATTTATTAAAATTATTTTGTCCCAGTAATCAAAGTAGAATCTAAAACAATTGCATAATTTTCAGCCCAATATAACATGCATAAGGAAAAAAGTAGAAATCTGTAGACAACTATTTTGTTCAGTATTATGTGTTCACACATGATGGTTTTCTAAATAGACTGTGATGGATCTTGTTAAAATTTAAAATCATATTTTACATTATTAATAATGCCTGCTTATTCTCTTCAATGGAGTAAGTAAACACAATATAACACCATTCTAGTGCCTGAACACAGAGAGTATACTCATAAATCTTGAAAACTGCTGTCATGTAGTGCTTTTAAATATCTACAGAATCATAAACCTTGCTAGTAATAAACCCTTGCCATTAAAAGTAGTTAACAGTATAATTGTTTTGGATGTCATATATTTACAATACAAAGTAGGTCTTTCTCAGAAACACCCAATTTTCAAGGATTTATTTTTCCAATGAAATGTTTCTTTCTCATGAACCTCACCCCAGGATCACATCTGCATGGTCAATAGATGGCAGCATAGCTCTTCAGGAAACCACAGAGCTTCAGGTTAGCCTGAGATCACAGCCATTAGCATGCAGAAAATGGTAATCTGTATAAAGCTTGCTCATTGCATCTTCAGTAATACCTTGCATCTCTGCTGCTGTTTATTTCAAGAGAAACTGATAAAAGCAGGTAAACCATGTATCATTCCTCCGTTCTGTTTTCCCTTTTAAATTTTGGGATATCTGGATATATGATTTTGGTGTTCAGAGCTGTCAGATAGTGGAAGGGAGATAACTGCACGTGAATGTATGAATCTCCCTTTACCATGAGATCTTGAAATTTTATTTTACCATGAAGTATTAGAGCTTTAAAAAAGGTCGATAGTTTCTCAACCAGGAAGAGCAACAGCAACTTTAAAAAATTATATGAAAAATAATTATTTACAATCATTCAATCTCTCTTTCATTGGAAGTTGAAGAGTAGACTTGTCCCTTTTGAGTGTCTTCGTCAAACATTTCTCTAGATCTGCTTCATTGGTGAGGAGGTAATCTGATCTGCCAATATCTTCCATTATACCAGTCATGGATGAGGCAACTGTTTGCAAAAAGCAGCAATATTACCAGACTGTTAGAAATTTACTCAAGGATTCTGGGTGCCTATAAACTTTAGGTTGATAACCCTGCATTATGTCTACAGAAAGAAATACTTTTTGGAGACATATGGTATGCTAACAGACATAGAAGAAGAAAGAAGTAGGCACGGTCATATGGATTTTCAATAGACAACATTTCTAGCCCCAGTCACTATCAGATGAGAGAAAGCATCAGTCATGCAGGACAAACCAGGAATAGCCTTATAAATGGTTAAAATATTTCTGAACAAGTTATAGGCACCAACATTTTTTCATATTACTAAAGTAATCTTTAACAACTTCAAATGTAATTTACTGAGTCTTCTGAATTTTCTAACCTCTTTATTAATTTCCTAATTGGGAAAAGTCCCATATTTATGTAAATTCTGTTCTGTTTCACTGAGTTGAAAATAAAATCCTTCATATGGACACTATCGACACCCTTACAAGATATGTTCATAATAGAACAAGATTTTTGTATTTAAAAATACTCTTTTTTTAATTTTAAAATAACTGTGTTTAGAAGACACCAGTCTAGTTTTCTGTGAAAATAACAATTTTATTGTTCTCTTGTGTTTAGTGAGACACTCAATGCACATACATTTAAAAGAATATTTATGATATCGAGAGAGAACTGGCCTCTTCATGGATATTTACTTTCTTTCCTGTCCTTTGTCAAGAACAAGAGATGAGAAAACAAGTAAATCTTACTACTAACATCATGCTATCAGCACCATGCCAAAATTTACTCCACAGACACCTCCACTGAACAAACCACTACCCCAAGAATGCAAAACGTTGCAATTGTTTAAGTGAAATGTTGAGGGATGAACAGGAGCTGTTGCTGTACTGTACCCTTGTGCATTCCTGCTCATTCACTTCCCTACTAACAGACAGGGAGGTGTGTTAGTGTCTGTACCTACTCACAACAGTAATACTTGGGATTATTGACTGACTTGTTAAATTTGATTAGACACAAACCAGCAAAAGAGAGTTGCTAATAATATTAAAAGTTAGATTATGACTGAGTTTTTTTTTTTAAGAAATATGAACAGAAGTTGACTAAGAACATTTTTCTCATTAGAAAATACGGTACTAACTGTAAAATTCTCTTTTTAAAATGTATTCTTCTCTCATATTCATATATGCATCCCGACTATGGTTTCCTCTCCCTCTCCCTGCTCACATTACCTCTCCTCCAGATTCACTCTACCTTCCTTTCCCTTCAGAAAAGGGTAGGCCTCAGCCGGGCGGTTGTGGCGCATGCCTTTAATCCCAGCACTCGGGAGGCAGAGGCAGGCGAATCTCTGTGAGTTCGAGGCCAGCCTGGGCTACCAAGTGAGTTCCAGGAAAGGCGCAAAGCTACACAGAGAAACCCTGTCTCGAAAAACCAAAAAAAAAAAAAGAAAAGGGTAGGCCTCTTTGGGATATCAGTCAAACATGGCATTTCTAGTTATAATTAAACTAGGCATATCCCCTCATATTAAGGCTAAATGAGGAAAACCCAGTAGGAGGAAAAGGGTCCCAAAGGCAGGTAAAAGTGTCAAAGACAGCCCCCTGCTCCCACTGTTATGAGTTCCACAAGTTCATCAAACTACACAATCATAGCATATATGTAAAGGACCTCGCTCAGACCCTTACAGGTTCCCTGATTGTCAATTGAGTCTCTATGAGGCTATATGAGCCCTGCTTAGGTGATTTTTTTTTTTCTAGTTCCATACATTTGGCTGCCAATATCTTGTTTTCCTTGTTTTTAGCAGCGGAGTATACCCCATTGTGTAATTGTATCACATTTTTTTTTATCCATTCCTTGATTGAGAAACATCTAGGTTTTTTTTTTTTTTCAGGTTCTGGCTATTACAAATAAAACTTCTATGAAAATAGTTGTGCTAGTGTTGTTGTGGTATGATTGAGCATCCTTTGGGTATATGCTCAAGAGAGGTATAGCTAAAATTCCCATTAAAATCTCAACACAATCCTTTACAGACCTCAAAAGAATGATGCTCAACTATATAGGGGAAAAAAACAAACAAAAAAAATCAAGGATAGCTGAAACAATTCTGTATAATAAAAGAACTTTCAGAGGTCTCACCATCGCTGATTTCAAGCTCTACTACAGAGCTATAATATTTTTAAACCACTTGGTATTGGCATTAAAACAGTCAGGTGAGTCAATGGAATCAAATCAAAGATCCAGATGTAAATCAACACTCCTATGTACACCTGATTTTTTATAAAGAAGCCAAAATTATACAATAGAAAAATGAAAATATGTTCAATGAATGTTGCTGGTCTAACTGGATGCCAGCATATAGAAGAATGCAAATAGGACCAGATTTGTCACCCTGACAAAACTCAAGTCCATGTGGATCAAGACCTCATCATAAATCCAGATACACTGGTCCTGATAGAAGAGAAAATAGGGAATAATTCTGAACACATTGTCACAGGAGACAACTTCCTGAACAAAATACCAATAGCACAGTCACTAAGATTGACAATTAATGAATAAATCCACATGAAATTTAAAAGTGTCTCTACAGCAAGAGACACAGTCAAAAGGACAAAATGGCAGCCTACAGAATGGGAAAAGATCTTCACCAACCCCACACCCAACCAGAGGGCTGATTTCCAAAATGTATAAAGAACCTAAGAAACTAAAAATCAAAAAGCCAAGTAATCCAATTAAAAATGGGGAACAGATCAAAACAAAGAATTCCTAACAAAAGAATCTCAAATGGCTGAGAAACACTTAAGATGTTCAACATCCTTAGCTGTCAGGGAAATGCACATCAAAACAACTCTGAGATTCCATCTTACACTTGTCATAATGGCTAAGATCAAATACACATGCGACAGCTCATGCCTGAGAGGATGTGGAACAAAGGAAACACTCCTCCATTGCTGGTGGGAATGCAAATGTGTACAGTCACGTTGGAAGTCAGTATGGCAGTTTCTCATAAAACTGGCAACCTACCACAAGACCCAGCTGTACTTTGAATTCCAGCACATGTAATGGAGATGGCAGAGCTAACTATCTTAAATGTTTCTCCAGTCATTTAGGAGGTCAGTGTGTGTAGGATCTGACATACTGTAAGTACTAGTGCCCTATAATGTCTTAAATGTAAGAGCTATTGCTTAATGAAGCATGAATGTAAGAAGGTTTAAAGTAATTATTTTCTGCCATGTATTCTTAAAGGTATCACAGATTAAAAATATAGGAAATTTGTAATTGAAAATTTTCCTGTGCCCACCCGGCTCCCATATGCTCACGGTCCCACAGCCACTCAGACACAAATGAACACACAGAGGCTTATATTAATTACAAACTATATGGCCTATGGGCTCAGGCTTCTCGCAAGTTTTTACATCTTAAATTAACCCATTTCTATAAATCTATACTTTGTCACGTGGCTCATGGCTTATTGGTATCTTTACATCTTACTTCTCATGGCAGTGGCTGGCAGCATCTCCCCTGCTCTGCCTTTCTCCTTCCTCCTCTGTAGTTAGAATGTCCCTCCAACCCTATTCTGCCTCACCATTGACCAAACAGCTTTATTTTTCAACCAATCAGAGCAACATATTTTCACAGCATACAAAAAGACATTCCCCCATCAGAAATTTGCATTTTTTCTTGAATTTTATTATTTTAATTTTGAACTATAAATATAAATATATATGTATATATATATATATATGATGTATCTTAAAAAACAAATCAATGGTTGATTCCATGTCTTTATTTTAGAAAATTAATAAATTGGCTATAATAGTATGTATTTTTCAGTTTTCGAAAAACTTTTATGTATGAAAAAATGGGGAAAATACTCCAATGGAAGAGGAGGGAGAAATCTATTCCAGAAGGAGAAAGAATTAGGGAGTAACAGCGCCATGGTTGTTTGATAAAGCCTTAAGAAATCATATTATCTTATATTTACCTAAAATGATACATAACACATAAATACATAATACATACATACATACATGACATATAAAATGATACATAATGTGTCAAGAAAGTTATTTCAATTTAGCTGATGATCTTCCCATAAGAACAAAAGACTAAGACAAACTCCAATAGCAAGCATGAGAAACCTCCTTTCAAATGGTTGATCCAAACAGTCCATGCAGGTTATTTTCTTATGTATTTTTATGAACATATACATTACTGTACATATATTTATTCAACAATAATAAACAAAAAGAAGAGGTTACCAGTAGAATATTGGCATGACAAATCCAATAAATTAGAGAGAGACTATCAATGTAGCCCGTGATTGTCTCTCAGGTGTTGAGAGTAGACTCCTACTGCTGAAGACACCACATACGTAGAACATAAGACTCAGATGATTCAAGCTGGATTTAACCTGAACTTCTCCTTCCTATGTGGTCTAGCTCCCATGGTACCATAAAATCCTGTCCAGTTGTCAAGGGAGGTCAGTAATTAAATAATCCTTCCCAGTTGCCATACCGATAAACCACGAATACGGCCAGCATAGCAAGGTATCAGTAAAAGTATAGTAAGTGGGACACATGTTGGTGGAAACCAATGGCTGTACAAGTAGACAAGACACACAATAGAAGGAAAATCATATCTAGTACTGGAACTTAGTCATCTTAACAAAACTAATGAAGTCATAGAGCCTAGAAAACAGTACACTACTGCCATTTTACCAGCAAAATTCCTAACTACATTCAACATCCTGTCTTTATATCTACAGGTAAGTGTAGCTAGCATCCCTCATCAAAGATGCTTCTCTCTAGCAAATGGAGGTCATCACAGAAAACCACACCTAAGTGCAATGCAGAGATCAACAGAGGATTGGTGGCCCAGCAACAATGGATATATCACAGCTCAAGTACTTCGGGCTCAGAGGATATTAGAATAGAGCTGGTAGAATGACTTCAAGTCCACAATACTTGTAAATACGTGGTGGAATAAGTCTTTCCGAGAAAGGGCAGCACAAACAATACTGAAACAATGGCAATGACAAAGGAGAAACTGAAGGACAAGGGAGGAAATTTCTCTGGGTCTCAGCCCTAGACAGGGAACTACAGGCAACTAATAACTGTTGCAAGAATGAGAATTAGTCTCTTCCAGAGAAGAAGTCCCTTACTGTTTGTTGAGTGCAGAGTGGTCAGCCCTTATACCAAATACACACAGACAATATAAATAGACTAAGCAGGTTATTTTTATATATTTTTAAGAACATATACATTACTATGCATATACTTATTCAAGAAGAAGCTACCAGTAGGAGATTGGGGTGGCATGACAGATGTTGGAGGGAAGGTAACTTGGAGGGCTTAAGAGAAGAAATGAAAAAAGGGAAAATGATGTAATTTTAATTCAATTAAAATAACATTTGAAAAAGTTCCTGCTAATTATTTCAAGAAACCACATGGCTAAAAACTAAATGAAATTAATTTACATTACTTTTTAAATATTTTACAATGTTAGCATATATATTATTTAATTTAGAAAATATATTTTGAGGGCATTAGAAACTGAAGACTCCGGGAAGGAACCATCCCTGACCCAGGCTAAAGACTCTGGAAACATAGGGAGTACTATCACTTACAGAAAACAGCATCAGAAACTTAAACAGAGAGCAAGTAAAGATAATCCAGGTAAGACAAAAGGCACAGGCCATCCCACAACTCCAGAGCTGGCTCAGGAAAGTCTTAGACCATCAGAGGAAGTTTAGGTACATGGCCTCTGGCCATAAACTTCATTCTCACAGAGGAAAATGTCACCTAAACCCTATAATGACTATGTCTTCTGGTGAACATTGTAACCATATCCACAGAAAGAAGAATAAATACTTTAATTTTAAATAATAATTATCATAATTATAAATGGAAGAATAGAACAACTCAACAAGAAACTAAGTCCAGATGTGCAAGTCCGACTGCATAAAAAGGCAAAACAGCATGAAAACCAAAATCACATACTTTTCCTCCAACTACTAATACCATAATCATAGCACCTAGTCAGAATAATCTGGAATAGATGAAAAATATAGAAAAATGATTAAAATTATTTTCAACCAACTCAAAGGAAACATAGATGCTTTCCAAGAGAACAAAATCAAAGATATAAGAAACATAATTAAATCAATCCAGAATATTGAAGAGAATTCAATAAAGAGATGAGTTGCTGAAAATAACACAAGTAGAAATAATGGTAGCAACAAAAAACTTCATAAGCCAAATGAAAATTTCAGTAGAAAGCAGCCACTGAAGAACATATGGGTCAGAGTATCAGGAATTTAAAACAATGTGGGGCAACTAGATAATTCACCAAAAGTTAATGGTAAAAACAAAAACATAAGAATGGAACATAAGTGATCTGGGACACAAGGAAAAGACAACTTCAAAATATTTGCATAGATTAAGAATACCACATAAATGCAGAAAAAGAGCACTAATTTTTATCAAAGAAAAATAATTCCCAAATCTAGAGAAAGATATTCCCTCCCAGGTACAAGAAACTTAGAGAACACTAGATACCCAGGATAAGTAAAGAAACATCTTATAACATATCGTGGTTATAATGATAAAATATAGCAAAAGGAAAGATATGGTGATATGAAAAACAGAAGATTCAATTCACCTATAAAAGCAAGACCGCTATAAAACCAATTTATTATAGGAGGAAAACATTTAAAGCCTGAAGATTCTGGGGAAATATATTCTGAGCTTCGAAAGATCACAAATGGCAACAAAACCAACAAAAGGCCAAGAATAAATTACTATTTTTCAATAATAAGGTTAACTATTAATGGTCTCAATTCTCCAATAAAAATGCAATGACTAGCAGATTAGATTTAAAAACAGGATCCACCTTGTTTTTGATACCTATAAAAAAAATCTGCATACAGGAGACAGTTGTGCAGCTTGGGCTGTTTGAGGGGCCCCTGGCAATGGGAACAGTATCTATCCCTGGTGCATGACTTGGCTTTTTTGGGAGTCCATTACCTATGCTGGGACACTTTGCTCACCCTTGATGCAAGGGGGAGTGACTAGGTCCTGTCTCAAATAAATGTTCCAGGCTTTGCTGACTCCCCATGGTAGGCCTTACACTTTTGGAGGAGGGGATGGGGGTAGGTCAGGGAGAGAGGCTGGCAGAGGAGAAAGAGGAGGGATGAGAGAGGGATCTGCAGTGGTATGTAAAATGAATAAAAAAATTAAATAAAAAATCAGCACCAGTGATATTAGTACTTTAGGCTAAAAGGTGGAAAACTATTGCAAGTGAATGAAAACAATAAAGAAGCAGATGTAGCTATTTTATTACCTGAAAAAATAACTCATATATAGTCAAAAGTGATAATAGTCCTTTTAATCTATTGGGAGGACATGATGAAACAACATAATGATAAAAGAGGTCATAGATTGAAGAAGAATGGAGAGGGGTATATAGGAGGGTTTGAAGGGAAGAAAATCCATGGAGAATTACTGCCCTTAAATTATGATCTAAGAAACAAATCACAAGATAAAAACAGGACAAAATAATAATAAACAGACATGCAACAAATAGATGCATATCTTAATTTACAAAAAGAAAACTCCTAGAAGTGAGGGCATACATTAGTTCCAATTCATGGATAGTGGGTGACTTCAATGCCACATTCACCAACAGACAGATCATCTGGGGAAAACTTATATATAGAAACATTATATCTAAGTTACACAATAAATAAAACAAGACCCAGCAGGCATCTACAGAACTTTCTACCAAAACCTTAAGGAATACATGTCCTTCTTAGTAACCCATGGCATTTTCTCCAAAATTGTCTACCTATTGGGACAAAGAGCAAGTCTCAAACAAATATATTGATAATCGTAGTTCTGTGCTGTATCCAATCTAATTACAAAAAGAATAAAGCTAGATTTCAATAGTAGTTGATGCTACAGAAAGTTCAAAACTCATGGAAATTAAAGAAAACACTACTGAATGGTAGATATCAAGAAAATGTTTTTTATTCTTTTTTAATTCTAGGGTTGCATGAAAATGAGCACAAGACAGGTCAAAGTTTATGAAATACAGTAAAGGCAAACGTAAGAGGAAGTTTATACAGCTAAGTGAAAGTGTCAACTTATTTGTGACCTATTAAAAGATGAACCGATGATTGTTGTGGAATGGTCTTTCTGTATGCTGTTAATATGTGTTGCTACCATTGGTTAATAATGAATTGCTATGGCCTATGGCAAGGCAGAATAGAGCCAGGTGGGAAATCCAAACAGAGAGACAAGGAGAAGAAGGCAGAATCAGAGGAGATGCTGAGAGACACCCAGGGAAGCAAGATATAATGCAACACACGTAAATCCAAGAGACAGGTGGCAATACATAGATTAATAGAAATGGACTAATTTAAGATGTAAGAGCTAGTTAGCAAGAAGCTTGAGCCAGAGACCAGTTTGTAATTAATATAAGCCTCTGTGTCTTTACTTGGGACTGAGCAGCTGTGGGACACATCTAGCTACAGATGATAAATTCCAAGATATTGTAAAAATTCGAACAAACCAAATGCCAAAAGAGTAGGTGGGCAGAAATAACCAATATAGGTCAGAAATCAATTAAATAGAAATTGAGAACAGAAACACATTATAACATGGCTGCCTAAACAAAATCAGAATAGTAAGAACATCAGTAGACATGCTAACATGGTATGCAGAAATCTTAAGGGTTCCCATGCATAGACAATGAGCTATACTTTGACAGAAAACAGAGAATTAGTCTTTCCCAGAGATGATCCTCCTAACTTGTTATCCAATACAAAATGGCTAACTCTCAAATAACATATAGATAAGAAACATTAGAGGTATTCACTAGGTTTCATTTATATAAACAGGTAACAATAATAGACTAATTCCATTAACTTGAGAAGGAGAGAAGGGGGTCACATTGGAGGGGTTGGAAGGGGGAATGGGAAGGGCATGCGATGTAATTATATTTTGCTTAAAATAAAAATTTTAAATAAACATTAAAAATAAAAAGAAGATTAAAAAAGGCTTCCAGCCCAAAAGATCCCTAGATAAAGAGGGTATACCACAGATGTCTACAAGACATCTTGAAAGAACAAATATCAATACTTCCTAAATTACTCCATAAAATAGAAAGGAAAGCATGCTTCTAAATTGTTTGTACAAAGCTAATATCACCTGTGAACAAAACCAGATAAGCAACAACTCATTTGAGCTTTGTAGTCATTCAATGTAATCAATTTTTTAGATAATTTTTTTTTAATCCTTAAGGGTATCATTTATTCCATCTGCCTCCTGTTTACAAAGTGGAATTTCATCTGGAAATTGTTATGCAGCTAGTTTGGTCAATGGCTTAGATTATCACCTTGTCCTGTTTCTTTGGCATAAGCTGTGCTGGAAGCAGACTCAAAGGTTCAGGACTCAACAAGTAATAAATGCCACTGCATCTGGATTCTCTTGAACTCACACCCAGGACAGAACTCTAATTCTATTCACTAGTTCAAAAACCAGACCAACTCATTAACATAAAAAAATTTCTCAAGTATATTTAAAGTGTTGACCATGGTCATACAGTTTTTCAAATACATGGCATTCATCTTTTCCCTCTCTCTAAATTTTTTTTCTTGTTCACATTATCTTTTTTGATTTCTTCTTAGTATTAAAAAAATGTGGGATTATTGTGCAAATTAATAGAAAAACATAAAAAAGTTTATAAAGGTGCTATACAGAGAAAACCTGTCTTGAAAAACCAGAAAAAAAAGTTTATATACCATTTATAGTAACAGCTCAAAATATAAGGAATGTGAAATACCATGCCGGCTCCAAGGTTAGCTGACCTAGGACAATAGAACATTTACTTCCTCAGAATTTTCCTTCACCACTGTTTAACAGTGGCAACTAAAAAAACCCAAATCTAATAGTTCAAATACATAGAAGTCACTCTCTGCAGTGACCCCTTGCCCCAAGAAGAGAACCCTTTCACATTTTCTTGCCAAACCCTTTAAACTTAAGTGGGGGAGTTGGACTAGAAAGTTGTAGCAATGTATCCACTCAGAGAATTGTAATTGCCAAGATTATAATGTGCCTCAGGGGAAATCCTACTGGAATAAACAGCGAAGGCTATTTTCCAGTAAATATGGAAAGAAAACTAATTTTTACCCCAATCTGAGGTGCAATCGCATTGTTTAGGGACACAACTGCTGTACACCTGACAACTGTAGCATCACCCAGAACACCTGAAGAATGGCCCTGACAATCAGCCGCATCAGGACGAGCATCTTTCATAGTTCATCGTGATTTTTTGTGAGATCTTCCCTGTAACTGGTAGCCTGGCTTCCCACAAACATGTTCCAGTTGTCTAGAATCTCCTTCTTGGTTAGCAGCTCATCCTTGTTTTTGTCTGACTCGTAAACCAGGTGCCAGGCCTCAGCCTGTGCTTGGTCATAGTCCTGAGGGAGGATCCAGTGGCGAATCTCCTCCTTGTCCAGCTTCCCGTCCTTGTTCAGATCTCGAAAATTATTGAACTGCTTCCGTTCGGACACAACCCAGCCTGACTCAGGGCCGTTGTCCTCGTGGGAAAACATGTCCGCAATGTACTCGTCCTGGTCCACAAAACCATCCCTGTTCTTGTCGATGTCCTTCAGCGTTTCCAAAACTACAATTTCCTTCATGTGTTCAAACTCCTCTGGGTGAAAAAAGGCAGTAAACTCCTCCCGAGTAGCCGTCAGGTCACCATCAAGTTCTCATCACGTGGCGGCATCTTTTTAAAGGTGTGATGGTCAGAACTATCCTGGAACTCAGCAGAGTTTCCTAGGTAGTAGCCATAGGTAGCCTGCTTGTATTCTTCCCAGGAGATTTTTTCATCTTTGTCTCTATCATAATCCTTCCAGACTTGAGTGGCATTAACATAGATGTATCTTTTCTGTACCTGTTTGATCCAAATTTTCAGCTCCTCTGTGGTGAGGAAGTCATCTCCATCACTCTCGATTCAATCAACAGCCTCTCCTTGCTCTTGTCCGGGCTTAGCTGATCGAAGGTTTTGGAGTCCTCCTTGCCCAGGAAGGCCTTATGATCATACTGGAAGCTCTGGTTGT
Source organism: Peromyscus leucopus (assembly GCF_004664715.2). Lineage (NCBI taxonomy): Eukaryota > Metazoa > Chordata > Mammalia > Rodentia > Cricetidae > Peromyscus > Peromyscus leucopus. The sequence goes on from NC_051068.1 coordinate 24,366,373, forward strand.
CCTCAGGCGGCAGCTCACCCAGCTCCGAGTCGGGCTGCACCAGCGTCAGTAGCAGCAGCCCTAGGGCAAGTCCAAGGTGGGCCACCTTGTGCCATGGTCGTGAGCAGAGGATGGTGGCAGGGCAGTGATTAGATAATCTTTTACAAATATGGATGTTTATATGTATAGTCCCCCCTTCTTTCACGAATATGAGGTTAGGGAAGGGAAGTTAATGTTGATTCAGTTCTACAATGGGGATGTATTAATTTCTTGCTTTTGAAATATCAACATGAATTAGAAACTCAATTTCATATAATCTAGTAACTGTGCCAGAATTTTTATCCTGCCTGTTCTAATACATTTGCTGTTACTTCAGAACTATTGGGCAAGTCATAGCTCTAAGACTATTTAATGAATATATATAACTATACCCATGGCTTGATGTTCTATATAGATATACCACTTTCCAAAGTTGAGATCAGATAAGCAATTTAAACAAACCTATGACCCTTAGTGAAATAGAAGCAGTCATTAAAAGTCTCCCAACTAGAAAAGCCCAGCAACAGATGGTTTTAGCACAGAATTCCAGAAGATTTTCAAATAAGAGTTAATGCCAATACTACTCACATTATTCTACAAAATAGAAACAATAGGAATATTGCCCAATTCATTTTGTGAGGCCAAGATCACCTTGACATTCAAACTACATAAAACCCAATAAGGGAAGTGAATTGTAAAGCAATTTCCCCTATGAATATAGATGCAAAAATACTCAACAAAATAATTGCAAACCAAATCTAAGAGCCTATCCAAAAGATCAACCACCATGATAAAGTAGGATTCCTCCCAGAGAGCAGTGATGTTTCAACATACATAAATAAAAATATAATCCATAATATAAATAAACAAGTAACAAAAGCCAAATGATGATCTCATTGAATGCAAAAAATACTCTTTTGACAAAATCTAATGTCTGTACATACTAAAGGCAATTAATAGCAAGCCTATTATCAATATTAACTTAAATGGATAGAAACTCAATGCATTTCCACTTAGGAACAAGGAACATCATTGTACATTCTCTCCATACATATTAAAGATAGTACAGGAAGACTATAGCAATAAGTCAACTGAAGGAGATAAAAGGAATACAAAATGGAAAGAAAGAAGTCAAATATATTTAGTTGCTGATGATATAATAATATATATAAGAGCCACTAAAACTTTAACTACAAAACTCATATACCTGACAAAATTATTAAGCAATGTAGCTGGATACAAAATTAACTTACAATCATCAGTGACTATTCCATATATAAATGACAAATGGACTGAGAATAGCACCAAGTAATCCAAAATACCTTGGAGTATCACTTACCAAGCAATGGAAAGAGTTTTTTGATACAAATTTCAAGTCATTAAGAAAAGAAATCAAAGAAGATATCAGAAGATGGAGAGATCTCCCATATTCATGGATAGTTAGGATTAGTAAAACTGGCTATCCTATCAAAAGACACCTAGAGATTAAATGCAATCCCAATCAAAATACAAACACAATTCTTCACAGATCTTGAAAGGAAAATTTTCAGCTTCATATGGAAACACACACACACACATACACACACACACACACACACACACACACACACACACACACAAAGAAAAAGAAAACAGGATAGCTAAAAGAGTCTTGAATAATAAAAGAACTGCTGGAGGCTTCACCATCCCTAAATTTCAAGATGTGTTAAAAAGGTATATATAGTATTAAAACAGCATGGTTTTGGCAAAAAGCAGACCTATTGATCAATGCAACTGAAGTGATGAATCATACTTATGGACATGTGATTTTTGATAAAAAGATCAGAAATACACACTGAAAAAAAAAGAATCTTCAACAAATTGTGCTGATCAAGCTGGATGTCTGCCTTAGAAGACTACAAAGAAATCCATACTTTCTTTTTTTTTTCATTTTTCCTTATTAAGAAATTTTCTACTCACTCTACATACAACCCACAGATCCCATCTCCTCCCTCCTCCCACCTCCCAGCCCTCCCTCTCAAGCCACCCCACATCCCCACAACCCCCAAATCAAGGTCTCCCATGAGGAGTCAGCAAAGCCTGGCACACTGAGCCTAGGCAGGTCCAAGCCCCTCCCCACTGCACCAAGGCTGCACAAGGCATCACACCACCAGCACTGGGCTCCTAAAAGCCTACCCATGCACCAGGGACAGAGATCCATAATTTCAACCCTCACAAATCTCATCTCCAAATGGAACAAAGACTGCAATGTAATGTAAATATACTGAACCTGATAGAAGAGAAAGTGGGAAATAGTGATGAAGTTATTCACACAAAACAACTTTCTGAACAGAACACTGTTATCACAGGCACTAAGATAACAATAGATGATACTTCATGCAATTGATAAGCTTCTGCATAGCAAAAGATGCAGTTATTTGGATAAATTGTCAGTCAACAGAATGGGAAAAGTTTTTTTCTCAACTATACATCATATAAAGGTCTAATATTCAAAATATAAATAATAACTCAAGAAATTAGATGTCATGAAAAGAACCCAATTAAAAATATAGAGTACAGATCTAAACAGAGAGTTCACAATTGAGGAAACTCAAATGACTGAGAATCACTTAAAGAAATGTTCAACATCTTTAGCCATAATGGAATGCTAATCAAAACTACTTTGAAATTTCATCTTACACATGTCAGTATAGCTAAGTTCAATAAAATAAAAAAACAGCTAATCCTGACAAGGATGTGAAGTAAGAGGAACAGTCTTACATTGCTGGTGGGTGTATAAACTTGTACAACCACTATGGAAATCAGTTTGGTGATTTCTCAAGAAGAGGGTATTCTACCCACCTCAAGATCCAGCGATACCACTCTTGAGCATATACCCAAATGATGCTTAATCCTGCGACAAAGACTCCTTACAACCATGTTCATTGCTTCTATATTCATAAAAGACAGATATTGGAAATAACATGCATTTCCTTCCACAGAAGAATGGACAAATAAAATGTGGTACATTTACACAATGAAGTATCACTCAGTCATTAAAAAATGGCATCATGAAATTTATAGGCAAATGAATGAAACTAGAATGAGGTATCCAGGACCCAGAAAGACAAATAGAGTATGTATTCATCTATATGTGGATATTAGTTGTTAAATCATTGATAACCAAGATACAATCCTTAGAACTACAGCAGATAGGTATAGAATAAGAGATTAAAGCAAACATTAGGAATGATAAATAGAAGAGATATTTATAGACTTTTGAAGAGAGTCTGAAATGAGAGAAACAGGCACAAATAGGAAGGGAAAGGCTGTAGTGGGAGGGAATATGGGGAAAGGTAGCTAAAATTAAGGGACATTTGATGGGTAATTGAAAAGCTAATACAGTTGAAAATTCCTAAAATATATATGTAGATGAAGACAATCTAAATGAAATCCCTAAATAATGGGGAAGAAGAGACGCATTTGCCATCCCTGTGATCAAACATACCTTCCAGTTGTAAATTTAGGCTACATCTAATTGAGTTGTTGGCCCAACAGGCCCCTTGGGAATCCTTAAACAACTCAGGCTACTGCTAAGATTCTAGGAGGCTTTTTACAAACTGACAGCAAGGACCCATAGAAACTATACCTACACAACTCAATGAAGATGGAGATGTCAAGCTTTTGCCTACATAGAGGCTTCAGCTCTGTGTTCTAGAGTCTTTGTTATAGGAAGTTACTCTCTACTCTCTCAAAAGAGAACTGTAAACACCAAGAAAGACACAAACCCTTTACCTTCAATAATGTAACGCCTGCAAAATATGCTGGTGCAATGGTGGTACAAAGCTTGGGGAACAACAAGTAATTGATATCTTAAGGCTTTCTCCACAAGATGGAACCCATTACTGACCCTTCTTAGGTGATGAAAATCATGATGATAAATATCCCAGGGATAGGATAAAAACCAAATTATACTGGTCTAAAAGACAGAGAGAGAGAGAGAGAGAGAGAGAGAGAGAGAGAGAGAGAGAGAGAGAGAGAGAGAGAATGCAGTGACACCATTATTCCTAATGATATTCTGCTATATTCATTATCAGTGCCTTTGTCCACTGTCATCAAGAAACATTGTCCTGAATCAGATGGGAACAATTATAGGAAATAAGAACCAGGTATTACACAGTGAGTGAAAGACCTTGGGACCTTCAGACCTAAATGGAATGTCCCCATCAAATCCCTCCACTCAGTGTTCAGAGAACCCAGAAGAGGAGGTAGAAAGAATGTAAGACCTGGAGGAAAGCTGGGCAGTGGTGGTGCAAGCTTTTTATCCCAGCACTCGGAAGGCAGAGGCAGGCGGTACTCTGTGAGTTCAAGGCCTGCCTGGGCTACAGAGTGAGTTCCAGGAAAGATGCAAAGCTACACAGAGAAACCTTGTCTCAAAAAACAAAACAAAACAAAAAAAAACAAACAAAAAAGAGCTGGAGGAAATGGAGTATATTATGAAAACAAGTCTCTCTAACTCAATGTTACCAAAACTCACAGGAAGTCACAAAGTTAGAAGCACCATGCACGGGGTTTTGCATGGGTCTAGATTCTCTATAGTTACATTATGAATTCCAGTTTAGTGTTGTTATTTTATACTCCCCCCCCCCATTTTACATACCAACCACAGATATCCCTCTCTTCCCTCCTCCCTCCTCTCAGATTTCCCCCTAATCCACCCCCAATTCCATCCTTCGACAAAGTAAGGCCTCCCTTGGGGAGTCAACATAGCCTGGTACATTCAGTTGAGGCAGGTCCAAGCCCCTCCCTCTGTATCAAGGCTTTGTAAGGTGTCCCACTATAGGTATTGGCCTCCAAAAAGCCAACTCATGTACCAGGAATGGATTCTGATCCTCCTGCCAGGGGGCTCCTTAAGCAGAACAAGCTACACAACTGGTTTACCCTAGTAATCAGATTGGTGAATACCCTAACTATCATCACAGAGCCTTCATCAACTGATGGAAGCAGATTCCAAGAACCACAGCCAAGCACCAGGCCAAGCTGTGGGAGTCCAGTCGAAGACAGAGAAGAGGGATGCTATGAGCAAGGGGCATCAAGATCATGATGGGGAAACCTACAGAGACAACCAAACCAAGCTCCTGGGAACTCATGAACTCTAGACCAACAGCTGTGGAGACTCTATGAGACTGGACTAGGCCCTCTACACAAGTGAGAGTGTTTAATGTTTTTATATGTGACTATGAATTTTCAATCTAGTGGGTCTATGTTACATCCTTTACTTTTGTTGATCTGTCTTCTCCACCTTTGATGTGATAGCTTTTGTTTTACCTTGCTATATTTTAATACACACACACACACACACACACACACACACACACACACACACATATATATATATATATATTCATATGTCTGTGAATGCATGGAACCTACCTAGTCACTAGGGTAAAGTTTCACAATGGAACTGTACTTTATACCTTCTGGGAAAGGTGATATCACTTTTCTCCAATGGAGTGACACTGGGTATACCAACCACTCCAGGGCAGGTCTGATATTCAGGAGCAGTTGAACAATACATAATGTACTCCACAGTATTTTTGTGTGTTTTTATTTTCTTATGTTATTTGAGGGGTGGTAAGTGCTGACATTGTCTTTTGTTTTCCAGGTTTGAGGAGTTTTGTTGTACTGTTTTCTTATTTTTTTTTTTTTTTTGAGAAAGAAACTTAGAGGTTGGTGGGTAGGGAAAAGAAGAGAACTTGGACAAACTTGGGGGAGGGGAACATGTCATCAAAACATATTTAAATTTAGAAAACCTTTTAAATAATTCAAATTAAAATAGCAACTAGAAATAAAAATATATAAACTCAGAAACAAACAGATGCAAAGTCTCTACATATCTGTGAATTCTATAAAGTTAGAAAAGCCATAATTTCAGTATCAAATATATTTCTGTGTACTTATCTACCACCGAGAATGAAAAGGAAGATCCATGATGGAGTTTGACCTAGAAAACTATGAGCCATATATCCTGTTGTATAACTTGTATCCATCAGCAGCATTCAATCTTTCCATGTTTTCCCTGTTGTATCAATTTTGTGCTCTCTTTTCTACACATTATATTGTACTGACAGTTCCATTATTACATATATACATATGTTATCCACTTGAGTGAGATAGTGGGTTTCTTTTCTTTCTGAGTTTGCATAGCCTCACTTAATATTATACTGTAAGCCCATCCAGTTTTCTTCAAATTATGTGATTGTGATTTTCTTTTGAGATAAACAGTATGTATATAATCTCATAATAATATGTTATATATGATATAATATAGTATAATGAATATTACATAATACATAACATAAATTATTTCATATCATATGGATAATCACATTTTCATTATCCATTTATCTGTTGATGGACATCTAGGTTGATTCCAGGTCTAATGCAATAATAGCAACTTTTAATATATCCCCTTGAATCTCAAAGTTTAGTTTTATCTGTAACACATCAAAGAAAATGGGGCATAACTTTACAATAGTAATTCCCTTTACTTTTCAAATTAATTCACATTGTATTCTTTATTTACTCATTGTTGCTTTGGCCAGGTTGTCCTCCTCATTGGGATTAAGAAGATCTTTAGTCACATCTTTCCCTTGACTGCAACAATTCATAGAAATTTAAAATGTTGGAGGATAATTATATAGTGTATTGGCTACCCATTTGTTCATCTACGCATTCTCACATCTATTTATTAATATATCCATTCAATATTCTTTACAATGTTACAAAAATAGGAGCTGATTTGCTTTATGATACTGTGTATAACTAACTTACACTATTAAACTATACATACCCTAAAAATGTTATTTGAATATGTTGATTTATACACCCTTACATATATATGTTCTTCTTTTAAGATCTTGTGGAATTCTGTGGTGAATCCACCTTGTTTGTGATCTCTTAAGCTGGGAGACTTTTAAAATTCTTTGCACTTAATATTCATTTATAATTTTAAGTAAAACACGTGTGTGTGTGTGTGTGTGTGTGTGTGTGTGTGTGTATTATTGTGGTGGTTTGAATGATAAGGGCCTCCATAGGCTAATACATTTCAATGTTCTTACCCTAGTTCCTAGTTGGTGGACTGTTTAAGGAATGGTTAGGAGGTGTGGCCTTGTTGGAGGAGGTGTCTTACTGAGGTGGGTTTTGAAGATACAAAACTCATGACATGCTCTCTCTCTCTCTCTCTCTCTCTCTCTCTCTCTCTCTCTCTCTCTCTCTCTCTCTGCTTTCTGTAGGTCAGGATGTAAAGCTCTCTGAGCTACTCCCCTAGTGCTAGGCCTGTCTTCTCCCTTCCATGATGACAATGGACTAACTATAAGCAAGTTCCCAATAAAATGCTTTATTCTATGAGTTGCCTTGATCTTGTGTCTTCACAGCACTAGAACAGTTACAAACACTATCTTAGACCTGATATTATATAGAACTGCAGTTTATAACAAAGCTATATTTATAGCTGTTCTCTTCATGAGTTCATCAAGAACACACTAGGTCAATATAAGGTAAAACTTCTAACAAAAGTATTTAATTTAAAAGTCATGTGCACAAAATGTATCAAAACAACTGTCTTTGATGTTTGTTTATAAATATGACTATTCTGAGATTTCAGTCTACTACTCACAGTGATTAATAGACAAACCATGGTTTAGTCTCTGGAAAAAGGAATAAAACACTTTAATTGAAACCAAGAAAAACTTGCTTCCCAGTAAAACAGACAGCTTGAGTTTGACATTGCCCTTATCCTCCTGTCTTTGCCCAAGTTTACCAGGATGATGAAGAAGAAACATCTGTGGATGCTAAACCCAGGGTTGAACTGAGTATTAGAACAAGCAATTTCAACCTGTAATATAGCTGGTAACAAATTTGTCAAAACTCTTCCTCTAGAGAAGGAATAAGAGATGCCATAGTTTTTTTTTTTTTATATCCACCAATACGGTAACCATAACCATATCATATATATATATATATATATATATATATATATATATATATATATATATACATATATATGTGTATATATATACATATATATATAAAATCACTCATTTCACACTTAAAAATGAAATAATGTTATTTTTAATCATGAATGTTTAGATAACTTTAGTCAAGTGTCTGTTACTGTAGCAAACCTCTGAGATAGTGAATTCATAAACAGAGATGGTTGGTTTGGCTCATAGTTTATAGGTTCCAATGCATGCTTAATTTGCTCCATTTCTTTAATATTTGTAGCAAGGAAGCACATGATATTTTTAGCATATGTGAAAGAGCTTGTTCCATGGATGGGAACAAAATAATAGAGAAGATGCCAACATTCTGTAATCTTTGCTAAGGTCGTACAACTAGTGATACAAAAACCTTCTTGAAAAGCCATGTTTTAAGGACTCTGCCATCTTGGAACAGTGTCCAGATTGGGAAAATATCACTAATGTTATAGATAAAACTATACCAGGTCATGATACTATATACCTTATTCAGACATTTGGTATAATAATTTTGTAATTCACTAAAAATATAAATAAAACAATGGAGTCTATATTATTTTAGTAACATGGTAGTAATAGATTCTCTTCTATAGCCTATAATCTCTTTAGCTACAGAGCTTAGTTATTTTTATGATAGCAGGCATGTGTATTTCCTTGAATTGAAATTCCATTCTAATTAGTACAGTAGCTGTTAGTTACCCCCAAGATAGAAGTGCCACTATTTCACCGTTAGTTTTTTCTTGCCAGCAAAAGAAAATATTTTTGAGGGCTTTTTGTTTATTTCTGCTCAACAACACAGAATGGGTTCATTGCTTGCCTGGCACTTCAAAATGTGTTAGTCTATTGATTCTGGTGAACAAATACATTATTTCTCACTTTCTCTCTCTCTCTCTCTCTCTCTCTCTCTCTCTCTCTCTCTGTTTGTAATTTGTATTTTAAGTAAGTTTGTAAAACAATAGATTTTAAGAAATATGTTCATTTGTTTTTCTCAGTTTTTACGGATTTGCTTACTCCATGAGGTTTCTTTAAGCCTCTGCAACCCTACCTTCCTCATTTTTTTCAGAGATATGTTTAGCAATAATAAAGGAACAATTGTACTATTATATTGAGAAGTATATATCCCATAATCTCCTTTTACCTTCAATATTCAGTTCTAAGAATGGTTAGACATATGAAAGTAAAATGGTTAGACATCTGAAAGTAAAATAGTAATTAATAAAGGGCTTATTAAATTAATTCACTTCCAAAGAAATCCACTGGCCAGCTTTAAACTAACCTATAGTTTTTTCAGCATATCAGACTTTCATAATTTCTTTTTCAGTATTTGAACACTCAAGCTTTAGATAGGAAGGTCAAAAGTAAGTATATCTCTATTTTCTTGTACTATTAATTCCTTGCGAATGCAGGTTAATGTCAATGACCTTCATAGATGAGACTAACAGAAGAGAAATATTTATTAGAATTAAGGAATGAGACTAGTTTGATGTTGGGCAGGATGTTTGTACTATAACTATGTGAATCAACAAAGTCACATCCTTCAGGAAAGGGTATGCATGAGGTAAGGACTTAAAAGTAGGTTATAAGCTGAAGATATGCAAGTCACAGTCTAGCATTTATATCAGACTTTAAGTTGAAGATCTGGAAATAAGTAAGTATGAAACAGAAATAGAATAAAAAGCAGACTTCAGTCTTTACTTTGAGAAAAAATACTTTAAGGGTGAGCTGAAGAACATAAGTTAGTTAAGGCCTCTTAAGAGAGCATAGAGGGACACAAATTTAAATCTGACTTTAAAGGATGTCAAGAAAAGTTATATTTTCAAGAGATGAATGACAGAGGGCAAAATGTAGTTCTAACAAGATCACTATTTGAGACAATGTTGACAAAAGTCAAATAAAGTTAGATTCATGTTAGCTTCGGAGTAAGTGAATGGTGCTGGAAACACTAAAGAAAACACGCTCTCAAAGGCTTCCCTCTATAACAGGGACAGATTATATATCTTTGACTGAAAGTTTTGTTTAAAAATTCAAAGCTTTTTCTTTTCTTAATGAAGTTTACTTGGGTGTTTTCTTAATTATAGGGAAATCTCATGTGTCAGAAACACTTGCAAATACAGAAGGCTTGGTAATTGGGATTAGAAAGTGGCACATTCATGATCATGAGCCCAGGAGAGGGTCTGTCCTTCACTAAGAGGACACCGTCTTTACAGTAATTATTAGAAGACTAAGGAACTGGATGACTGTGGGTTGTAGTAAGTGTGTTCAATAAACAATGGGGAGTTGTCTTAAGTCAAATCTCTGAGTCTTCATGAGTTCTTTCACCTCATCAGCATGCATCCAGTAACTGTCCATAGTTAAAAGACATTTCTAGGTATTGTTTCCCATTTTATGTTTAAACTTCCAACCATACATGTTCAAGCTGGATTTTCCTCTAAGCCAAACTAAACAGGCAGATATTCCTAAGGCCTTGATAATAATACAGAGGAAAGTACATGGGGATTGTTTATTGGCTGAAGGAGTAATAGTTGGAGTATTTTGGATAACCTGTATGATAAGAAACCGCTCTTCGTGTTCCTTTGTCTTACCAGTTAGAGCTGTGAACAATTTTACTCAAATAAAACCAGTAAATTGCCAATGTAAATTACTTAAAAATTGTAAAGATGATAATTACAAGCAAGATTACATATTTTATTATTTTTACTGTTAATTAAAATATATGAATATTGGGATATTTATCATTCCTCTAGAGTGCTACTGTTGTTAACTGTGTCTGTGGGAATAAATGTATGTGTGCATGTATATATATATATATATTCATGTGTTTATGATACAACACAAAATATAAATGTCTAAAAAGGATACTGAGAGCCAGAGGTTGTTAAACACATAAATACAAAAATCCTTGCTGTACAAGAATGAATCACCATGTCAGATTTGAGCTCTTATATTCAAGATCTTTGAATAAGTAGAAATTTGACAGCTGAAGAAGAATTCCTACTGACATCAAACTGAAAATGTTTCTCACAACCTGTTTATTATCATCTTTTGATAGGTCAAAAAGACATTCAAAGGATGTTCTTGGAACTTGAAACTAAGAAATGATCCCAAAGTGAAAGAGTGGACATGACTTCTTAGCTTTGTGTTTGTTTCTAAGCAAACTCTGATTCCCCAAGATCACAGAGCCATTGTCCTACAGAGCAAGATCCAGGACAGGCACCAAAACTATACAGAAAAACCCTGTCTCAAAAAAAACAAAACAAAAAAGAAAAGAAAACATTGCCGGGCAGTGGTGGCACATGCCTTTAATCCCAGCACTTGGGTGGCAGAGCCAGGAGGATCTCTGTGAGTTTGAGGCCAGCCTGGGCTACCAAGTGAGTTCCAGGAGAGGCACAAAGCTACACAGAGAAACCCTGTCTCGAAAAACAAACAAACAAACAAACAAACAAAACAAAACAAAACAAAAAAAAGAGGCCAGGCGGTGGCGCACGCCTTTAATCCCAGCACGCGGGAGGCAGAGCCAGGTGGATCTCTGTGAGTTCGAGGCCAGCCTGGGCTACCAAGTGAGTTCCAGGAAAGGCGCAAAGCTACACAGAGAAACCCTGTCTCGAAAAAACAAAAAAACAAAAAACAAAAAACAAAAAAAAAAACCATTTCATTACATCAGCTTTCTGGACCTTGGAGTTATCTAATATTCACTGTTGTATTTTTGCTTTAGTTGGAACAAGTCACTTCACCATCTGAAGTATGACTATTTGAAACTATATTCTAGAACAAGGAAAAATATAGTTATAGAATTGAAAATACCATTTAAAAATCTCTGCAATCTGTTCCACTACTGGTTCATAATATATAAATTGTGTGTGTGTGTGTGTGTGTGTGTGTGTGTGTGTTCTAATAGGGAAATCACAAACCTTTGTAGAAGAAATGGAAAGGACGGTACTCATATATTCCCAGAATATAATAGAAATAATTCCTATGACAAGTAATGCCTGTTTTTGCCTTTCCACAATGTTTGATATGCATAACACATCTTCCAGTAAATATAGTATATGCATAGAGATCAGCATAAGTTCATAAAAATGGACTGACTAGCTGTCCCAGCTGTCTTTCACTATGGCATGCATTACTGGAAAATCTCCACTTTGGAATTCTACAGCCCACCTATATGAAGCCTCTCTCAATGGATGGAATTCCAAAACTGAAGCTCTTAGCAACTGTCTAGAGGGAAATTCACCTGATATACACATGGAAATCTTAACTAGGGTGAATATACAAATTTGGAACAATATGTTTTATTAAATTAACCATTCTACTTACATAGGCTCCCTTCTGTTATGAGCTAAGAATGACCATTATGTTTTGACAATGCATAGATCAAAAATATGCTAATTTGTACTTCTCTGCAGTCTCTTCCCCTTGATTATTTTTCTTCTTTTAGCAGGCTATTATTTTCTCAAGAGGATTTACAAGTAGCATTCACTGGTCATGACAAACCTTCAATTAACTAGCCTTCACACAGTGTGTATTATTATCTCATTATCAAGTTGTCTTTTTGTTCTTTCTTTCTTTTTTTTTACTCTTTAAAGTTATTTATTTATTGTAATAGGCCCACACAAAATTTTCTTAATTATTTTAAATGACACTTTAGTTAGCCATGCACTTTTTTTTCAAGAAGTTAACCTAGAAAAGAAAAGAATCCAATTTAAATTTGTTTATGAAAAGGAAAGACTGAATGAAATAACTTATGATGTGAGGAACTGGCAAAGAAATCCTAGTGTTCTGTTGCTCAAATGTACCTATTAATACTTGATTTCCTTATTTGCAATGTTAAATTTTTACTTTGGAATATTTTGCATCTAATGTTGTGAGTGTCTTTGTCTGTGCTTCTATAAAATGAAAACAGTAAATGATTTAAAAGCTGAAATTTTACTTTAATTTATAACATTACTTCACTTGAATTCTTACAGGGAGCAACTACCGTATGCATCATATTCTTCAATTGGAATAGATGTTTTCTACAATCTTAGTTTTCCTAGAACAACAGGTTAAGGTTTCTTAGGGTTTTGTGTAACATTTTTGTCACATATCAAAACCCTCAGCAGTATATTCAATGGTAACCGTTCATTGGTGAATGACTGTATTGATGCATGGAAGCTTTAGGCAGGTTTCCTCAGAGCCCTATCATTGGAATCACAGCATTAGTGCAACTCAGAAAGCTGGAAAATATGGTAATATGTATTTTAAGGGAAGAGAGATTTCTAGACAAATAAGGAATTAATCACAGTGTAAAATTCAGATGTGCAGTGAGAATTCTGAGAGGTTATTACTATCATTATTATTTTGCTATAATAAGCTGAGTTTAGGAAAAGAGATATAAAGTGTTAAGAAGCTCAAGTCATAAACAGAGCTTTGTCCCTTTTTGAGTTTTGAGACCAGATCATGTTATTTAGTCCAGATTGGCTTTGCCTCATAAAGTTCCTGCCTCAGCCTCCCAAATGCTGAGATTACAGGGCTGCATTGTTGTGCCATCATAATAAAATCAATATTAGTTTCATGGACCTAAATATAATTTCAAGCATGTTATCCCTTTTTGAAAAGAAGAAAATGATATAAAATCTCAGAGATTTAGATAAGTTACTTTGTATAATAAGAAAGTCAAGCACTGGGTGAAAAATAAGTGTGTCACATTGGAGTAATAAAAAGGTTTTAAAAGAATAGATTTTAGACACTAAGAAAAAATATATGAAATTCAGATAGTCACTGTTGTTCTCTGAAGTGAGGCATATAAAGTCAAATCAGACTCTTACAAACAGATGTAAATGTACAGGGTCTGTATGTATGTGACATACATGGCAGTCTGGGGAGCACAGAGTACCACTCTATGTGTCTATTCCCACATACTGTCTTGTTTGAAGTAGGATTATTTTTATTTCGGAAGATTTTCCCCCAAATTCCTTGATACCTGGCACACATGCTTCTGGGCAAATCTCCTATCACTACCTTACATCTTTCAGTAGGAAAGCTGGGATAGCAGCGAATGGCAACTATCAGAGCCTGTCTTTTATGCGAGATTGTAGAAACCCAACTACAGGTAGGCAGGTATATTTTGCCAACATGTTCACCATGAGCCAACTTTCTATCCATATTTTTATATATTTTTTTAATCTGTGCACCAAATCTGAAAACATTCTATGCTTCTTTGTTTATATCACACCAAACCATACTCATTGTGTTACTTGGCAACCACAAAAGAGACTTTTATCCCTAGACACCAAATATAATTTCTTCTTCTTAAATATGATACCTTTGTGAGTCTTTCTAGACATTGCTAAAAGAAAGAGCAAAGACATCACAGAATCACTTTGCCTGACAGCTAGGGAGTTTTACAAAGTGATTTCATTGTTCTCTGGAGATAAAGATAAGTTGTTTTTTTTTACCCCCAGCACAATCTCTTTCTGTTGTTCATAGCATTTTCAATACATTTGGTTGTGACTATTGTCTTTTATATCATCTTCTGTAATTTATATTTTATTAAGTATCTGGCCTATGAGATGACATACTTATTTAAAATTTGTTGTTATATGTTTCATGCCTTTGTGTTACTGGACATATGTCATGTGTATTAAGTAATAATCTACCTCTACAAATTCTAAACTTCTCAAAGAAAGAATATGTTCTAATTTTTAAGTATTTATTTTATTTAGTTATGTGCATGTGTTGGAAGGTGCATTGGAATCAAGTGCTGAAGGATCTAGAAACATCAGCTACCCATGGAGCTTAAGTAACAGGTGGTTGTGAGCTGTCTCATGTGGGTGCTGAGAACTGAGCTAATATCCAATACAAGAGCACTACATGGTCATAAAAAATAGCTTGAAATTTTTAGTGTTTCTAAATCCACACATTTTGATTTAGGTTTCATGGGGCCCATTTATTAATTGTTGTTCTTAGTGTCGTTGCTAACAGTATTCTGTTCAGAAGGCTATTCCCCACTGTCTCTTCTATCAGATTCAGTGAATCTGATCTTATGTTGATGTCCAATTTTAGATGAGTTTTGTGCAGGGTTAGAGTATGGAACAATTTGCATTCTTCTTTACGTCACCAACCAGTTTGGACATCACCATTTGTTGAAAATGTTGTCTTTTATTTTTTCCATTGTATATTTCTGTCTTTTTAATCAAAACTCAGGCATTCATAAGTCTGTGACTTCTTCCTGGGTCATCAACTCAATTCCATGTAAGATTTTTCTTTTTTTTTTTTTTTTTTTTTGGTTTTTCGAGACAGGGTTTCTCTGCGTAGTTTTGCGCCTTTCCTGGAGCTCACTTGGTAGCCCAGGCTGGCCTCGAACACACAGCAATCTGCCTGGCTCTGCCTCCTGAGTGCTGGGATTAAAGGCGTGCGCCACCACCGCCCGGCTTCCATGTAAGTTTTTATGTCAGCACAATGCTGTTAATTAAAACAAAAACAAAAAACAAAAAACCAACAGCTTTGTGGTACAATTGAAATTGAAGACGGTAATAGAGGACTAATGTTTAAAACTATTTTAAAAACCCCACAAAAACTGGGCATCAAGAAGTAAAATAAATGAATAAAAGTGAGATAAAGATCTAAACAAAGAATTCTCAAAAGAAGAAACTCAAATGGCTGATAAACATTTTAAAAACTACACAATATGCTTAGTCATGAGGAAAATGCAAATCAAAGCTACTTTGAGATTCCATCTTATACCCATAAAAATGGGCAATAAAATGAACAGTGGCTCATGGTAGAGAGGTTGTGGATTTGTTTTCAGGCTCCTTTTTTAGCACTTATACCTTTTAAACATTATATAGACGTTTTTCATGCGTTTGTCTCTTCCTTGGTTATTTCCTAGTAATTTTTCATTTCATTGTTTAGTATGCTTTTAAGTATGCTTTAGTTGTAGATTTCCTTAGGCTAGGACAAAAAATATTAAGCCTGATTTTCTAATAATTTAAATCTATAAAATCTCTGAGTTATGTAATTATTATTCCAACATCCAACAATAATTACAGGATGACGATTCATAAAACAATACTCCTCTGATCTCAATTTATACTTTTGGTTTTTATGTCTGTTTTTGGTATATTGCATTAATTTTCTCATCTGAGTTTCACATTAACTGTTAACTTAGGCACTACTATTTCCTTTAAAAGATGAAAAATTTGCCTGGCGGTGGTGGCGCACGCCTTTAATCCCAGCACTCGGGAGGCAGAGGCAGGCGGATCTCTGTGAGTTCGAGGCCAGCCTGGGCTACCAAGTGAGTTCCAGGAAAGGCACAAAGCTACACAGAGAAACCCTGTCTCGAAAAAACCAAAAAAAAAAAAAAAAACCAAAAAAAAAAAAAAAAAAAATTGGCAATGGAGCATTCTTTATTTGGTATAGAGATTAGTTACTATGCATGAAGTGTGGGGTTTGTTCCCAAGCATTCATACACTGGCGGTGGTGTGTAAAACTATAAGCCCAGCAACTCAGGAGGTGGAGGGAGGGTGATTAGATGCTCAAGAGCATCCTCAACTGTAGTGAGTGTTATGAAGGAGGTGAAATAACTGGGTCACATTGCAGCTCTTTGTTTTCAGCAATAAGCTTGCACTGGTAACAAACTCTGTATTCCATTGAAGTATGTCTTTTAAGGGGCGATCACTACTCATTATTAGTGAGAAATAAAGTATCTAAAGTTTGGCATTCCTCAATTAATTTTGCCCAGAGCTTCTTAAGCCTTCACTGACTTTAGGGATGCTAAAATCTGCCGCCAGCAATGTTGCACTTCAGCGTACACTGTTACCTGGCCCCTTTGCAGCACTACATCTCATTGGCTTGTCCACATAGATAACCACCTAGCTCTCTTCTCTCATCTACAAATACATCATGCTTTTCAACTTGTGTTTCCTCTCCTAGTTGATAACATCAATGAGAACCACATCAGATGTTATAAAGTTTTTTGTAATATCATTCCTCATGCTTAATAAGTAATAAAAATGTTCAATTTTAAAATATAGTGAGAGGAATGAACACAATCCTGATGCCATTTGTAAACAGACTTCCTTGAGTTTAAAGGTGTTTGTAGTGGGCAATACAGAAGAAAGAGACAACAGACTGGAAGAAGAATGGAGTTGCTTTCAGGAAAGAATCTAGACATTAAAGAAGAAATGAAATAAGGCGGTGTGTGGAGAAAAGCATAGATGTGACAGGTGTGTGTTAATACATATTAATTTAAGAAGGTAGGATTGAGAGCTCAGAAGAGACAAGGATGTTCCGGGAAAGAGTGGATTAGATACAGAACACAGGCACAGGCAGTAAATATGGAGCCTCCCCGGGGAGCAAAGTGGCTGCATTTATGTAGGATATGTTTGCATTTGTGGAATCTCAGCAGTATGGCTCCCTTACATCCGTAAGACTATCCAGATGTGGCCTTTCTCTGTTTCCAATGGCATCGTTTTCATTAATTCTTCTGTATGCTCCCACACAGATGATGGTGATACTCTTGTAACTGGTCTCCCTAAATTTTCCAGTGTATGGATAGTGCTGACAAAACAAGCCTGTTCTTACACACACACACACACACACACACACACACACACACACACACACATCCATCCATATATACATATGCACATACAAAGACACACACATGCACACACATAAACACAGGCATATGCTTATTTCAACAAACAAGACTTGTGCACACACATATGTGCACAGGCATAAAAACACAAATATGTACACATATATACATACATGTATATACACACATGTGCATATACACATGCATGCATAATTGCACATACACATGCTTGTACCCACATACACTCACATGCACACATGAACACACATTATATTTATCTGAACAAAGCCTGTAACTTCAGTCTTCTTTATGCCATCTGTAACGTCCTTGCTGACTCTAAATATCTTTGATTTTCTGGAACATTCTAGATACTGTATCATCATTTTTGGATAAAGTTGCCCCTGTGATTCACTTCCCTGGCTCCTTATTCTTTTGCACCATCAAAGACACTCACTGTCTTTCAGGCCCCGACTACCTTGCTGGGGTCATCTTTGAAAGTGGCTATTAGCCTGGCCAGTATGAGATATTTTATGAGTCATTCAGAAAAATACTACTTGTCATATTGCAGCCTGGAGGAATGTTTCTTTGATACTTGTTATTGTGAGAGTTTAAGAACTCTCATGTATCTCTGTCATTACTTAGTAGAATGACTTCCTTAGGGACACATTCATGATTACTAAGAGTTGTTTTGCCACCTTAACACACAGTTTTCTATGTACATGGATCTTGTGTATATATGAAACTGTTTAATAAATGCAGAGATGATTAAGACAACTGAATTCATTTTTGGTTTATTTGATAATGTTATATAGTGTTTGAAATATGTCTGGACTTTGAAAAAAGAAATCAGACTTTATATGTATTATAAAAGAAAGATGTTCTCAACAATAAATTTTACATCATCAGTGCCATGAACATATGAAACTGTAGGTACCTGAGGAAAAATAAATATTTTAGAAGAGATGTGTGAACATAGAAGCAGAGCTTCTAACAAATGGAAGAGCATAGCCGAGGAGTCAAGAATGAGAAAGCACAGATTCTGGAGGTGGCTGGATACCACCAAATACATAAAATACTTGACTTAAGATGTCTTTGTAAGTTTCATTTGGTAAAGGAAGTACAAGGCAGAGGAAAGAAAACAGGAGAAAGAAAACCAAAGGAATGATAGCAGAGATCAAGTCTCTATAAGTATTATTACACACTGAAAATGAAGTTGTGATCAGGATGGATGAGCAGTGATCTGGAGCTCTCTGGGCCTCTTTCCTTTATTGCTCAGATATGTTAGTGGAAGAACTCTATTTTCTAAAATGTATGTAGAGAAACCAGGAGCTCACTAATATCATTTTCAGCTTTATTCTATACTGTACACTTTTACATAAATTAAATTAGAAACATAGAAAGCAATACAAAGAGTCAATAAAATAAAGAATTGGTTGTTTAAGAAAGTCAATAAGATCAGCAAACCCTTATCCAAATTAACTAATGGTAAAGAAAGAAATAAAAATTAACAAAATTAGAAATGATAAGGGGAACATAATAGACACTAAGTGTCTGATTCGAGATTCATTATGGTGAATTACTGGCCATCGAACAGATTATTAATTTAAGAAAATTATTTCTTTTTCTAAAAATAAATGGAAGTCAAATTTTCAATTAGTCATTAATTACTTTGTGAATTTATTTTCACACTACAAATGCTTGATTAATGTTTTCCAATGGTAGATTTGCTCAATCTCCAAGAATGTTAAAATGTCTTTCACAACAATGATATTTCAAATGACAAAAGATATGTGATGGTCAATCTTGATTACCATCTTGATTACATCAGGGTTCTAGACATCTCTGGATATGTCTGTAGAAGTATTTCCATTAACTAAAACCCAAAGAACTGACATGAATGTGTGCTGTACTATATAATAAACTATATATGGATAGGATAAATGTAGAAAATCATTAAAGCCAAAAATTATGCACCTTATGACCCCCTTCCTCCTGGTTTCTATAATTAGAGTTTCTCTGCTCCAATACTCTTCCCTTCAATGATAGAATCCTCTGACACCCAGGAGTCAAAAGAACTATTTCCTCTTTCTAGTTGCACAGATCAGGTATTGTCATAGCAGCAATAATCCAACTAATGCAGAAAAGTTGTGCATTTCCTTTTTTTATTTGCAAGTGAATGAAGATTATATTTTTCATCTTATGCTTTGAATATGTTTACTTTTATTATGAGAAGGATATATTATTTTATTATCAGATGAAAATATTACAGATGTTATCTATAACAAATTTAGATGTACAAATCAATTATCATTAGGAAATGTTCTTTTCATTTTCTACTATATCTTTTTGAGAGGCTGCAATATATTTGTTAAACATATGTCTCTTTCCAAATATCAATTTTCTATGTAATCTTTGAGGTACTTTGCTAATCATGATGCCTCACTTAATTAATGGTCTATATTTATATCCTTTAAGCAGAATTGTGCACATGCTCTCAATTTAAATGGGATTTTCTTCTGCACCTTACATTCTAGTTCTGTTTTAAGGCCTACTCCAGGAGATAGAACCAGTATCTGACACTGCTTGGGTGACCAAAATCCAGAGTCTAGACAGCCCCAAGACCTAAGGTAATTTTTTTTTAAAGTTGTAAAATGACTCCTAATGATATTCTGCTATATTTATACCAGTGCCTTGTTCCTCTATCACCAGAGAAACTTCCTCCTGCAGCAAATGGGAACAAATACAGAGACACACCACCAGATTATATGCAGAGAAAGAAAGAGACCTTGGAACACAAAGCTTTACATGGTATGTCTTCATCACACCCACTCCAACCTTCTGAACTTGGAACATCCTGTCAGAGGCATGAAAGAGTGTAAGAGCCAAATGCTATGGAGGATACCAGGAGAACAGAGCCTCTATATCAACTGAGCAAGGCTCATATGAACTCATAGAGACAGAAGCAACGTGCAGAGGGCCTACACATGTGTGCACCAGGTTATCCGTGGTTATATTATGGCTCCTAATTAAGTGCATTTATGGGTCTCTTGAGCGTGTGAACGGGCAGGTCTCTGATTTCTTGTGCCTTTTCTTGGGCTCTTTTTTTTCTGTTGGTTTTCCTTGTCCAATTTCAATGTGATGATTTTGTTTTAACTTATTATGTTTTGTTTTGTTATGTTTGTTGTTATCTCCTAGAACTTTTGTCTTTTTTTCTTTTTCTTTCTAATAATAGCCAGAAGGGGAGTGGATCTGATTTAGAGGAAAGGTGGGGTTGAACTGGGAGGAGTAGAGGGAGGCGGAACTGTAATAAAGATATGTTGTATGAGAATAGAATCCATTTTTGAATAAAAGAGAAAAATAGAAACTAATTTAACTTGTCTAGTTGTATAAAAATACCATTCCAAGTTATTCACACCTGGAGAAAGATCTTAAACATTAACCCTTCACTGTTGTCCAAAGAGTACTTTCAACCAGTATGTCTCAGTAAGAATAAATAACTATTATTGGCTGATTTTATAAATACTTCTACAAAGTCATAGCTAGTCACACCTCGGATTTTAAATATTCCACTACGTTATCACAAGAATTTGCATTGCTAGTTTATATTTGTTTGTATTTGAATTTATCTTATTATTTGATAATTACAGTATGAAGGTTTTATTGCAAAGCAATAATACTGAAAGGCAATATTAATGCCAAATGCTAGCTGTACTCTTTAATATTTGTCTGATACAAGCATAAAAGCAACAGTTTTGAATTTTTATCCCATGCGAAACTGAGTTTAATTTTGTATTCTCTCAAAATTGCTATTATTTTGTTGATTAAAAATAGAGGCTTGGGCTCTGGAATTCTTGCACACGTTATTAAATCTGCAGAATGAAATAAAATATGTCTGTATACCATTCTGCTTATCAAGTGAATGAGATAAGTGCTGGTGATTCCTAGTTCCTTGAAACATGCTTGACAAGAATATGAATGCAATCAAGGCAGAACCCCAGGCTTTCTGATTGCTTTCCATGACAGACAGCCCTCAGAACTGTTTAAAACACCCTGGGGAATTGCTCTCCTACTGTAATAGAATTCACCTTTCAATTGACAGAAAAGCAGGTAAGTAGGAGTGTGATTTGCTTATGAGAGAAAACCCAAACTCCTCCCATTCTCTGTTCAGGTTTAAAAGGCTCATTATTAGTATGTGTCCGGGTTTACAAACAAAATTCTATTAAGTATCTCCTACAGTCAGTTAATGTCTTTTCTCATTTTCATACACTGTTCAGGCTGTTCCTACCATGTTGTCATACCTATGCAACTAGACATCTTAAAATAGGGAATAGTATTGCTGCATTTATGAAAACAGTAAACTGAAATACATATTCATATGTATTTCTACGTAAATGAGAATTTAATGATTAAAACTCTGTGCTTAAAACTACCCATCAATATTTTGAATGCTTTTGTAACTTCAGAGGTTATAGAATCATTCTAAAATATGAAACCATTGCATATTTAATTGCAAACACAGAAGTTGCATTTCTCACTCTGCAAATTCATTCCAGAACTTTATTAGTGAGAATACACTCTCAGCTAATTAGGAATTAAAACTTATAATTACTTATATCTGAAGAGCAAGGGATTAAAATGTTTTTGAAAAATATCTCAAAATAATTTCTCTCTGGTTTTCTTCCAGCCATTCCTCACATTCTACTGCTTAGCATTCTTTATGCAACAATGGAGACTGGATTAGAACGGCCTCGATTGTGATTTTCTCTTTGAAACGATATTTGTGCTCATTATGTGAAAATTTGTGCCACATTGCATATTTATGATGTTCTCCAGTGGCTGGGCATATGAACCTCCTTGATAGCTATCAGAATAATATGAGTCTAATAAAGACTTAAATGTATGTATAGTGCAAGGTAGTTTCAGATTCTCTTCCTCTTGCTATTCTATCCATCACCAGTATGAGTATTAAAATTGCTTATCTCATTTATTTCACACAAATCAATTTTGTATAAAGAATAAAAATAACTTTAGATTAAATTTAGGCAGCTATTGTTTTTTCTTTAATATATTTTAAAATTTATTATCTAAAAATTCCATATGTGTATACAATAGGGCTTCTTATACCGCCCACTTTTTTCAGATTTTCCTTCACTGTGTCTTCTCCACATTTCATGTCTTCTTTATTTATATAAACTATTGAGTCTAATTAGCACTGCTTCTATATGCATGAGTGTATACTCACCCACCATAGCATGGTCAATCTACAGGTAGATACCTCAGAAGCAAACTAGCTGTCCCTCCTCCAGTACCTAACAGCTGTCAATAGCCCTTTTCAAGAGAAAACAGAAAAAGAGGGGTAAACGAATTTGTAAATGGTCTTATTAAATAAGAAACACAGTGAAATACAGAGTTAGAGCTTAAGAGATCAGAGCAAGAGCCACGATTTCCTTTAGCTTACCACTGGCTGTTGTCCTTCCCCTGAGAGAGAGACCTTCTTCCTGTGTGTCTTGAGTTTTATTGCTTTCTTGTTCTGCTTTCTCATTGGCTCTAAGCCCAGCTACATGACTTTCTCATCACTGCCTGTCTATACAGACCTCCTGGTCTCTATGGTTGGTACTGGGATTAAACACTCAAGGGTCACCATGCTTTGCTATGTCCTTGACCACACAGAGACTCTGCCTGCCATGTGATTGGATTAAGGGTGTGGGCTACCACTGCCTGACTGCTGTCCCTGGCTCTCGCTATGACCCCTGATCTCCAGGCAAACTTTATTTATTAACATACAAATAAAATCACATTTCAGCACAATTAAAATATCACCACAGGGGGGGTTTCTTCAGAGATAGAAAACATGTGAAAATTTTGCATTTATTTTGGTTTTCCTTAAGTGTGTATGACATGTCTGTGCAGGTGCCTATGGTGGATCCTCTAGGGCTGAAGTTGAATTTTGTGAGTTGCCAAATGGGGGTTTTGGAAAACAGTGAGACTTTCTTTTGTGATTGTTCACTTTATTCATGTGACTCCCCTTAACTCTCAGAGGATACAATGTCTAATGTTATGAATAAAGTCAGCTAGGGCATGAGACTTTAGTCTGCCATATTTATAGGCTCCATTCTCCGAGGTCTCACTGCCATCTAAAGTGGTAAGAACACCCAATTATCCTATTTGATGCTTTTCTATCTCCCATCTAAGCCCTGTTCCTCCCAACAAGAACCCTGTTATTTTAATGTACTTTTCTGTGAGCAACAGAGATTAGTTAGAGCTGTGAGATCTAGAGGCTATACCACCAAGGAAAATGACTTCTCCAATCCAACACTGAGGACCAACACTTCCCTGTTGAGCATGCTGATGAAACTAATATCTGTTCAAAAACAAGGTCTAGATTGTTTTAGTTGTTGCTCATGAATTACCAATGAATCCCACATTTATGTTTTGTGAAATTTCTTTGTATGCATGTCTTCTTTTCCCCCTACTCGGGTAACATTTTAGTATCATTTTTGCTCTTGATTTTTATTTTATAATTTAATGTAGTGCGTAGCCATTCCAGCCTTGGTCTGGAAGTTCCCACCCCCACTGAGGCTTCAGTAACTATCACGCCTACAAGGCAGGCTGAAGGGAGGACCCTGAAGTCCCAAGATTGGGATGCCCGCACTCTCTTCCTTCTTGGACAATGGACGCTAGAGGTAGACCAAGAGAGTTCTCCAGAGAACACCATCCAACTGTGTTGCATCTTTCACAGAACCCGCAACCTACCTATCCCTTCATTTGTAAGTTACACCATTAAATAAACCTCTCTTTTAACTGCGTGGTGTGGCCTTAATAATTTTACCAGTAATTTAATTTAATTTTGCATATAAAAAACGGATTCCCCTGTCCTCCCTCCTCCCAAGCCCCTCCCTGCCCTCCTCCTAACCCACCCCCCATTCCCATCTCCTCCAAGGCAAGGACTCCCCTGGAGATTCCGCTCAGCCTGGTAGATTCAGTCCAGGCAGGTCCAGTCCCCTCCTCCCTTCATCCAGGCTGAGCAAAGTGTCCCTGCATAGGCCCCAGGCTCCAAACAGACAGCTCACACACTAAGGACAGGTCCTGGTCCCACTGCTTGGGGGGCCTCCCAAAGAGTTCAAGCTAATCAATGAGGGCCTGATCAAGTTGGGGGCTCCTCAGCTATTGATTCATAGTTCATGTGTTTCCACTAGTTTGGATATTTGTCCCTGTGCTTTTTCCAATCATGGTTTCAACAACTCTTGCTCATATAATCCCTCCTCTTTCTATGTGATTGGATTCCTGGAGCTCTACCTGGGGCCTGGTCGTGGATCTCGACTTCCATCAGTCATTGGATAAGAGTTCTACCATGACAGCTAGGGTGTTTGGCCATCCAATCACCAGAGTAGGTCAGTTCAGGCTTTCTCTTGACCATTGCCTGTAGTCAATTGTGGAGGTATCTTTGTGGATTTCTGGGGACCTCTCTAGCACTTTGATTCTTCCTATTCCCATGGGGTCTTCATTTATCATGGTCTCTCTTTCTTTGTTCTCCCTCTCTGTTCTTGATCCAACTGGGATCTCCCACTACCCTAAGCTCTCTTTCCCTTGACCCTTGCCCTTCATTACCACCCCCTAATCATGTCCAGTTTGCTCATGTAGATCTCATCCATTTCTCTGTCATTGGGCAATCCCTGTGTCTTTCTTGAAGTCCTATTTTCTGGGTAGCATCCCTGGTGTTGTGAGTAGCAGTCTAGTCATCTTTGTTTTACATCTAGTATCCTCCTATGTGTGAGTACATACCATGTTTGTCTTTCTGAGTCTGGGTTACCTCACTCAGGATGATTTTTGCTAGATCCATCCATTTGCCTGCTAACCTCATGTTGTCATTGTTTTTCTCTACTGAGTAGTACTCCATTGTGTATATGTACCACATTTTATTTACCCATTCTTCAGTTGAAGGGCATCTAGGTTGTTTCCAGGTTCTGTCTATTACAAACAATGCTGCTATGAACATAGCTGAGCAAGTGCCCTTGTGGTATGATTGAGCATTCCTTGGTTATATGCCCAAGAGTGGTATAGCTGGATCTTGGGGGAGATTGATTCCCAATTTTCTAAGAAAGCACCATATTGATTTCCAAAGTGGTTGTACAAGCTTGCATTCCCACCAACATTGGAGGAGAGTTCCCCTTGCTCCACATCCTCTCCAACATAAGGTGTCTTCAGTGGTTTTGATCTTAGCCATTCTGAGGGGTGTAAGGTGGTATCTCAGAGTCATTTTGATTTGCATTTCCCTGATGATTAGGGATGTTGTGCAATTCATTAAATGTCTTTTAGCCATGTGAGTTTCCTCTGTTGAGAATTCTCTGTTTAGTTCTATAGCCCATATTTTAATTGGACTGTTGGGCATTTTGACATCTAATTTCTTGAGTTCTTTATATTTTCTGGATATCAGCCCTCTGTTAGATGTAGGGTTGGTGAAGATCTTTTCCCATTCTGTAGGCTGTCACTTTGTCTTGCTGACAAAAACTTTGCTCTACAAAAACTTTAAGTCTCTGAAGAAAGAAATTGAAGATGTCAGAAAATGGAAAGATCTCCCATGCTCATGGATAGGCAGGACCAACATAGTAAAAATGGCAATCTTACCAAAAGCAATCTACAGATTCAATGCAATCCCCATCAAAATACCAACACAATTCTTCACAGACCTGGAAAGAACAATACTCAACTTCATATGGAAAAACAGAAAACCCAGGATAGCCAAAAGAATCCTGTAAATAAAGCAACCTCTGGAGGCATCATGATCCCTGACCTCAAGCTCTACTATAGAGCTACAGTAATAAAAACAGCTTGGTACTGGCATAAAAACTGACATGTGGATCAATGGAATCGAATTGAAGACCCTGAATATAATCTGCACACTTATGAACATATAATTTTTGACAAAAAAACCCAAAATTATACAATGGAAAAAAGAAAGCATCTTCAACAAATGGTACTGGCATAACTGGATGTCGACATGTAGAAGGCTGCAAATAGATCTATATCTGTCACCGTGCACAAAACTTAAGTCCAAGTGGATCAAAGACCTCAACATAAATCCAGTTACTTTGAACCTGATAGAATAGAAAGTATGAAGTAGTCTTGAACACATTGGCACTTGAGATCACTTCCTAAATATAACACCAGTAGCACAGACACTGAGAAAAACAATTAATCAATGGGACCTCTTGAATCATTTTTGCTCTTTTAAACTTATTCTCCATCATATATATTCATGTTATATGTGTATATAGCTTGCATTTTATTAATAATTTTCTTGAAATATAATTGCTTTTACAGTTATTATATATTTATCATATGTAAAATTGTATTCAAATTGCCACCAACTATACTAAGTTTTGCTGTATCACTGTTAGTTTTATGGATTTTTTGTCTTTATTTGCATTTGTTTAGAAATTTTTTAATTAATTGACCCTGTAGCAACACAAAATATTAACTTTTCTTCCTGAGTGGGCTTTTCAATTTAAACCTCTCCTGGGTTTTTCAAAGTGATGTCATTATGTAATTTTTCTATATTATATAATTTTTCTACATAAAATACAAGTGTGTTTTATAGGTAAAATACTCTAATTTCCTAGTATACAGTGATATTTCTTTATTTAATATACAGTTGTCTCAGTTTTGTGAGATTCCATGAGAAATATGATATACCATTAGTAATGTCACATTATAGTGACAAATTATAGTATTTCATTATTTCAAAACATCAAAAAACTAAAAATATCAAAATGAGTTTTGGAGGCCTAAACTAAAGGTCTCAGAGGGATGATTTCTTATGGAGATTTCACACCTATTTTTTTTTATTGTTCCCTTTCCATTTTAGAGATAACACTCCTTTCCCAGTGAGCCATTCTCATTTTATTGTGAGTTTTGTGCGCCCCACCCACCCATCCTGTGTCTTTTCCTTTTGGCCCTCACTCTTAGAAGGAGTTCCTAGAGCCTCAGGGGTGAGCCTTGGGCAAGTGACCAAGCCCTTCCTTAGTGATAAAATCAGTGTCCTGTTGGTCAGCCAAGC
This sequence comes from Peromyscus leucopus, assembly GCF_004664715.2. Taxonomy (NCBI): domain Eukaryota; kingdom Metazoa; phylum Chordata; class Mammalia; order Rodentia; family Cricetidae; genus Peromyscus; species Peromyscus leucopus. The sequence goes on from NC_051068.1 coordinate 24,394,043, forward strand.
AGGATCATCAGGTCACACAGTCTATAGTGTAGGGTACTGAGGTAAGTTGGTGACCTAAAGTTTCAAAATTTGACTACATTTGTCTCAGATATATTTAGTAACAGGACACATCTTTTCTGTTCTTATTTGTGCTTTGGGTAATGGGAATATTTATCCTAGGATTCCTTGCCATTGTATTTTTTGAGGCAAATAGGTTGTTTGTTTTCATAGGCTTATACGTGGAGAGTGAGCTGTTTCAGGAAGGCCCACTGCCAGGCTCTGTTGAAAGTTGATTTTGATGTGAATTTCTTGTGATCTTAGACTCAATTTTGATATGATGAGATGTAAGAAGGATACAAATTTGGAGAAGTGGGAGATGCCATTGATTTAATACCTGTGATGACCTAAAATACATATATTGTTGTCTTATTCAGAAGTGTGAAGGTGTCTAAAAATTGGAAAATGGGAAAAAATTATAATTAGAAAAAATGATTAGGAAACCTCATGAATGAGAGTGCAGCCATTTTCAAAGAAGTGAATATCTCTTTTCTACTTAGGCCATGTGAAGACAAAGTAAGACATAGATGTTTGCAAATCAGAAGGTAACACTCACCAAGCCTGCATCTATCATGCCTCAAACTCTGAATTCCAGAGTCAAGGACCACAGAAAGCAAGGGTCTATTTTCTATAAGCACCTAGTTTATGGCATTATTCTATAGTGCTTCAAAAAATCAATTTAACATATGATGTGTATTTTTGAAAGGTGACATATATGTATGTATATAAAACTATGAAATGAGTATTGTATATAAATGAGGTCTTTATATATATAAAATCAGGCTATATATACATAAATAAATATGTGTGAAACAGAGACCCAGATGCACAGACACACCAAGAGGGAGATACAGAGGAGACACACAGAGAGACAGAAAGAGAGAGAGAGAGAGATTAGATATTTATCTATGGGAATTCTTACTAAGTTTGTGGTTCCAGAAATCTCACAGGCATGGTGTGTTTATTAAAAAATCAGAAAGATTAGAAAATCCCTTCTTAGGCTGTGCAACTTTAGACACAATGTCTATTCTAACTAAACAGAAGTTTACTGAAATATGGCGATATTGGTTCTGGTTAATATTGGCTGGGTATCATTTATTTCTCATTTTCTATATTTTTTGGCTATGTTACTATTGCTATAATAGAACACCATGATCAAAAGCAGTTTGTTTTTTATTTATTTGTCATTTCATAATTCTCAATTCTCTATTATGAAGGTAGCTCCAAAAACAAAGATTAATATGTTAAAGATCCACTCTTAGGTAATTGCCTGGCCCTGATCATAGATTGACACTCTATCACTACTTCCATCTCAATACACTCATAATAATGTTTGTATCATATAGTCCTTATGTCCAGAAGAAAACTAAATCAAATCTTGAGAGTTTATTTACCTCAAGAACCATCCACGTTGGATGCTTAAGAATTCCAAAGCTAATTACCATAAATGATCTTTTTAAATAACTAAGAATATGTTTATAATCTTAATTTCATGTGTTAGTTCTCCTGGAAGTTGAAACCAAACAAACAAACATGCTGTTTGAATTCTTAAAAGGTCTTACAATAAAAATATCTGGAGCCAGATGTTGGTGTAAAGCTAAAAGAAGCAGAGCAAGCCACAATTACCACCTATCACCTCACCAACTCCACAAACCCTCTGACTGAAACCTTCTGAGTCTTCATCTGAAAAAAATCTCAGTTGAACTACTTTAGTTCCTGTTTTCTCATGCCTTATAGACCTTTCTCTGACCTGCCATCACTTCCTGGGACCAAAGGCATGTGTGCTTCCTAGTCCTGGATAAAAGATATGTGCCACCAATGCCTGGCTCTGTTTCCAGTGTGGCCTTGAACTCACAGAGATCCAGATAGATCTCTACCTCCTGACTGATATGATTAAAGGTGTGTGCCACCACTGTATGGCCTCTATGTCTAATATAGTGGTTGGCTCTGTTCTCTGATCCTCAGGCAAACTTTATTGGGGTACACAATATGTCATCACATTTCCCCTTTTTTGTCTAAAATAATAAAAGAAGGCTACAACTGATATAAGAAAACCTATATACAGTAAGTACAATAAGTATATATATAATATATATAATCAAGAGTTACATTAACAACATCCAGTCTGTAAATATTTGACAAATTCAGAGAAAATAATCCATTAACTATCAATTTTTGTGAGTCCAAAGGGTTGTACCTAATTTACATTCTATCCTAACTTGTATTACCAACCAAAAATATCTTTTGATGTCTTTCACTCTTATACACTTTGCACCTCTTCAGTGAGTAACAAGGAAAACTATAACTGTCTAGTCTTGAACTCCCTCACAGACTCAAGAAGGAAATAATATTAACTGAGTAAGCAGGAAGTGCAAATAAGCAACTTCCAAAAAATATGAGTAATGACAGAAACAGCTGGCTGCCTGGACAGTCACCAAAATTTCTCTGCAATGTTGTGGCATCCATCTTTAGTCTATAGGCCTAGCATATCTGACAGGCTCATCTGTGAAGCAGGATTTTCTAAAGAACCTTCTTACCTTGCCTTGGAAAGGTTCAGCAGTCTTTTATTTGTGTTCTGCTTGTCCATTTTGGACTGCATAATGTAAGCAGTCAAGGCAAGGACACTTTCTTGCCAATTGCGTAATTTTAGCCACAACTGCTGTGGATATCACTCTATGTAAATAAAACACTGATGGCCAATGACCAGGCAGGAGGTAGGTGGGACAAGGAGAGAGGAGAATTCTGGGAAGCGGAAGGCTGGGAGAGAGAGACTGCAGCCACCGCGAGGAGAAGAGCATGTAGAGACGCCGGTAAGCCACCAGCCACGTGGCAAGCTATAGATTTATAAAAATGGGTTAATTTAAGATAAAAGAACAGTTAGCGAGAAGCCTGCCATGGCCATACAGTTTATAAGTGATATAAGCGTCTGAGTGATTATTTTATAAGTGGATTGTGGGGCTGCAGGGCTTGGGGAACCTGGAGAGAAGCCCTCCAGCTACAAATGGCGCCCAACGGCTCGAGTTTCCACCTTAAACCTGAGAATATTTAATAACCAATTCTAAACAGAGCCAAAACCAGGTTCCTGCTTCTTGTCTCATATGAGCAGCTAGACGCCGCAAAACGCAGGTTTGAACACTGGCGGGTTCCTGGCGGGTGCGTTTGACCGGCAGTATGGCGGAAATGAGGCATCTGCCAGCGGCAAATTAAGCTGTGTGGTAGATTTAGTCTTTACTAGTATTTAAAAAAAAAAAAAAAAAAAAAAAAAGAGGTTTCTGGGCTACATGCTGCTTTGATAAAAGTTTAGACCCACTATTTCTGAGACTTGATGACTCCCAGAGCTGGCGGAAAACGTACCACTGCCATGTTGGGAAGCTGAAGTGGGCGGAGCCAGCAGCCACAGCGCCGTTTCAGGCTTACAATGGTACAGTTTAAAGCAATAGGCTCAAGGCTCAAGGTAATATAAAAAATAAGCCACGTAACGATGGCTACCACACAGAGAATCTGGATTATGTTGTCTTTGATATTCGTAACTGAAGAAAAACATTTGATTACAAAAGCTGTTGAGTTATGCCAAAATGTATATTTTAAAAGTACCTTGACTTCAAAATTTGGATATAAGGATATGTTACTTTGGAAAAGAGGTTCTGCTTTTGTCTCCACAGAAAGCCAGAGGCTGTGGATTTGTTCCAGATTAAGATACATCAGGTTTCACCAGCCAAGACCCCCTGAAAGGTCTCCGATGACACCATGGCCCAGATGATCCAACATCCAGACCGGTTTCAAGGCAACTGGTTCACACAATACAGCCTCACGGACTACCCCATAGGTCTAAAATTTTCTTTGTATCCCCATAAGATACAACGCCCCCCTCCAGCAGGAAGTAGTAAGAGATGCTACGCCCAAATTCCCAAATATACCAAGCTGGCTTTAGAGGTGGAATTGGCTCACTCCCCCTCTAAACCCAGACATATTGCTTTAAAAAAAAATGGTTAAAAGATTCTTGTGTCCCAAATCAGAAGAGCCCTCTGGTGTGGGACAGAGAAAAACCAATATTTTTATTTAAAACGGGTTGATTATAAATGTGATCTCTTTCTAAAAAAAAGAAAAGGGGATATAATATAGATATATAGGAGGATATGGAGATGATAAGATAAAAGGGTAGATTAATGAACCTACTTTTAAAGAACAACTTGTTTAAAATGTTTTACATTGATATAGATTTTAGTTTATGTTTAAAATATTTTACATTGGTATAAATTTTAGTTTATTAATACAAACTTGAAGTTAATTTTGTTATACTGTATATATATATTTCTATTCTTGTTTGAGGTATTATGTTTAACTCATTTAAAATTGTAATGGATGATTAAAAATAGATTAATAATCAGTCATCTATGATAATCATATTTGTAGCCATGTTAGTTAAGTCTTCTAGGTATACATAGATATATTTCAGATAGATAGGTAATCTTCAAACACTTCATAGACCTAGAGAATATGGCATTTAAATAACTTAGAATTCTGTTGACGTGAGACACAATTGCTCCTGGCTGCACCAATTGATCCCGAGAGAATGTTGGGCTTCTAAGACATTTCCATTTGGAAGTTTGTCTTTTTTGGCACAAAATGGCCTACTGGGCAAAGAACTGCCCTTGCCTTGACGGCTGACAGTACAAATGCAATGCTGTCCTTTCTGGACAAGCGGGACACAAGGAAAGCGACCACTGTACTCTGCCAAAACAGGGTAAGATGGTCTCTCAGAATTCCTGCTTCTGAAAATGGTCTGTCAGATACTCTAGGCCTGTAGCCAATTTGAATGCACCAACAATGCTGAGAAACATCAGGTGACTGTCCAGGCTGCCAGCTGTCTTGGTCTACTCTTGCAAGATTCCCGAAGTTGCTTGCATCCGTCTACCATTTCTCAGGTACCATTATGTTCCTTCTCAGGTCTTTGATGTGGTTGAAGGCTAGATAGTCGTAATTTCCTCAGTTATGATAAAAGATAAGTTAGTTATAAAACCTTAAACTCATAAATATAAGATAGATAGGACATCTTCTTTAATATTGTAACTATAATTCTTGCTCGGTAATTGTTTTGTTATATGTAATTTTACCATGTTAAAGTTAAAACCTTCCTTTTTAAAAAAAGAAGAAAGGGAAGTGCTGTGGATATCACTCTATGTAAATAAAACACTGATGGCCAATGACCAGGCAGGAGGTAGGTGGGACAAGGAGAGAGGAGAATTCTGGGAAGCGGAAGGCTGGGAGAGAGAGACTGCAGCCACCGCGAGGAGAAGAGCATGTAGAGACGCCGGTAAGCCACCAGCCACGTGGCAAGCTATAGATTTATAAAAATGGGTTAATTTAAGATAAAAGAACAGTTAGCGAGAAGCCTGCCATGGCCATACAGTTTATAAGTGATATAAGCATCTGAGTGATTATTTTATAAGTGGATTGTGGGGCTGCGGGGCTTGGGGAACCTGGAGAGAAGCCCTCCAGCTACACACAACTCCATATGGAGTTTCTTCAATGTCCATCATCTTCTCTGAAGTATATTGGTGCTGCCAGGAGCAGACATTCCTCATTGCTATAAAAAAAAATCTATGTTATTAAAACATCTTAAACACCATATTTTGTAGATCTCTGAAGTGTTTGAAGATGACCTGTTTATCTAAAATATATTTCTATTTGACTTTGAAAACATACCTAATATGACTCTAAGTTCAATTGTAATAGGTGACTAAATACTAACTTGCATTTCCTTATATCTAAATTAGTTGGTAATAGTAAGTTTCAAGGACTAGCACTTTGCATTACATTGTTAAATGAGCTGTATAAGTGCAATACCTTGAACAAGGTTAGAAATATATATATATATATATATATATATATATATATATATATATACAGTATTTCTAACAAAAATCAATCTCAAGTTTGTATCAATATACAAAATTTGTGTACAATATACAAAAATCCAATCCAAGGTAAATATTTAAAACTAGTAGTTGCTTTTAAACTGTAGATTCAATAATCTACTTTTTTATCTTATCATATCTATATCCTCTTTTGTTCTTTTTCTTATTTTTCCAAACAAGAAGCCTGAATCTAATCTCCTTTGTTTAGTTTTTTCCCTGACCCTTTCCAATAACAACTTGTAACCAACCATCCTAAACAATGATAATTACCCATAAACCATTGAACAACTAGAAGCCACAGACCTTACCCCTTGGGAATATGGGCATCTTGTTCTTAAAATTACTTCCTGCTATCTGGGGGTGAAGGCATCTTTAGGAAATCCTGAAAAGAAAAAATTTGGTTAATTGTCAAGTCCTGAGAGAGTTAGTTGTGTCTTTTGTCTAGTCTCTCCATCATGGGAAAGTGCAGGGCTTGTCTCAAGTCTTAGCTTAAGCAGTCGGTGGGCTGGATCATCTCAGCTAGCCATCTTGAAATTGTCCTGAGCAGTTTGTAGTTCAAAGCCTATCTTTGGGTGGTGTTTGTCAGCTTAGTGGTATTATCATCATCCTGATAGAATCATTATTGTGGGACCCTGTCATCTTTTTGGAGACCAGAGTTTGCGTTAGGTCAGATTTTTCTTTTCCTGGTAATTTTTTTTCTGGGAAGTTCTCTCTTCTTTTTTGGATGCTTATTTGTCCAAAGGTCTTTAAATTCCTCAAGATTTTTTTTTTAATTATCCTGAAATGACAAAAACAAAACCCTTCCCCAATCTTAACTTTGGGGAGTTTCTAGATCTAATCTTTATTAAATTTGATTTATGATTTCTCAATACCTCTAGTCCTACTTCATTGTTCAATGGTCTCAGCCTATTCCTTCTACTAGGTCCTCCATTGTAATTGGGACCTGTTTCTAAGATAGCTGTAACCAAATCTCTCCAGTCTTGAGGGATAATTCTATTACAAGTTGACCATGAATTTAACATCAGCTTCACAAACAGGGAATGCCTACCATACGAAGCTATAGATTCTTTGAATCTCCTCAAATCTAACATTTGCACAGAAGTCCAGTCAGCTCTTACATACCCTTGAGCATTTAGCAGTTCCTGTAAGGTTACTGGATAGATTAAGTTTGGCTGTTTGAAAGCCTTAGGCTAAGATTGGTTCACTTTTAAATTCTTCCGTCTTTCTATGATCTGTTTAAACAAGTTTTTCTAAAACTTTGTCTTGGCACTCATATTAACCAACTTTTTTAATGATAAAACAAAAATGATCAAACAAATAATACTTATAATTGACATTGTAT